>NC_047129.1:4215133-4583658 GCF_009829125.3 Periophthalmus magnuspinnatus | reverse complement strand
CACAGTAAATACCAACGCCACCGTGCCGTTGATCCAGTAGACTAGTCAGTGCTGGATGGTTACTTTGCTGATAAGATAAACTACGGGGACGACTGTGGAAGTTAAAACCTTCAATGTGACTAGTTTGAAATGTTGAATTTACAGTTAACCATGTCTCTACCACAGCGATACAGTTAGGCTGCCAGGGCTGTGTGCATAAAGCCAAATCGGACACATGCCGCTCTAAACCATGAACATTCATATAAAAGAATGTCAGGACATGTGCCTCTTGTAGGTGCCAGGGCATACTCTCGACTATGAAGGGAGGCATGTTCTGAAGCGCCGCTCTAATGCCATCATTACAATAAATGGCATCTTCATCAAAGTCCTGAATGACAAGACCCTCTAAACTCCTAACGCGACTAAGGGCCACATACGCCTGACCCGCCGTGAATACTTGTTTAAGGGACACCACTGCTTGATCTACAGTAACACCCTGTACTTTATGTACTGTACACGCCCACGCAAGTTTAAGAGGAAACTGACGCCGCTTTTCTCCCCGTTTATTTGCCTGCTCCTCCTCTGGTTCTATGCGGGTAGAACCAGTCAGGTGAGCAGGGGTACGTGTTTGCCTCCTCCTCTGTGCGCCTACTCGATCGTCGTCAAATTTAACATAGATTGCTAGAGGAGGCTGTTTTGTCTGTGGATTTTGAACTATATGTGTTACAATGCCACATACCCCATTTACTAAACCGTCAGATAAATCTACATTTTTACAGAGCATTACACGCGCATTTACACCCAGGATTAATGACTCCTCCAAACTGGCTTGTTTGGATTTATGGAGATGGCCTT
Organism: Periophthalmus magnuspinnatus; assembly: GCF_009829125.3. NCBI lineage: Eukaryota > Metazoa > Chordata > Actinopteri > Gobiiformes > Gobiidae > Periophthalmus > Periophthalmus magnuspinnatus. The sequence goes on along the minus strand of NC_047129.1, from coordinate 4,582,824 downwards.
GTATCTCGATTAACTTCCCGGTCTTTTTGTCATAGCCAAAATCACGCGCACTGATTGTTACCTTTTCTGGACATACTCTATTCAATATCTTTAAATTGTAATTTGATACAAAGCTGTTTTTGGTGAAAATGTGTAACACGTCGGGATCTTCGCCTGTTTCACAATGTTTTAATATATCTATGTCTCCATCAAGCAGTGGTGTCAACCTAGAGCGGACTTTAAGCCGATTTAATAGCTCTGCAAAAGTGTTATCTTTTTGTCTGACTACAATTGTTAACTCTGCAATTTTGAATAAATCTGTAAATAAATTAACGCCTATGTTTTCTTTGTACAGAGCTTGACCCATGACCGGTGATAATTGATAGAAATCCCCAACAGTGATGACAGACACATTTCCAAACGGAGAAAAGTCACCTGACTGTTTAATTTGACGCAACCTCCCATGAATATAAGTAAATAACTTTTTATCTACCATGGATGTCTCATCAATTATTACAATTTGTAAATCCATGTATTTAACGCGCAGTGTATTAATCTTTTCCTCCCCCAGCGGTGTGTAGGGGAGGGAAACATTAGTACCGATACTAAATGTTGTGTGGATAGTAGCCGCCTGTAAATTATATGCTGCTATCCCTGTCGGAGCCGTTAATAAAACACTAACATTATCCGGACTATGGCAAATAGGAGCAAATAGACGCGACGCCTCGTATTGAATTGTTGTGATCAGGTGACTTTTCCCTGTGCCTGCTCCAGCGGTGATAAAAATATGCAATGGCTCTGGGTTGTTACCAGCTACTTTGTCTAAGCACCATTGCCGTATTTTGTAAAAAATGGACAGTTGTTGCTCATTCAGAGTTTTCACAAGTAAAAGACCCTCTTGACGACTCATCACATTTCTTTTTTCTATGTGACAAACTTGTTCGTTTCTTACAGCCAAGTCTGGAATAGCCTCTTGCTCCTGCTCAGAACCAACAGCCTGCAACATCTCTCTGAACTCCTCCCTCGACTCCAACCTCTCCACTTCCTGTTCTGGGCAGAGCAAGCCCCATGCATCCTCATGAATTTCTCCACAATCCATCTGCTCATGAACCTCATCCAAGTCCTCAGCTGCAAGTTCGAATCGACGCCTATTTGAATCAACTATCGATTTAACCAATTGCACAGACCCGTCACTCAAACACACATCCCCAGTTTTATAGAAATGTTCAAATGTTTCAAATGGAGGCGGCTTCAAATCAGTGTCGACGCGATACGGCATGAATAACTGAAGAATACTTTGATGAAATAACTCTGTGTTTTTAGTTTCAGAAAAACGCGCATATCTAACAACTGCGGGCTTGGTCCGTGTTCTTTTAGTTATCGCACCTAATCCGTTCTGTAAAATAATTGGATTTTTACATTTGTCCGACGGCCCGAGCAAGCGATATTCGGATACGAATGTCGCGATGCACATGTCATTAAATGTGCTGTCATTTGGTCTACTTAAATAACGATCTATAGTGTTTGTCATCCAAATATCTTCCCCCATTTCATCATCTATTTCGCCAATTGGTTTGCTCATACGCACTATATTATCACCAGTCGGGACAAATGTAACTTTTCTGGAAAATTCCTTTAAATGCATGTTTGTGACGCGGTAGACAGCTTCCTGTGCAGAGACATCACGATTATGAAGATAAACGCTGCCTAATTTTTTAAAAGCCTCTTTTGCACTAACATTACCTTTAGAAGCTTCTTTTTGTGCATTAGTTAAAAGTAAACCCATATCCCTTTCTGCTTTAGAAATATATGAAATAATATAAACAACACAAGCCCACGCATCTACAACGTACTGGATGTCCATATTGGCGTTCCAGCAGGTTAATAATTTCTCGTTGTAGTTATTTATCCAGGCTTCTGCCACGTCCCTCTTTAAAACTATGTGTGTGTGCCCATCTAAAACATTGTACACTTGTTCAAATGTGAACTGCGATAAACCCAATGACGCAAACAACTCCTCTGCACTAAGACACAGGTTATTTTCATCAACGATAGCATTCTTCAGCACGCTCATAATAAACTCTGCTTCCTCTTTTGTAACAAGAGGCTCTTGATCAGGGTCCTTTTGTTTAATGAACGTGCGTGCAGATACTGGACGTGGAAAATTAAAACGACAGACTTTGTTGTTTTTTTTTGCATGTTTTTGAGTGACGCTTAGAATGCTGCTGCACTGAAGTAACTTTTTCCAGTAAATCCGGATCAGAGGGTAGTTCACATGTAACATATTTATCAACAAACTGAACTACCTCCTCATCCGTATTTACTCCAAGCTTTGGGGCATTTTCAATCCAAAATAAACAATGGACGTGGGGAGACCCGCGCTGTTGGAATTCTACACGATAAAAATAGTCTATGACTTTTCCGATTGGTTGAGCGGGGGAAAGAATAACTTTACGTAAAAAACGGCGCCAACGGGAATCAAACATGCGAGCCGCGGTTACAGGGTGACGACGCAAAAGGTCACACCTCTCTGCCCAATCTAAATCTTCAACACTCCGGGTACTACCTTCCTGCTTTAAGAGCGTTTTAAGGAGGCTTGGCCAGCGGAGATCTGCAGAGCTAAATGAACAAAACCACGTCGGAATACCCAGCTGACGAATGCATGCAAATAAATCTTTTTGTGCAGACTGCCAGAAGGGCGGCGTACCTCTAATTGGCTGCATAAAACGATAACCGTTATCATACTGTAACAAATTTTCTAAAGTTCCTTCGCCTGCAGCAGCATTAGTCTGACCAGAATGTCCCTTTCGCAACGCTATCGAAACTTTTGACACGACCTGTTGCACTTCTAACATATACAAAGCCAAGAAAAGAAACTTAAAATTTTGAGCAAATCTACCATCCACATGCAGCAGTCTGTTAATGAAATATCTGCACATGGTCAAAGGAACAGGCCGAGGACAATGAAAGGTATTATGACCTAATGGAAACTCCTTTGGAAAACATTTAGCTTCATTCTCTTTATCTGACAACAAACTAACCGGACTGTTCCCCTCGGCTGGAGCCAAATTTAAAATGCCCTCAAAATAGTGGTCAAGAGCTTCCTGAGCAATATCGACCGGCATGAAAAAGGTATCTTGATACATACAATGACGCTGCCGATCATGCAGAAGCTCATCATCTAAATCTTCCGCATGCTCTTGTTCTGCCTTCTTTTCCCTGTCAACATTAACATTTGCACCCTTCTCCATAACAGTTTCTTCTACATTAACATCCATACCCGTACCAGTAACATCTTCAACATTAGCTTCCTCTTCTTCCCTAACAAACTCATTTACCCACCCTTCATTAAAATCAATGTCTAAATAATACCGGTTGTTTTGTTTGAGAAATGCAATGGCCCTACGTACGCGCTCTGTATCTACATACTGATACTCATAATGTCCTTTATACGTAAGTTTACGCTTAAGTTTTACAGGCAACAAACAACCGTCCATGTTACTACGCGGCAATAGTTTCACTGATTCACTAACCCTCGAAGGCACACAGGTGACAGGACCATGGATCCCTCGCTGACCCCCCTTTGGCAAAGCTAAAACTTGCATAAAATTAATGTTGAGGGCAACTATGTGCTGTTCAACAGTGTTCAAGCAAGCAAGTTCAGGTGGAATATCGTCCAATTGTAAATTATTCACTGAACATTCTGATGGCATTTGACCTTTACACAGTTTTGTGTTGCAAGTGTAGCAGATCCATAAACTACCTCTACAATCGGAGAGCGGGCACGGAGCTGGACAATCACTATCGCACGCATGTAAATAGGCCTCAGAGATACAGGCATTAGCTACATCCGCACATTTTGGTTTAACCATAAAGTCATCCTTTCTACAAGGTAAGACCTGGTTTCTAAATAACAATTTTAAACACACGCAGCAAATATACTCTGGACCATCTTGATCTTCCTTTAAAAACTGATCCAAAACAAAAGTAAAATTTTCCCGTTTTTGTTTCAAATGCTTTTGGTTGTTCCTGAATGCTGCCCGAGTTTTGTTTTTAAATTGTTCATTACTACGATATTTTTGCTTGCTAAATGCTTTTACTTTTTGTTTATGAAGGGGATTTACTTTATACTTGTGTTTACTGGCTGCCTTAACATTTTGTTTATGTTGCAGATTAAGTTTATATTTCTGCATGCTAGCAGTTTTAAGTTTATTTTGATGATCTACATTAACTTTATATTTGTGGATGCTAGCAGCTTTAAGTTTATTTTGATAATTTAAATCAACTTTATATTTGTTGATACCAGCTGCTTTAAGTTTATTCTGGTGATTTAAATCAACTTTATATTTGTTGATACCAGCTGCTTTAAGTTTATTCTGGTGATTTAAATCAACTTTATATTTGTGGATGCTTGCAGCCTTTAGTTTATTCTTATATTCTACATCAACGTTGTATTTACTTTTATACGTTGATTTAACATTTTCTCTAAACTCCATACTGGTTCTGTATTTGAGCTTATTTGCTACATTAATTGCTGCTTTTTTTTTCTTTCTATACAATTCATTAATTCTATATGAATGTTTACTTGCAGCCTTTTTCCCCTCTCTATGCTCTGCATTATCTCTATATTTTTGTTTACCCTTTTTATGTGAGGCATCTCTAACATGTGGGTGTCTATAATGTGTCCTCCGTTTTTCCTTGATCATCTCATTATGTGTGTCGTACGTGCTTTTCAGATGCTTTAGTTTTTTCTTTTGTATATACTTTGATAATGTAGGTTTTGTATAAATTAGATTATCTACAACCTGTGATTTAGGAGGTACCTTTTTAGACCTAATATTGTAGCCCTCCATTGAAAATTGATGGACTCTGCAGCATTCATAACAAGCATTAGCATTTGGTATTTTGACACAAATTACATTTTCATAATGGCAACTGTTAATATTCTCTAGGTAAATGCCATTGTTTGACAGAGGCTTGGTAGTACAACCATATTTAAGCCAATGTCCATTGTAAAATGTAAATACATCGACGCCTAAATAATCCGCAGCTGCCTGGATTTCTACTTCTGTGGCCCATGTGCCAACTTTACGCATGTTTGACACACTGATATATTGGTCCACAGATGAGTGGCCATCGTGCAACAGGGTGTTGTATTTTGAAGGATTTTTTTCAAGCTGTTTCACAATTGCAAGTCTAATTTTCCGATGATATTTTTGAGTGCCACTAATGGCCTGTGAAACCGCCCAAAAGAAACAATTCCCGTCCGCAACTATTTTGTCATTTTTACATGGCACTCCTAATGGCCCTACAGTTTTTGGATCTGCCACACCGAGCTTCTGAAAATCAGCTTTAATGTGTTTGCACAAATCCTTACAAACACTTTCATGTAGTGGATTAAAGGACAGGGCACTGTCTTGAACACTGGTAAAGAGCACATCTAAATCAACTTCCATGTCCTGGTTTGTGTTTTTGTCAGGGAGTACAGAAGAAGAAACTTCTGCGGCCTCTTGGCACTTTAAGCCCCTCACACTATCAGAAACAACTTCAATGTCCTGCTTTGGGTATTTGTCACGGAGTACAGAAGAAACTTCTGCGGCCTCTTGGCACTTTAAGCCCCTCACACAATCAGCTGCAACAACGACATTAACACCAGTCAATTCAAACTCTTTGAAAGACTCATCTGAGTCATCACCATAACACGCAGCCAATGTGCAAAAAAAACTATACAGCTCATCAATATGACTAAAATACATAACCACACTTTTACCATCAGGATCTACCAACCCTTCAGCACTACGCGAGTGAGAATCGACTACAGCATACCGCCCATTGTCTTTAATAACGGCACAAGCAGCACCACAGAGTGTCATAAGACATGTGTCGTACTGTGCCAACATCTGTTCTAAACCACCATCTAAGGTTACCCACGAGCCCGCTTCAATAAACTCATGTTCGACAACATTTGCAGCTCCATTAACTGGCTGACTGAAAGAAAAGCTAAACTGCTGCCCATCTATAACTGACTCACGTGGCAGGTCTGAAGCAATTAACAAGTCACGCCCATGAGTCAAGCCCCGATTCCGACGGTCTGTGTACAGTGCATCCCCAAGATTCAAAACCAAATCTAACTGCCTCTGATCCCATGAAAACACATTACACACCGAGTGCTTAGCTAAAGCTACCAAAGCTATCACCATACACTGTACACCTGCATACTCGAACCTAAAATCACCCTGATGAAAACTACCCCTCACGACAGAAGGAAGACCGACGGGTACAACATGTGCACAACAAGACTTATCTTTGTCAGAAGCTCTCTCCTCTTGGACAGCTGGTGGAGGGCTGAGAAGAGAAGGCTGATTGGTCACAGAAGAAGAAGGCTGACAGGTCAGAAGAGGACAGGTCAGAGGCGGCAGCGGCGGGGTCACAGGAGGGCTGATGTCCATGGCCTTAAAGATGCAAAGAAAATATATTATTAAACTAATCTAATCAGGCTGTTGCCTGTACACTTAATTTTTCTGCAATATAATACTAATACTACTACAATAATAGTAACCTTAAAAATAAACTCACCTCGTCCATCAACATCTGCATTTGGTCCCTGGAACTGGCAAGTGACGTTCCTGGAGTCACTTCCACATCTCCGGACTGCAAAAACATGTCTACATTAGCACATATTCTGTTTAAATGATAAACATTGGAGAATAAAAACAAAACACAAGAAACAAAACAAACCTCGTCCTCCAGGAAAGTATCCAGGATGACGACGCTGGTAGGGGACGTTCCTGGTGTCACCTCCACCACAACTGCCTCCGCCTACAAAACAATATATAATTAAAAACAATTACAGGCAACAATGTGTAGAAGACAATCAACATATTCAAAATGACACAAACCTGGTCCTCCAGGAAAGAATCCAGGATGGCCACGCTGGTAGGGGACGTTCCTGGTGTCACCTCTACCACAACTGCCTCCGCCTACAAAACCATATATAATTAAAAACAAGTACAGGCAACAATGTGTCAAAAACAATCAACATATTCAAAATGACACAAACCTGGTCCTCCTCCACTGCAGGCACGAAGCTGGATGGTGAGCCGGGTCTCACCTCCACAACCACATGCGCTGCCCCCGCCTTCATAAAATGTAATAATATTAATATATTTTAAAAAAAAAAGCACAAATTCAACAAAACATGTCTGAAAATGTGTAACACTCACCTGCCGCTTGGGCTGGCGTTTCTTTGAGGAAGCAGCCTTGCGACGCCTCGCCCGAGACGTCTAAAACAAAAAAGGATTCATAAGTTACTCAATCTCACACCAGGCAATTGTTAACTTTTAGCAATGAGAAAATAACACAAGACGCTTACCTTCTTTCCCGAAGGAAAGGTGGCCACGTCCTCCACAGAGCTGGTCAGGCCAAATGGAAACCTCGCATCCATCTCGACCAGCATAGCAGGGCTGAAGAGGACGGGCGACAGGGGGATGGAGAAGACGGTCTCCACCTTACAACAGAAATTTAAAAAAATATATAAATCACAATACAACAATAATGTCAACGTCAATATTTAAAGACAGGAATGACATTTACTAACCTCCCGTTGAACCAGGCGCCCCTTGGGACCCACAGGGGAGGCCGAGTCCCTAGGCTGGTTCTGTAATGAAAATATACATTAAGAAACAGAATAAACCACTTGAGCTTGAAACTAAAAAAGGAACAATCTCTCACCTTTCTGCCCCGCACAATGGGAATCCACTCAGGAGGGGGTGGTCGTGGCACGGGCAGCGGTCCCGTCACAACCACTCTTGGCGAGACCCTTCTGGTGGATGTGCGAGGGCGGGGCGCCGCCACAGAGGAAGCGGGGGAAGAGACCTCTAGCTGCGTGTAGCAAGCCTGCCACAGCAACTGAACAAGGATTCCCATTCCATGGCTATCACTCAGGTGGATCTGAAACAAAATTATAACGACATGTTACATAAAACCACTCACATGCAAAAAGGAAGTTGGTAAAATGAGAGCGTAGATTGTACTTACGCCATCCCTGCACCACAGCTCTCGTCGGTGTCGGGGAAAGTGGTCGGCTATCTGGACAAAGTTGACCTGAAAGCGGGCTGACACACGGTGGTACTCCTGGCGAAGGAGGGTCTGAATTTCCACGCTGCCAGCAAGGCGAGGTGGGAAATCCACGACACACACCTTAAGAAATAAATCACCATTTACCAACTACACAATACAATCATTATCAAAGAATTGCAGCTATTTTACATACCTTTGGCCAGCAGCCGCAGACATACCTGAGGAGTTGGCCAAACTCCTCTGCAGCCTCGTCAACCGTCCTGCTGGCCGTGAGGTTGTTGCACGGCGCCATGACACACACCAAAGCGGGCTCTGAAAAGAAGAGAATCATTCATTCAACTTTCTCAATGACATTGTACATGGTTCAACTATTTAATGTTTACCAAAGATGATCTAATGGTCATTACTAAACTCACCTTTGGGTAGGTGCTCAGCCGTCATAGCCGCCAGCTGCATCCGAAGGTCACGGGCGGAACCTCCGGGAGTCGCACTGATGGCAAAGGACAGGCAGCCCTCTGGCATCGGCACGATGGCATCAACGACAGCACGAAGATGCGAGTTCCCAACAATCAGAACGAACTAGAAAAAAGAAGAAAATATTTAACAATCCTCAACTATTACTTAAGAATTTGTTTCATACTGAAACTCATAGACTTGCCTTCTTGTCAGGGGACAAGTCCGGCGGCAAGTCCAACTTGTGGCACTTCCCGGTGACTGTGGAAGTTGGCCACGGCTTCACCGAATGGCGAAAACCAGTACCAAGGCCTAAAAAAGAACCAAGTTTAAAAAAAACTCAGCATTTACAAAACTAGACAGACATGAAGGTTGTAAAAACATACTGAAATACACTTACGGGTAAAGGTCTCGGCACCGGTGGAAAAAGGCGGAAGGTGAACCGCTATCGGGAAAGCAGGCTTTCCCTCAAGCTGCTCCTCCCTCCTCCTCTTCGCAGCAAGGGAGCGCTTCCATCCCTTGTCCTCAGGCATCTGTAAATAACAAAGTTATAATTGTTACAATTAAAATAAGTAAATGTAATATTTTAAGACTCAAACCTAGCCCTAAACCAATACATTGGAAAGTAAAAGGTATAAACTAAATATTTCTAATATATGCATCTAACTGAAATGATGTCAGGGCCCCGATTTTCCACTTGTGCTGCATAATCTACTGACCTTGTTATAGTATTTACTGGAAAATCACCTGCCTCGAGCAGCTTTAAGATTAACCTTAGCAAGTAGGATCACACCCTGACCAGCAGTTACCAAACCACAATACAAATGAGCTACAAAACCAAATCGTATATGCATGAAGCTTAATGATATTTACAGGTACAGTTATGGACAAGACCAAGACCAGGACTAAAATTAACACCAGAATGGAGCAAGAATAGATTAAATAAACACTTTTATGATCAAAATAAGTCTAAAACTGGTCTTAACTAAATCAGTACTACACCATGACAAGACCAGAACCATTTAAAGCTAAATAAATACCATAATGACTCGGTATGGTTTATATAAGAAACACTTATAATCAGACCAGGACCAGACCAGAACCAGACCTAATTAAAGTAAAGTTATAACCATAATGACTCAACATCATGACTCAACACTGTTACAATCACAGCAGGTCTAAATGAGGACAGTAGTATTAGACTAGGACTAAACCATGATTGGACCGGGCTAGGTCTAAAACCAGGACCGGACCAGAACTAGACCAGGACTAGACCAGGACTAGGTCTAAACCCATTCTAAATCAGAACCGGACCGGACCTTGACTAGGCCTGGACCAGGACTAAACCAGGACCAGACACATTGAAAGCAAAGTTATAACCAATATGAGTGAGCATAAGTCGTATAACACACACTGAACAATAACAGTACAACCAGGACTGGACCAAAATCCAATACATACACAAATGGTTACTACAAGAGTTTAGTAAAATAAAACAAAACCTAGTCTACAATATAACAGTGACAAAACAGTGAGTGAACCAGGATTCAGGTCCAAAACCATCTCAAAACATACTAAACCAGACTAGGTCCAAACCCTTTCTAGTAGAAGACCGGACCAAGACTAGACCAAGACTAGACCAGGACTAGACCAGGACTAGACCAGAACACAAGTGAAAAATTCTATCTCTTCTGAGACACTTCAAAGAGCACACATTCACAAAACAGACACTGCAACTGCATAGGAATCAAGATTCCCGCTCTTGGAATGAGTGATATCACTGGCTGTTTGTAGGTTCACTGCTTTCTGATTGGTTAACACATATCAAAATCTGGACTAGATCAGGACAACACCACGACAAGACCAAAACAGTTCAAAGCCAAGTATTCACAATGATAAATGAGCATAAACTGTATAAGACACACTCACAATTGCATTAAAACCAGACTAGGACCAGACTGGGACCAGACCAGGACTGGGCCAGGACTAAACTAGCTCTAAACCAGCTCTGGACCAGGACTAGACCAAACTAGGACTGGACGAGGCTAGGTCTAAACCCGTTTTAATCCAAGACTAGACCAGGACAAGACTAGGACCACACCAGGACCACACCCAGACACATTTAAAGCAAAGTTATGACCATTATGAATGAGCATAAGTCGCATTACACACAGTTAACAATCACAGTACAACCAGGACCGGGCCAGGCCTAGACCAGACCCAGACCAGGCCTAAACCAGAACACAAGTGAACAATTCTATCTGGTATGAGACACTTCAAACCACACACATTCACAAAACAGACACTGCACTGCTTTCTGATTGGTTAACACATATCAAAATCTGGACTAGATCAGGACAACACCACGACAAGACCAAAACAGTTCAAAGCCAAGTATTCACCATGATAAATGAGCATAAACTGTAAAAGACACACTCACAATTGCATTAAGACCAGACTAGGACCAGACTGGGACCAGACCAGGACTGGGCCAGGACTAAACTAGCTCTAAACCAGCTCTGGACCAGGACTAGACCAAACTAGGACTGGACCAGGCTAGGTCTAAACCCGTTTTAATCCAAGACTAGACCAGGACAAGACTAGGACCACACCAGGACCACACCCAGACACATTTAAAGCAAAGTTATGACCATTATGTATGAGCATAAGTCGCATTACACACAGTTAACAATCACAGTACAACCAGGACTGGGCCAGGCCTAGACCGGGCCTAGACCAGACCCAGACCAGGCCTAAACCAGAACACAAGTGAACAATTCTATCTGGTATGAGACACTTCAAACCACACACATTCACAAAACAGACAGTCACTGCAACTACATAGCAACGGCATAGCAACCAAGATTCCCGCTCTTGGAATGAGTGATTTCATTGGCTGTTTCTAGGCTCACTGCTTTCTGATTGGTTAACACATATCAAAACCTGGACTAGATCAGGACAACACCACAATAAGACCAAAACAGTTTATCCATTTAAAGCACACTTACGGCCATAATGCATGAAGATAAATTTCATAACACACTTGCACTCACAGAAAAACCAGGACCAGACTAGGACCGGATTAGGACCGGACCAGGACTAGATAAAACTTGGATTGGACCAGTCTAGGTCTAAACCCATTCTAATCCAGGACTGGACCAGGACCGGACCATACCAAGACTAGGACTGGACCAGACTAGGTCTAAACCTGTTCTAATCCAGGACAAGACTAAGACACATTTAAAGCAAAGTTATGACCATTATGTATGAGCATAAGTCGTATAACACACATTTAACAATCACAGTACAACCAGGACTGGGCCGGGCCTAGACCAGACCCAGACCAGGACTAAACCAGAACACAAGTGAACAATTCTATCTGGTATGAGACACTTCAAACCACACACATTCACAAAACAGACAGTCACTGCAACTACATAGCAACGGCATAGCAACCAAGATTCCCGCTCTTGGAATGAGTGATTTCATTGGCTGTTTCTAGACTCACTGCTTTCTGATTGGTTAACGCGCGCGCACGCGCACACACACACAAAGAACAGACCAAGGACTAAACTTTAGCACTTTAGCACTAAAACTATAGTCCGTAGAAACACATACAGCCTCACGTTACAAGACTGTGACTAAACAAGAATATTAGCAGTTTAACGCACACATACACAGCCCATATAAAACATTAGCCACACAGCACATGGGGAAACGCCCTAAATAAAACGTTAGTTTAGCTTTTACAAAATAGACGGTGAATATTAGCACATTAGCACGCACACATACACAGCCCATATAAAACATTAGACCAGGACTAAACCAGAACACAAGTGAACAATTCTAACTGGTATGAGACACTTCAAACCACACACATTCACAAAACAGACACTGCACTGCTTTCTGATTGGTTAACACATATCAAAACCTGGACTAGATCAGGACAACACCACGGTAAGACCAAAACAGTTCAAAGCCAAGTATTCACCATGATAATTGAGCATAAACTATATAAGACACACTCACAATTGCATTGCAAAAGCCAAAACCATTTAAAGCAAAGTATTCATGAGGACAAGACACACTTACCATTGCAGTAAGACCACATCAGGACCACATCAGGACCAGACCAGGATCAGACCCATTTAAAGCTCACTCAACTAGGACTAAACCAGGACTAGACCAAGACTAAAACTTAAACCAACAAACATCATAATGACTCAACATCAATTGTGAAAAGCATCATTTTAAAATCACAGATCATCTGTGCAAACGAGTTCATTACATTTACATTACATACAAGTCCCCAAAATCCAATATGCAATACACAAATTGTTACAACAAGAGTTGACTAAAATAAAACAAAAGCTAGTCTAGAATATAACAGTGACAAAATAGTGAGTAGACCAGGACTCAGGTCCAAAGCCATCTCAAAACAGACTAAACCAGACTTTAACCTGAGACACTGGACCTGCACACATAATACCGGGCCTGATCAAAACCAGGACTAAACCAAATCATAGCAGAACTGAAAGTGGTTCCTAACAAACAGCGCAGTTTTGTCCTAAGCTGCAAGTTTACAGTCACGTCCGTGCATAAGGAACTCTCCTGAGGCCCTGACACGTGCTACGGGATCCAGCTACGATGAGCTACCTACTAGGCCCAACAAACACTTTAACGCAATAAAGTTATATCTGCATAAGTACAAATCAGCCACAAGTTACAAGATCAAAACTAAAGAATAATATTACTACTTTTAAGCACACAAAAACCTATATATAGGCCAGTATTTGATAGGACAACAGCACCATGCAGCTGGGATTAGCGGGCCTAGGCCTCCCTTGGTACTAGGCCTCACTAGCACTTTAGCACTAAAAGTATAGTCCGTAGAAACACATACAACTGCACGTTACAAGACCGTGACTAAACAAGAATATTAGCACATTAGCACGCACACATACACAGCCCATATAAACTATTAGCCACACAGCACATGGGGAAACGCCCTAAATAAAACGTTAGCTTAGCTTTTACACAATAGACGGTGAATATTAGCACATTAGCACGCACACATACACAGCCCATATAAAACATTAGCCACACAACACATGGGGACACGCCCAAGAAAAAAAGTTAGCTTAGCTTTTACACAACACGGTGAATTTTCACTACAGCTACATTCAACTAACAAATCAGCTTTATTTAACACACATTTGAAGTAACCAGCAGTATAAAGTAAATAAAAGTCAGATTTCTTACCTTTATCCTAAGTTCTGCGGTCCGGGATTGAGAACAAAGATGGTTTGATGTCCTCAGTCAAAAGGTTTGGCAAAAACACGGATTCACAGGACAAAATCACGGACAAAAGACACACGACGAAAAACAGTAATCCGGTGATCCGATGATCGCAAAATCGACGTAAAGTCAGCGAAAAGACAGCGAAAGGGCAGTCAAGTGCAGCTCAAACTTTGGAAGAATGAGAGGCACAAAGGGGCAGGGCGACTCTGCACCTGTATTTAACACTTCTGCAGCGTCATCAGTGGTGCGAACTCTCAGCCAATCAGAAGCCAGGGAAAGTGAGACTTCTTTTCTCTGATGTGTCTCTCAGCCAATCAGGACTGAATATTTTGATTCAAAAGTCTTCAGTCTGACCAACTCTTACAAAATGGCTGAATGTTTTTTTTCAAAAATTCTCCAGCCTTTTGTTTGACCAAACCTTGCAAAATGGCTGAATGTTTTGTTTAGTTTTTTTCAAAACTTCTCCAGTCTTTTGTTTCACCAATCCATATTATGGCAAAATAGCATCTAATAAACGTATCATAATATCTATCTATGTAGAATTGTATTTATTCTCTTCAAAATAAAATTGAATGAAATGAACTGATTAGTTACACATATCATTGAGGGATTTAAATGCTCACTACATAACTCCACACTCTTTAAGCAGATTATATAGTGCACTCCTTCACAGAGTGATTCGGACACACAGATCATTACAATCAGATCATGTGACTCTGTGTCTGGGTGTAAAAAGTATAAGGGCGAAACTCTGCTAAAACTTGATCTCTGTCATAAATAATTATCAGATTTGACTGGCACACAAATAGTTATGGATTAATATCATACTATATAATATATCATACTAGTTAGCCTCAAGATGGACCTCACGCAAATGGGTAGGATTATTCTTTTTTTTTTAATCTGAGATGTGGAAATTGTTGCTATTTTAAACCAAAATGGTTTATTTAAGACTGTTTTAATCTATTGTGGGAAATTTTGAGTGCCCTACTTTTTCATCTACTGGACATTAGGACACCACGAAAAATGACGTGATCCCTAAATAGTGTCCTAATTAGGGAATAGTTTGGATGTTTGGACAGAGTCTTGGAAATATGGAATGTGAAATTTGGCACAGTGATTCTTCAGGTCGTCCCCGTCAAAAAAGTCCCACGGGCCAAGTTTGTATTTTGCACGCTGATGCCTGGAAAACCCATGTTTTTGCATTTTGTGCATCAGCACTTCCAATGTGTTTTGACTTGATTGGTGACAAGTGCAGCCCAAAGCCGCAATAAAAAAGGGACAAGTGGCGCGTCAGCGCCACCCACAGGGAGTGCGGGGCCGGCCTAGTGCGAAGCACGGCCCGCGAGGGCCGTTCGATGCCGCTTGCGGCTTTTATTTTTTTTTATTAGGCCCGAGCCCCTACAGGGCGTAGGGCCTATTGCTTCCGCAACGATGAGTGCGAAGCACTCATCGTTGCAGACTGTCTTCACGAAGTTGCGCGCTTCGCGCGCAACTTCGTGGCAGCACCGCGACCTTGCACAGACTCCTGTGTCCTAGCAACCCATGCCGTAGGCATGTTGACGCACGCAGCGCGAAGCGCTCATGTCCCCAAACACACTCCTGACATCGAGCCCTATCCAAGCCCCCATGCCGCAGGCATGGGCCATACTTGTTACTGCTAAAATGAATGGAAGTCAATGGGAGGTCAATGGCGGACCCCGACGTCATGGCGAATGACGAGCGCGTTAGCGCTCGTCATTCGCCATTGACCCCACGGTGACGTGGGGAAAGTCGAGAGCTTTCAAAAAACGTATAATATGTGTTTCTAATGTTATCGGATATATTGTTTTTGCTAAAAATATTATTATTATTTTTTTTTTTTTTTTTATTTCTTTCTTCTGCTCTTTGAGCAGTAATTTGACCCCCTGAACATTTTCAAAAACTCACCAAATTTTGCCCAAAATTCAGGTCTGGCGAAAAATTTATTTTTTTATGTGGTGCATCATTGGGCATAAAAAAATGGCGCGACAGCGCCCCCTGCAAAAGTCAAAATACATTGCGTCAATGGGAGACGTCCCGACGTCAACTTTGGCATAGAGCCACGAAATTTGGTACACGCATTCTTCAAGTGATGCCAAACAAAAAAGATTATTATGGCCACGCCCCCTGACATACCGGAAGTCGGCCATCTTGGATTGAAAATTCCAAAATGCAAAGTCAGCGTTTTCGCTGACCTCGCATTTTCGTCAACTCCTCTGAAGGCGCTTCACCTGCAGAGCTGAAAATCACTGTACATCATCTAGACAAGTGGGGCATCAAAAGTTATCCAATTTATGATGATCCCTATTACGGTTTCCATGCGGCGAAGCCGCAAAATTCCATCGGAATTTTTGCAATTTTCAAAAGACAAAATTTGCTCCCGTTTGCGCATGCAAAGTCCGATTTTGGTCAAATTCAAATCAGTTGTAAAACTTTCGGGCCTAAAGCTACTCATTATGACAGAAACTAAATTGGCGTGATAGCGCCCCCTACAGAACATCTAATAAATTTGTATTGAAGGCCGAAAATTTAGTTTTCCCAAATGTTACCAAATTTGACACACAATTCCATTGGGTCATCCCAATCAATAAAGTCAATCAGACCTATGTCGTCTTTTGCACCGTGTTGCCATGGCGATGCGCCAAATTGCCAATGTTATGCTAATGGGAAATCTCCCAATTTTTCCCATTCATGGGAAAAATATTAGTTTCATGGAATAATGTGAAATTTGGCACCATGACTCTTCATGTCATCCTGATCAAAAAAGTCAATCAGACCCAAGTCATATTTTTCACTGGGTTGCCATGGCGATGCGCGAAAGCACCCATGTAATCCTAATGGGAAAATTTCCAAATTTTCATGCATTTCAAAGTCTTATAACGATTTATTCACTTCATTGAGGAATGTGAAATTTGGCACAGTGATTCTTCAGGTCGTCACCGTCAAAAAAGTCCGAGGGGCCAAGTGTGTATTTTGCACGGTGTTGCCATGGCGATGCCTGGAAAACCCATGTTTTTGCATTTTGTGCATCAGCACTTCATATGTGTTTTGACTTGTTTGGTGACAAGTGCAGCCCAAAGTCGCAATAAAAAAGGGACAAGTGGCGCGTCAGCGCCACCCACAGGGAGTGCCGGGTCGGCCGAGTGCGAAGCACGGCCCGCGAGGGCCGTTCGATGCCGCTTGCGGCTTTAATTTTTATTTCTTCTTTCATCTGCTCTTTGAGCAGGAATTTGACCCCCTGAACATATTCAAAAACTCACCAAATTTTGCCCACAATTCAGGTCTGCCGAAAAATTTATTTTTTTATGTGGTGCATCATTGGGCATAAAAAAATTGCGCGACAGCGCCCCCTGCAAAAGTCAAAATACATTGCGTCAATGGGAGACGTCGCAACGTCAAATTTGGCGTAGAGCCACAAAATTTGGTACACGCATTCTTCAAATGATGCCAAACAAAAAAGATTATTATGGCCACGCCCCCTGACATACCGGAAGTCGGCCATCTTGGATTGAAAATTCCAAAATGCCGAGTCAGCATTTTCGCTGACCTCGCATTTTCGTCAACTCCTCTGAAGGCGTTTCACCTGCAAGGCTGAAATTCACTGTACATCATCTAGACAAGTGGGGCATCAAAAGTTATCCAATTCATGATGATCCCTATTACGGTTTCCGTGCGGCGAAGCCGCAAAATTCCATCGGAATTTTTGCAATTTTCAAAAGTCAAAATTTGCTCCCGTTTGCGCATGCAAAGTCCGATTTGGCTCGAATTCAAATCAGTTGTAAAACTTATGGGCCTAAAGCTACTCATTATGACAGAAACTAAATTGGCACGATAGCGCCCCCTACAGAACATCTAATATATTTGTATGGAAGGCCAAAAATTTAGTTTTCCCAAATGTTACCAAATTTGACACAAAATTCCATTGGGTCATCCCAATCAATAAAGCCAATCAGACCTATGTCGTCTTTTGCACCGTGTTGCCATGGCGATGCGCCAAACTGCCAATGTTATCCTAATGGGAAACCTCACAATTTTTCCCATTCATGGGAAAAATATTAGTTTCATGAAATAATGTGAAATTTGGCACCGTGACTCTTCATGTCATCCTGATCAAAAAAGTCAATCAGACCCATGTCATATTTTTCACTGGGTTGCCATGGTGATGCGCAAAAGCGCCCATGTTATCCTAATGGGAAAATTTCCAAAATTTCATGCATTTCAAAGTCTTATAACGACTTATTACCGTCAACGACGGACATAAAATTTGGCACAGTGATTCTTCAGGTCGTCCCCGTCAAAAAAGTCTGGGGGGCCAAGTTTGTATTTTGCACGGTGTTGCCATGGCGATGCCTGGAAAACCCATGTTGTTGCATTTTGTGCATCAATTCAATTCAATTCAATTCAATTCATTTATTTTTGTAACGCCCAAAATCACAACAACAGTTGTCTCGAAGGGCGTTCATGTTTTGGTTGATGGGGGAAACCGGAGTACCCGGAGGAAACCCATCCAGACACGGGGAGAAACATGAAAAACTCCACACAGAAAGGCCTGGTGACCCGGGGATCGAACCAACCTTCTTGCTGTGAGACATGAGTGATGGCACTCAGTCACCGTGCCGCCAAGACACAAAAAACAAAACAACAGGAAGAATCAGACACAACAAGAAAAATCAGACACAACAGGAAAAATCAGACACAACAGGAAAAATCAGACAACATAAGAAATCGGCCAGGAGACCAGACGAGGAGGAGGAGAGCCGGGCGAGGAGGAGGAGAGCCAGGCAAGGAGGAGGTCCAACTGTCATCGGGGCATCTGAAAGAGATACACTCCACAGGGGGAGTGGGACAGGGGACAACATGTGAATAGCATTGCTGATGAGAAAATAGGGCAAAGTAGAAGATAGTGCTCAGGTTGCCATACTTCCCCCAGCTAGTTACTCCTACTGCAGCTTATCTTATCCCGGGTTTTAATAACCCTAACTCCCTCACTAAGTAACCTGGTCATACGCTATACCGAAGAGGAAGGTTTTAAGCCTGGTCTTAAATACAGAGACTGTGGGGGCCTGTTTAACATCAGCAGGGAGTTGATTCCATAGCACAGGAGCTTGGTAACTGAATGCTCTCCCTCCCACTGTACTTTTGGACACTCTAGGAACCACTAATAGTCCTGCATTCTGAGAGCGGAGTGCTCTGTTTGGCTGGTACGGGACAATAGCATCTTGCAGATAGGATGGGGCCATACCGTTTAGGGCTTTGTATGTCAGGAGGAGGACTTTGAATTTGATTCTAAGCTCGACAGGAAGCCAGTGCAGATATTTTAGTACAGGACTGATGTGGTCTCTTCTTTTAGTTCCTGTTAGGACTCTGGCCGCTGCATTTTGGACCAACTGGAGGCTCCTTATAGTACTTTTGGGGCAGGCGGCAAGCAGGGAATTACAGTAATCAAGTCTGGAAGTAACAAATGCATGGATGAGATTTTCAGCATCGTTTTTAGGTAAAATATTTCTAATTTTAGTTATATTTCGCAGGTGAAAGTATGCGGTTTTACAAGCTAGGTTTATATGGGCTGTGAATGAGAGATTTTGATCAAATAGGACTCCAAGATTTTTTACAGTAGGGCTAGAAGCTATATTCACATTGTCGAGTGAGAATATCTGGTCTGACAGAGAATCTCTTTGACCTTTGGGACCAACGACAATGACCTCTGTTTTTTCAGGATTTAAGAGCAGGTAATTCAAGGTCATCCAGGTTTTGATGTCCTTCACACAGGCACTGAGTTTATCTATTTGCATCAGCACAAATGGACTTGTTTGGTGACAAGTGCAGCCCAAAGCCGCAATAAAAAAGGGACAAGTGGCGCGTTAGCGCCACCCACAGGGAGTGCGGGGTCGGCCGAGTGCGAAGCACGGCCCGCGAGGGCCGTTCGATGCCGCTTGCGGCTTTAATTTTATTATTATTATTATTATTTTTATTCTTCTGCTCTTTGAGCAGTAATTTGACCCCCTGAACATATTCAAAAACTCACAAAATTTTGCCCAAAATTCAGGTCTGCCGAAAAATTTATTTTTTTATGTGGTGCATCATTGGGCATAAAAAAGTGGCGTGACAGCGCCCCCTGCAAAAGTCAAAATACATTGCGTCAATGGGAGACGTCGCGACGTCAAGTTTGGCGTAGAGCCACGAAATTCGGTACACGCATTCCTCAAGTGATGCCAAATAAAAAAGATTATTATGGCCACGCCCCCTGATGCACCGGAAGTCGGCCATCTTGGATTGAAAATTCCAAAACGCCGAGTCAGCGTTTTCGCTGACCTCGCATTTACGTCAACTCCTCTGAAGGCGCTTCACCTGCAGGGCTGAAATTCACTGTACATCATCTAGACAAGTAGGGCATCAAAAGTTATCCAATTCATGATGATTCCTTTTACGTTTTCCATGCGGCGAAGCCGCAAAACTCCATTGGAATTTTTGCAATTTTCAAAAGTCAAAATTTGCTCCCGTTTGCGCATGCAAAGTCCGATTTGGCTCAAATTCAAATCAGTTGTAAAACTTTCCGGCCTAAAGGTACTCATTATGACATAAACTAAATTGGCGCGATAGCGCCCCCTACAGAACATCTAATATATTTGTATGGAGGACCGAAAATTTAGTTTTCCCAAATGTTACCAAATTTGACACAAAATTCCATTGGGTCATCCCAATCAATAAAGTCAACCAGACCTATGTAATTTTATGCACCGTGTTGCCATGGCGATGTGCCAAACTGCCAATGTTATCCTAATGGGAAACCTTCCAATTTTTCCCATTCATGGGAAAAATATTAGTTTAATGGAATAATGTGAAAATTGGCACCATGACTCTTCATGTCATTCTGATCAAAAAAGTCAATGGGACCTATGTCATATTTTTCACTGGGTTGCCATGGCGATGCGCAAAACAGCCCTTGTTATCGTAATGAGAAAATTTCCAAATTTTCGTAGATTTCAAAGTCTTATAACGACTTATTACCGTCAACGACGAACATAAAATTTGGCACAGTGATTCTTCAGGTTGTCCCCGTCAAAAAAGTCCAAGGGGCCAAGTTTGTATTTTGCACGGTGTTGCCATGGCGATACCTGGAATTATTATATAACAATATAATATTCAAAAACTCACCAAATTTTGCCTAAAATTCAGGTCTGCCGAAAAATTAATTTTTTTATGTGTTGCATCATTGGGCATAAAAAAATGGCGCGACAGCGCCCCTTGCAAAAGTCAAAATACATTGCGTCAATGGGAGACGTCCCGACGTCAACTTCGTCTACGAAATTCGGAACTCACATTCTTCAAGTGATGCCAAACAAAAAATATTATTATTGCCACCCCCCCTGACGCATCAGAAGTTAGCCTTCTTGGATTGAAAATTCCAAAATGCCGACTCAGCATTTTCGCTGACGTCGCATTTTCATCAACTCCTCTGAAGGCGCTTCACCTGCAGGGCTGAAATTCACTGTACATCATCTAGACAAATGGGGCATCAAAAGTTATCCAATTTATGATGATGCCTATCACAGTTTGCTTGCAGCAAAGCCGCACAATTCCGTTGATATTTTTGCAATTTTCAAAAGTAAAAATTTGCTCCCGTTTCCATACACGAAGTCCGATTTGGCTCAAATTTGAATCAGTTGTAAAACTTTCCTGCCTAATTCTACTGTTTGTGAAAGAAATAAATTTAGCGCGACAGCGCCCCCTACAGAATAAAAAATACATTTGTATGGAGGGCCGAAAATTTTGTTTTTGAAACCTCCCAAATTTTCCCATT
Organism: Periophthalmus magnuspinnatus; assembly: GCF_009829125.3. NCBI lineage: Eukaryota > Metazoa > Chordata > Actinopteri > Gobiiformes > Gobiidae > Periophthalmus > Periophthalmus magnuspinnatus. The sequence continues at coordinate 4,561,190 of NC_047129.1, read as the reverse complement.
CATCAGAAAAATATTAGTTTCATGGAATAATGTGAAAATTGGCACAATGACTCTTCATGTCATCATGATCAAAAAAGTCAATTGGACCCATGTCATATTTTTCACTGGGTTTCCATGGCGATGCGCAAACAAGCACATGTTATCCTAATTTCCCAATTTTCGTATATTTCAAAGTCTTATAACGAGTACCTTCAATGAAGAACATGAAATTTGGCACAGTTATTCTTTAAGTCGTCCTCCTCAAAAAAAGTTTAGGGGGCCAAGTTTGTATTTTGCACGGTGTTTGTATTTAGCATAGCGTTGCCTGGAAAAACCCATGTTATTGCATTTTGTGCATCAGTGCTTCCAATGTGTGTTTACTTTGTATAGCCACAATTACAGCCCAAAGACGCTAGAAAATAGAGACAAGAGGCGCATTAGCACCACACTTAGGAAGTGCTGGGTGGGTCGAGTACAGACCAAAGCCCGCAAGGGCTGTTCGATGCTGCTTGCAGCTTTTTTTTTTTTTTGAATCAGGAGAAGAATTTTCAATCCATTAATGAATTAAAAAACTCACCAAATTTTGCCTGATATTGTGCAGTGCAAGAATTAAAAAATAATTAAAAAGTTACATATTTCTATCAAAATGGTGCGACAGCACCACCTGCAAATATTAAAATGCATGCAATCAATGGGAATCATACATTTCCAGTGGAATTTTTGAAATTTCCCATTTTCAAATTTGCTCCAATTCACGCATACAAAGTCTGATTAGGCTGAAATTTGAATCAGTTGTAAAACTTTCTGGCCTAAACCTATTTTTTTGTGAAAGAAACAATATTAGCATGATAGCGCCCCCTGCAGAATAACAAATTTGTATAGAGGCCCAAAAATATAGTTTTCTGAAATATTATGACATTTTATACAAAATTCCATTTGATCATCTCAATCAAAAAAGCCAATGAAACTATGCTGTATTTTTAACCATGCTGCTATGGTGATGTGTGAAAGCACCAATGTTATTCTAATGGGAGTGATAACAAAATTTCCCATTACAGAGAAAAAGTAATGTCATGAAGTAATGTGAAATTTGGCACAATGTCTCTTTGTGACATCTTCATCAGAAAAGTCAATGGAAACTATATGGTATTTGTTCTGACCTGTCTATTTTGACTATTTTCTGTGTTAGTTTGGCCAAGTGCGCTGGCCCTTTAATAAAATCAGGACGTTGTCCCTACAGGTCACGTGCGGTAATGCGTGTGTAACAGACATAAGTGTAACAGAAAGGTCTTGTTCGGCTGACATGTGTTAGTCATGCTGTAGTTCATGAAGGCATTTCCTGTAAGTATACAAGTCTAAAAGTTAAAGATATTCATAATAAAATGTGTAAGTAATTAAAAAGGTACAAAAAGAACAATTCACAGGCTAATTTACATGCTACTTATGTTGCGTTGCTGGCATGAATTTGGTGTATTAGCATGTTGCTATTTGCCGTTTCCATTGTTAAGTCGCTAATGTACTGTGTATTATGCTGTTACAGTTTCACACCTGCCATATAAAGACAGTCTACACCCATCCTGGCGTCAGTGACTTATTGTGTGGAGGTGTTTAACTCCTGGATAGTAGAAACGGGGTTCTACGACGCCAGTATAGTATTTCTCACTGGGTTGTCATGGCAATGTGTGAAATCTCTCATACATTTACTAAGTGCATTAAAACAAGCATAATATTGTATTCATAGAATCACATAGATTCACAGTCTGTATCTTCTCATACTTCACTTGCCCAGTCAGTACTCAAAGTGATCCAGTTCGGGTTTTGTGCTATGCCATAGTTGGTACAATGGTGCTAGTGCTGATGATAAAACGACTAGGACAGATGCAAAAAATATTCCAGCTCAGGACTAATTTGTACTTGCCTTTGTAAATGATAATAAAAATGCATATTAATGCTTCATAATGGTAAACGGTCACATTTTTATATATAGGTGCCACTTTGAAATTTAACAAAATGCAGAGTAAACCAACTACTTCAAGTCTGTTAGCGTACTTTGTTTGACAGATACATTTAGGTGTGCATTGTTTCTGTAAAGAAATAAAAGAATGAAACTGAGGTTTGCTCCTGTGACTGCTGTGTTGATTTTGTCTGCTGCTGGTTTTATTTAGAAACACACCAGAAATAACTATATTAGGTGGTAACTTCAGAAGTATTTACTGCAACTGATTAAAGGCTTATTATCAAATTAAACAAACTGTGAGATAATTTATTTTAAATGCCCAAAATTCCCATGGTGTTTTACTACTTAATTGCTTTAAGCAATGTTAAATACATGGGAATTTAAATATTACAGTAAGGAAACTGACAGTAATAAATCTATAATATAAAGGTCTATATTTTTCTCCTCCATTCTGCATGAGTATGTGGTAACGCACATGCACAGTCAAACTAGAAAATCTAGGGGAAATGCTACAGTCAGTAGTGTCGTTAGTGGATATATTGCATAATGATATGGTAAAAATGATTCTTAACACACACACAAATGCACCATAAATATACCAAACTTCAACATTAGGGCTGGGCAGGATGAGGATATTCAAACCCTGATCCTGATCTGCTTACATATGGTGATTCTCTTTGTCTATATGATACACCTGTCAGCTCGTAGTCAAAAATTTTTTCCATCCATTCTTATTGGTTAACCGTTGTAAGTATTTGAGTGAGTGCTTTAACCAATCACAGGGTAATGTAAACTCTCAGAAGCCGATTTTATGTACCTCTTAAAGGTAATAGAAAGATAACATCAAAAATCTAAATTGTGATTTGACTCTCACAGAACCGTGACCTCTATTTCAAGTCCTGTGTTATATGTATTTTTTTTTAGCATTTTGTATTTATTTATTTTTCTTTATGCAATAAACATTTTGACCCTCTGACCACACAAACCATTACTTATTCTTATTGGGCAAGGGCACAGTATTCTTGTCATGCCACTATCAGCAGAAGGTTGGGGTTGAGTAATGTTATGGTTTGGTCATGTTTCCATGTTGAAATTGTGGAGACCAGCTGACTGTTGAAATCTGAATCTGGGTAAACTTCATAACCACCAGATTTTTTTTACATTTTCCCCTACTGATGTTTTTTTATCCCCAAGGCACTTTTTTCTTAACTGAGTAGATTATATCCAAAAAAGGCCGAATACACACACAGGTTATTCCATTCCCTGGAATCCCAAGAAAATCATTCTGATAAAGATCTGTCTGACACCACTGGCAGATTAATCAATTAAGCCCCAATGACACATTGCCAAACATTTAGTTCAGTGTTTAAAACTACATGACTGTGTTTAAAACTACATCACTGGAGGTGATGGGCAGTATTAAGTGTCTGTGTGCGCTGTACCTCAGGACTGGTTCCTCTCTGTGCACCAGGTGGCCTTCACCTTCTGTGTACTGTTTTTCTCAGACTCCTTTGGAGTGTGCATGTCTCTGCTATGACCTATTATGACTGACCTTTCCCAGCCCCGCTACTGTGATCTCCTAAACACCAAGTGCAACTATGGGAACTTTGCAGTGAGTGTAGTGTGCAATTTTTTACTTTAACCCTTTTGCGACACCAGCCCTCGGGACAACATATGAAAATTAGCCTTTGGCTATAATCCAGTGTGTTTATGCTCATGTTTAATCATGTCTATTCATCAACACGCAGTGTCCCAGCCAAAAAAAACAGAGACTCAAGACTGCTCAAGAGGGCCAGCTCTGTCCTGGGCTGCCTGCTGGACTCTGAAGGTGGATTAGGAAGATAATGGTCAAAGCTCTCACCCACTATATTAGACCTGCTAATGCTGGAGACACCACATTATGGACTTTTAAACCAAATAGGACTAATAAAACATGTTCACCCAACAATAAACCCCAATATGTGTCTTTTGCCTTAAAACATCTCACATTCCCAAGGTTTGTGGTGTTTTAAACTTATCCTCTTTATTAATCAAAACCACTCCTGAAAGAAAAAAAAAAAAAAAAATTATACATTGTCAAAATGTGCCAAAACATTGTTTTTACATAATTTCTAAATATATATTACAGCTAATTAATTCACTAAAATGTTTGCATACATTTTCTTTTAAATAAATACAAATGAGTTTCATTTCAAAGATTTTATTTATTTCATCAGTTCTAAATAAAATTGACAAAGAGCATTTACAATGTTAATACATACAACTGTGTTTTTTAACATTTAAAATTTTGTTTATATTAACATATATAACATACGATATTAACATGTTGTTACTGCAGATCACATTAGCCGTGTAACTGTAAACCAAAACATTACACATACATATATAAAACCAACTATATTCAAATTATTTTTGTAAAGCCCAAAATCAACAGCAGTCGCTTCTTAAGGCTGAACATGAGAATTCATTTAACCAACAGAAAGTTAGAAAATCAACAATGAAACAGACAATGCATAACTGTCCCAGAGAGCCCCCTGTCCTTAGACTCTCCTTCTCGGCAAGAAAAAAAAAAAGAAACCTGGAGGAGAACGTCCATGCATCCATTGGCAGATAGAGTTCAGTCTGTAGGGCCAGAGCCACTCAACTAAGGAAGAGAGAAGGTCCCAGACCAGATAGGCACCAGGCCAAGCGAAGGAAGGGAGGTTCCAGGTCCACAGAACAGGATCAGGACACAGGAGGGCATCAAGGGTGCAGTCATCATCGGCAGACAGTGACCAGGCATCTGAAACAGTTGCACTCCCCAGAGAAGAGTGGGACAGGGAACAACATGTGAATAGCAATGAACGAACACATTTTTATTTTCTTTATCAATTTCAGTATTTTGAACCACTCTTTGTCTGACCCATCACCCAGAACCTGTGTCTTGAGAGACCCTACCAGGAGCATAAAGCCCCTCACAACATAGCTCCTAGGATCATCTGGGCACGCAAACCTCTCCACCGCGATAAGGTGGTGGTTCAAGGAGAGGAGGAAAGGAAAGGAAACACAGGAGAGAGAGAGAGAGGTAAACAAAGGACAGAAATGTCAGAAAAAGAGAGAGTTAACAAGAGACAGATAGTTAGAGAGAGGGAGACAGTTTGACAGAGTTAGAGTGAGGGAGTTAAGCGTTAAAGAAAAAGGGAGAGTTAGAGAGGGGGGGTTGAGAGAGGGGGGTTGAGAGGGGGGGGAGGCCGAGAGAGAGTGAGTTATAGAGTTTGAGAGTGGAATTTTACTTCTAGACTTAGAGAGAGACACTTGCGGAGGGAGCTAGAGAGAGTTGGAGGGAGAGATGGTGATGAGAAAAGACTGAGTTACAGAGAGAGATTTGAGGTAAAGACAGATAGCTACATAGAGATGGTGAGAGGAAGATGGAAGGAAAAAGATGGAGGGTGGTGGAGGGAGAATGGGAGATGGAGAGTTGGACAAAGAGATATAGTGAGTGTGAGAGAAAGAGTTGGGGGGAGAGAGGGGGAGAGAGAAATGTGCAGGTGGACCAGTCAGTGGAACTTTGACAAAAGACAAACCATACAGTATGTGTGCACTCATCACTGCATGGCCACATTAAGTACAAACATATATAAGAGTTAAATATACAATAAAAACACATCACCTGATTACAACACTTTAAAATTCATGATTAACAAGGCACATGATAAACACAACACAGTGACAAGTCACCAACCATTTAAAACCCATTACAACAATCTCAATGATCCATAATTAAAAGAACTTCACGTCACATGAATGTAAATACATGATTAAAGACGAAGCGACGCACAACAATGTCATGAGAAGTCAATAAGCAACAACTGTCCATTTTAAATAAATAAACCAATTCAGACTAATATTTTGGCTTATGTAGATCTAAATTTGAAAGAAAATACAATCCCCTCATGATCGCTGAAGTACGTTGGCACCACTACAGAATCTATGTCATACTCTGTAGATTTCACATATAAATGATCGATTAATGTCCCCCTCTCTGTTGTGGGAGATGTCACATATTGAACATAACCTTTTTCTATCATAAAATTGCAGAGATTTGAAGATTTCAATATGTCATCATTAAAATCTCCCGTCACTGCCACAGTGGCACAATGTGATTCAAGCCAATTCAATAATCTGTCCAAATTATACTTAAATAGAGACATGGGGTATGACGGTGGGCGGTAAATAACAGAAACTATAATTTTATACTCTGCAAAATAATTCACTAAACATTCTAAACTAAAATCTCGTACTGTGATTTCATAGTTAAGGTTTTCGTCACAGTAAATACCAACGCCGCCGTGATGTTTAACCAGTAGACTAGTCAGTGCTGGATGGTTACTCTGCTGATAAGATAAACTACGGGGACGACTGTGGAAGTTATAACCTTCAATGTGACTAGTTTGAAAAGATGAATTTACAGTTAACCATGTCTCTACCACAGCGATACAGTTAGGCTGCCAGTGCTGTGTGCATAAAGCCAAATCGGACACATGCCGCTCTAAACCATGAACATTCATATAAAAGAATGTCAGGACATGTGCCTCTTGTAGGTACCAGGGCATACTCTCGACTATGAAGGGAGGCATGTTCTGAAGCGCCGTTCTAATGCCATCATTACAATAAATGGCATCTTCATCAAAGTCCTGAATGACAAGACCCTCTAAACTCCTAACACGACTAAGGGCCACATACGCCTGACCCGCCGTGAATACTTGTTTAAGGGACACAACTACTTGATCCACGGTAACACCCTGTACTTTATGTACTGTACACGCCCACGCAAGTTTAAGAGGAAACTGACGACGCTTTTCCCCTCGTTTATTCGCCTGCTCCTCCTCTGGTTCTATGCGGGTAGAACCAGTCAGGTGAGCAGGGGTACGCGTTTGCCTCCTCCTCTGTGCGCCTACTCGATCGCCGTCAAATTTAACATAGATTGCAAGAGGAGGCTGTTTATTCTGTGGATTTTCAACTATATAGGTGACAATACCACATACCCCATTTACTAAACCGTCAGCTAAATCTACATTTTTACAAAGCATAACACGCGCATTTACACCCAAGATTAATGACTCCTCCAAACTGGCTTGTTTGGATTTATGGAGATGGCCTTGTATCTCGATTAACTTCCCGGTCTTTTTGTCATAGCCAAAATCACGCGCACTGATTGTTACCTTTTCCGGACATACTTTATGCAATATCTTTAAATTATAATTTGACACAAAGCTGTTTTTAGTGAAAATGTGTAACACGTCGGGATCTTCACCTGTTTCACAACATTTTAATATATCCATGTCTCCATCAAGCAGTGGTGTCAACCTAGAGCGGACTCTAAGCCGATTTAATAGCTCTGCAAACGTGTTATCTTTTTGTCTGACTACAATTGTTAAATCTGCCATCTTGAATAAATCTGTAAATAAATTAACACCTATGTTTTCTTTGTACAGAGCTTGACCCATGACCGGCGATAATTGATAGAAATCCCCAACAGCGATAACAGACACATTTCCAAATGGAGAAAAGTCACCTGACTGTTTGATTTGACGCAATCGCCCATGAATATAAGTAAATAACTTTTTATCTACCATGGATATTTCATCGATATTACAATTTGTAAATCCATGTATTTAACGCGCAGTGTATTAATCTTTTCCTCCCCCAGCGGTGTGTAGGGGAGGGAAACATTAGTACCGATGCTAAATGTTGTGTGGATAGTAGCTGCCTGCAAATTATATGCTGCTATCCCTGTCGGAGCCGTTAATAAAACACTAACATTGTCCGGACTATGACAAATAGGAGCGAATAGACGCGACGCCTCATATTGAATTGCTCTGATCAGGTGACTTTTCCCTGTGCCTGCTCCACCTGTGATAAACACATGCAATGGCTCTGGGTTGTTACCAGCTACTTTGTCTAAACACCATTGCCGTATTTTGTAAAAAATGGACAGTTGTTGCTCATTCAGAGTTTTTACGAGTAAAAGACCCTCTTGACGACTCATTACATTTCTTTTCTCTAAGTGACAAACTTGCTCGTTTCTTACAGCCAAGTCTGGAATATCCTCTTGCTCTTGCTCAGAACCAACAGCCTGCAACATCTCTCTGAACTCCTCCCTCGACTCCAACCTTTCCACTTCCTGTTCTGGGCAGAGCAAGCCCCATGCATCCTCATGAATCTCTCCAGATTCCATCTGCTCATGAACCTCATCCAAGTCCTCAGCTGCAAGTTCGAAGCGACGCCTATTTGAATCAACTATTGATTTAACCAATTGCACAGACCCGTCACTCAAACACACATCCCCAGTTTTATAGAAAAGTTCAAATGTTTGAAATGGAGGCGGTTTCAGATCAGTATCGACGCGATACGGCATGAATAGCTGAAGAAAACTTTGATGAAATAACTGTGTTTTTAGTCTCAGAAAAACGCGCATATCTAACAACTGCGGGCTTGGTCCGTGTTCTTTTAGTAATTGCACCTAATCCGTTCTGTAAAATAATTGGATTTTTACATTTGTCTGACGGCCCGAGCAAGCGATATTCGGATACAAATGTCGCGATGCACATGTCATTAAATGTGCTGTCATTTGGTCTACTTAAATAACGATCAATGGTGTTTGTCATCCAAATATCTTCCCCCATTTCATCATCTATTTCGCCAATTGGTTTACTCATACGCACTATATTATCGCCTGTCGGGACAAATGTAACTTTTCTAGAAAACTCCTTTAAGTGCATGTTTGTCATGCGGTAGACAGCTTCCTGTGCCGAGACATCACGATTATGAAGATAAACGCTGCCTAATTTTTTAAATGCCTCTTTTGCACTAACATTACCTTTGGAAGCCTCTTTTTGTGCATTAGTTAAAAGTAAACCCATGTCTTTCTCTGCTTTAGAAATGTATGAAATAATGTAAACGACACAAGCCCACGCATCTACAACGTACTGGATGTCCATATTGGCGTTCCAGCAGGTTAATAATTTCTCGTTGTAGTTATTAATCCAAGCTTCGCCCACGTCCCTCTTTAAAACTATGTGTGTGTGCCCATCTAAAACACTGTACACTTGTTCAAATGTGAACTGCGATAAACCCAACGACACAAACAACTCCTCTGCACTAAGACACAGGTTAGTTTCATCAATGATAGCATTCTTCAGCACGCTCATAATAAACTCCGCTTCCTCTTTTGTAACAAGAGGCTCTGAATCAGGGTCCTTTTGTTTGATAAATGTGCGTGCAGATACCGGACGTGGAAAATTAAAACGACAGACTTTGTTGTTTTTTTTGCATGTTTTTGAGTGACGCTTAGAATGCTGCTGCACCGAAGTAACTTTTTCCAGTAAATCTGGATCAGAGGGTAGTTCACACGTAACATATTTATCAACAAACTGAACTACTTCCTCATCCGTATTTACTCCCAGCTTTGGAGCATTTTCAATCCAAAATAAGCAATGGACATGGGGAGACCCGCGCTGTTGGAATTCTACACGATAAAAATAGTCTATGACTTTACCGATTGGCTGAGCGGGGGAAAGAATAACTTTACGTAAAAAACGGTGCCATCGGGAATCAAACATGCGAGCTGCAGTTACAGGGTGACGACGCAAAAGGTCACACCTCTCTGCCCAATCTAAATCTTCAACACTCCGGGTACTACCTTCCTGCTTTAAGAGCGTTTTAAGGAGGCTTGGCCAGCGGAGATCTGCGGAACTAAACGAACAAAACCACGTCGGAATACCCAGCTGCCGAATGCATGCAAATAAATCTTTTTGTGCAGTCTGCCAGAAGGGCGGGGTACCTCTAATAGGCTGCATAAAACGATAACCATTATCATATTGTAGTAAATTTTCTAAAGTTCCTTCGCCTGCAGCAGCATTGGCCTGACCAGAATGTCCCTTTCGCAAAGCAATTGACACTTTAGATACGACCTGCTGAACTTCCAACATGTATAACGCCAAGAAAAGAAACTTAAAATTTTGTGCAAATCTACCATCCACATGCAGCAGTCTGTTAATGAAATATCTGCACATGGTCAAAGGAACAGGCCGAGGACTATGAAACGTATTGCGTCCAAACGGAAACTCCTTTGGAAAACATTTAGCCTCATTCTCTTTATCAGACAACAAACTAACTGGGTTGTTCCCCTCAGCTGGAGCTAAATTTAAAATGCCCTCAAAATAGTGGTCTAGAGCTTCCTGAGCAATATCAACAGGCATGAAAAATGTATCCTGATACATACAATGACGCTGCCGATCATGTAGAAGCTCATCATCTAAATCTTCAGCCTGTTCCTGTTCTGCCCGTTTTTTTGTGTCAACAGTAACATCTGCACATGTGTCCTTAACAGTTTCTTCTACATTAATGCCTGCACCCGTATCCATAGCTTCCTCTTCTTCACAAACAAACTCATTAACCCACTCTTCATTAAAATCAATGTCTAAATAATACCAGTTGTTTTGCTTAAGAAAAGCAATAGCTCTCCGTACGCGCCCTGTATCTACATATTGATACTCATAATGCCCTTTATATGTAAGTTTACGCTTAAGTTTTACAGGCAATAAACAACCGTCCATATTACTACGCGGCAATAGCTTAACTGACTCTGTAACCCTTGAAGGCACACACGTGACTGGACCGTGGATACCTCGCTGACCCCCCTTTGGTAAAGCTAAAATTTGCATAAAATTTATGTTAAGTGCAACTATGTGCTGTTCAACAGTGTTCAAGCAGGCGAGCTCAGGGGGAATATCGTCCAATTGTAAATTATTTACTGAACATTCACATGGCATTTGTCCTTTACACAGTTTAGAGTTGCACGTGTAGCAGATCCATAAACTACCTCTACAATCACAGAGCGGGCATGGAGCTGGGCAGTCATTATTGCACATATGTAAATAGGCCTCGGAGATACAGGCATTAGCTACTTCCGCACATTTTGGTTTAGCCATAAAGTCGTCCTTTCTACAAGGCAAGACCTGGTTCCTAAATAAGAGTTTTAAACAAACGCAGCAAACGTACTCTGGACCACTTTGATCTTGTTTTAAAAATTCTTCCAAAACAAATGTAAAAATTTTCTGTTTTTGTTTCAGTTGCTTTTGCTTGTTCCTGAATGCTGCCCGAGTTTGTTTTTGAAATTGCTCATTACTGTGATATTTTTGTTTCCCAAATGCTTTAACTTTTTGTTTATGTAGGGGATTTGTGTGGTACTTAGCTTTACTGGCTGTCTTTAAATATTTTTTATGTTGTTGATTAACTTTATATTTGTGGATGCTGGCAGCCTTAAGTTTATTTTGATAATTTAAATTAATTTTATATTTAGCAATACCAGCCGCTTTAAGTTTATTTTTATAATTTAAATTAGATTTATATTTAGCAATACCAGCAGCCTTAACTTTATTCTGATATTCTAAATCAACATTGTATTTGTGTTTATAAGTTGATTTAAGATTTTGTCTATATTCAATGTTGGTTCTGTATTTTTGCTTGATTGCTGCATTAATTGCTGCCTTTTTTTTCTTTCTATACAATTCATTCATCCTATATGAATGTTTACTTGCAGCCTTTTTCCCCTCTCTGTACTCCGAACTATCTCTATATTTTAGTTTAAATCTTTTTAGTGAGGCATCTCTAACATGTGGGTGTCTATAATGTGTTCGCTGTTTTTCCTTGATTGTATCATGATGTGTGTTGTAGCTACTTTTTAAATGCTTAAGTTTTTTCTTTTGCATATACTTTGATAATATAGGTTTCATATTCAATTCATTATTAACCTGTGATTTGGGAGCCATCTTTTTAGGCCTGATATTGTAGCTCTCCATTGACAATCCGTGGACTCGGCAGCATTCATAACAAGCATTAGCGTTTGGTATTTTAACACAAATTACATTTTCATAATGACAACTGTTAATATTCTCTAGAAAAATGCCATTGTTTGACAGAGGCTCGGTAGTACAACCGTATTTCAGCCAATGTCCATTAAAAAATGTAAATACGTCAACGCCTAAAAAATCCACGGCCGCACAAATTTCTACCTCTGTGGCCCATGTGCCAACTTTATGCATATTTGACTCGCTGATATATTGGTCCACAGACGAGTGGCCATCGCGCAATAGGGTGTTGTATTTTGAAGGGTTATTTTTGAGCTGTTTCACAATTGCAAGTCTAATTTTTCGATGGTATTTTTGTGTGCCACTAATAGCCTGTGAAACTGCTCGAAAGAAACAATTACCGTCCGCAACGATTTTGTCATTTTGACACGGGGCACCTAGTGGCCCTACAGTTTTAGGATCTGCTACACTGAGCTTCTGAAACTCGACTTTAATGTGTTTGCACAAATCCTTACAAACACTTTCACTAAGTGGATTGAAGACCAGAGCATTGTCTTGAACACTGGTGCACAGCACATCTAGGGGTACAGAAGAAGAAACTTCTGCGGCCTCTTGGCGCTTTAAGTCCCTCACACTATCAGATACAACAACTTCAATGTCCTGTTTTGTGTTTTTGTCAGGGAGTACAGAAGAAGAAACTTCTGCGGCCTCTTGGCACTTTAAGCCCCTCACACAATCAGCTGCAACAACGACATCAACACCAGTCAATTCAAACTGTTTGAAAGACTCATCTGAATCATCACCATAGCATGCAGCCAACGTACAAAAAAAAACTGTAAAGTTCATCAATATGACTAAAATACATAACCACACTTTTACCATTAGGATCTACCAACCCTTCAGCACTACGCGAGTGAGAATCGACTACAGCATACCGCCCATTGTCTTTAATAACGGCACAAGCAGCACCACAGAGTGTCATAAGACATGTGTCGTACTGTGCCAACATCTGTTCTAAACCACCATCTAAGGTTACCCACGAGCCCGCTTCAATAAACTCATGTTCGACAACATTTGCAGCCCCATTAACTGGCTGACTGAAAGAAAAGCTAAACTGCTGCCCATCTATAACCGACTCACGTGGCAGGTCTGAAGCAATTAACAAGTCACGCCCATGAGTCAAGCCCCGATTCCGACGGTCTGTGTACAGTGCATCCCCAAGATTCAAAACCAAATCTAACAGCCTCTGATCCCATGAAAACACATTACACACCGAGTGCTTAGCTAAAGCTACCAAAGCTATCGCCATACACTGTACACCTGCATACTCGAACCTAAAATCACCCTGATGAAAACTACCCCTAACGACAGAAGGAATACCGACGGGTACAACATGTGCACAACAAGACTTATCTTTGTCAGAAGCTCTCTCCTCTTGGACAGCTGGTGGAGGGCTGAGAAGAGAAGGCTGACTGGTCACAGAAGAAGGGTGACAGGTCAGAAGAGGACAGGTCAGAGGCGGCAGCGGCGGGGTCACAGGAGGGCTGATGTCCATGGCCTTAAAGATGCAAAGAAAATATATTATTAAACTAATCTAATCAGGCTGTTGCTGTACACTTAATTTTTCTGCAATATAATACTAATACTACTACAATAATAATAACCTTAAAAATAAACTCACCTCGTCCATCAACATCTGCATTTGGTCCCTGGAACTGGCAAGTGACGTTCCTGGAGTCACTTCCACATCTCCGGACTGCAAAAACATGTCTACATTAGCACATATTCTGATAAACATATTGGAGAATAAAAACAAAACACAAGAAACAAAACAAACCTCGTCCTCCAGGAAAGTATCCAGGATGACGACGCTGGTAGGGGACGTTCCTGGTGTCACCTCCACCACAACTGCCTCCGCCTACAAAACAATATATAATTAAAAACAATTACAGGCAACAATGTGTAGAAGACAATCAACATATTCAAAATGACACAAACCTGGTCCTCCAGGAACGAATCCAGGATGGCCACGCTGGTAGGGGACGTTCCTGGTGTCACCTCTACCACAACTGCCTCCGCCTACAAAACCATATATAATTAAAAACAAGTACAGGCAACAATGTGTCAAAAACAATCAACATATTAAAAATGACACAAACCTGGTCCTTCTCCACTGCAGGCACGAAGCTGGATGGTGAGCCGGATCTCACCTCCACAACCACAGGCGCTGCCCCCGCCTTCATAAAATGTAATAATATTAATATATTTTTAAAAAAGCACAAATTCAACAAAACATGTCTGAAAATGTGTAACACTCACCTGCCGCTTGGGCTGGCGTTTCTTTGAGGAAGCAGCCTTGCGACGCCTCGCCCGAGACGTCTAAAACAAAAAAGGATACATAAGTTACTCAATCTCACACCAGGCAATTGTTAACTTTAAGCAATGAGAAAATAACACAAGACGCTTACCTTCTTTCCCGAAGGAAAGGTGGCCACGTCCTCCACAGAGCTGGTCAGGCCAAATGGAAACCTCGCATCCATCTCGACCAGCATAGCAGGGCTGAAGAGGACGGGCGACGGAGAAGACGGTCTCCACCTTACAACAGAAATTAAAAAAAATATATAAATCACAATACAACAATAATGTCAACGTCAATATTTAAAGACAGGAATGACATTTACTAACCTCCCATTGAACCAGGCGCCCCTTGGGACCCACAGGGGAGGCAGAGTCCCTAGGCTGGTTCTGTAACGAAAATATACATTAAGAAACAGAATAAACCACTTGGGCTTGAAACTAAAAAAGTAACAATCTCTCACCTTTCTGCCCCGCACAATGGGAATCCACTCAGGAGGGGGTGGTCGTGGCACGGGCAGCGGTCCCGTCACAACCACTCTTGGCGAGACCCTTCTGGTGGATGTGCGAGGGCGGGGCACCGCCACAGAGGAAGCGGGGGAAGAGACCTCTAGCTGCGTGTAGCAAGCCTGCCACAGCAACTGAACAAGGATTCCCATCCCAGCGTCATCACTCAGGTGGATCTGAAACAAAATTATAACGACATGTTACATAAAACCACTCACATGCAAAAAGGAAGTTGGTAAAAATGAGAGCGTAGATTGTACTTACGCCATCCCTGCACCACAGCTCTCGTCGGTGTCGGGGAAAGTGGTCGGCTATCTGGACAAAGTTGACCTGAAAGCGGGCTGACACACGGTGGTACTCCTGGCGAAGGAGGGTCTGAATTTCCACGCTGCCAGCAAGGCGAGGTGGGAAATCCACGACACACACCTTAAGAAATAAATCACCGTTTACCAATTACACAATACAATCATTATCAAAGAATTGCAGCTATTTTACATACCTTTGGCCAGCGGCCGCAGACATACCTGAGGAGTTGGCCAAATTCCTCTGCAGCCTCGTCAACTGTCCTGCTGGCCGTGAGGTTGTTGCACGGCACCATGACACACACCAAAGCGGGCTCTGAAAAAAAGACAATCATTCGTTCAACTTTCTCAATGACATTGTTCATGGTTCAACTATTTAATATTTACCAATGATGATCTAATGGTCATTACTAAACTATTATTTAAGAATTTGTTTCATACTGAAACTCATAGACTTGCCTTCTTGTCGGAGGACAAGTCCGGCGGCAAGTCCAACTTGTGGCACTTCCCGGTGACGGTGGAAGTTGGCCACGGCTTCACCGAATGGCGAGAACCAGTACCAAGGCCTAAAAAAGAACCAAGTTTAAAAAAAAACTCAGCATTTACAAAACTAGACAGACATGAAGGTTGTAAAAACATACTGAAATACACTTACGGGTAAAGGTCTCGGCACCGGTGGAAAAAGGCGGAAGGTGAACCGCTATCGGGAAAGCAGGCTTTCCCTCAAGCTGCTCCTCCCTCCTCCTCTTCGCAGCAAGGGAGCGCTTCCATCCCTTGTCCTTAGGCATCTGAAAATAACAAAGTTATAATTGTTACAATTAAAATAAGTAAACGTAATATTTTAAGAGTCAAACCTAGCCCTAAACCAATACATTGGAAAGTAAAAGGTATAAACTAAATATTTCTAATATATGCATCTAACTGAAATGATGTCAGGGCCCCGATTTTCCACTTGTGCTGCATAATCTACTGACCTTGTTATAGTATTTACTGGAAAATCGCCTGCTTCGAGCAGCTTTAAGATTAACTTTAGCAAGTAGGATTACACCCTGAGCAGCAGTTACCAAACCACAACACAAATGAGCTACAAAACCAAATCGTATATGAATAAAGCTTAATGATATTTACAGGTACAGTTATGGACAAGACCAAGACCAGGACTAAAATTAACACCAGAATGGAGCAAGAATAGATTAAATAAACACTTTTATGATCAAAATAAGTCTAAAACTGGTCTTAACTAAATCAGTACTACACCATGACAAGACCAGAACCATTTAAAGCTAAATAAATACCATAATGACTCAGTATGGATTATATAAGAAACACTTATAATCAGACCAGGACCAGACCAGAACCAGACCTAATTAAAGTAAAGTTATAACCATAATGACTCAACATCATGACTCAACACTGTTACAATCACAGCAGGTCTAAATGAGGACAGTAGTATTAGACTAGGACTAAACCATGATTGGACCGGGCCAGGTCTAAAACCAGGACCGGACCAGAACTAGACCAGGCTTAGACCAGGCTTAGACCAGGACTAGGTCTAAACCCATTCTAAATCAGAACCGGACCGGACCTTGACTAGGCCTGGACTGGACCAGGACTAAACCAGGACCAGACACATTGAAAGCAAAGTTATGACCAATATGAGTGAGCATAAGTCGTATAACACACACTGAACAATAACAGTACAACCAGGACTGGACCAAAATCCAATACATACACATATGGTTACTACAAGAGTTTAGTAAAATAAAACAAAACCTAGTCTACAATATAACAGTGACAAAACAGTGAGTGAACCAGGATTCAGGTCCAAAACCATCTCAAAACAGACTAAACCAGACTAGGTCCAAACCCTTTCTAGTAGAGGACCGGACCAAGACTAGACCAAGACTAGACCAGGACTAGACCAGAACACAAGTGAAAAATTCTATCTCTTCTGAGACACTTCAAAGAGCACACATTCACAAAACAGACACTGCAACTGCATAGGAATCAAGATTCCCGCTCTTGGAATGAGTGATATCACTGGCTGTTTGTAGGTTCACTGCTTTCTGATTGGTTAACACATATCAAAACCTGGACTAGATCAGGACAACACCACGACAAGACCAAAACAGTTCAAAGCCAAGTATTCACCATGATAGATGAGCATAAACTGTATAAGACACGCTCACAATTGCATTAAGACCAGACTAGGACCAGACTGGGACCAGACCAGGACTGGGCCAGGACTAAACTAGCTCTAAACCAGCTCTGGACCAGGACTAGACCAAACTAGGACTGGACCAGGCTAGGTCTAAACCCGTTTTAATCCAAGACTAGACCAGGACAAGACTAGGACCACACCAGGACCACACCCAGACACATTTAAAGCAAAGTTATGACCATTATGTATGAGCATAAGTCGCATTACACACAGTTAACAATCACAGTACAACCAGGACTGGGCCAGGCCTAGACCGGGCCTAGACCGGGCCTAGACCGGGCCTAGACCAGACCCAGACCAGGCCTAAAGCAGAACACAAGTGAACAATTCTATCTGGTATGAGACACTTCAAACCACACACATTCACAAAACAGACAGTCACTGCAACTACATAGCAACGGCATAGCAACCAACATTCCCGCTCTTGGAATGAGTGATTTCATTGGCTGTTTCTAGGCTCACTGCTTTCTGATTGGTTAACACATATCAAAACCTGGACTAGATCAGGACAACACCACAATAAGACCAAAACAGTTTATCCATTTAAAGCACACTTACGGCCATAATGCATGAAGATAAATTTCATAACACACTTGCACTCACAGAAGAACCAGGACCAGACTAGGACCGGATTAGGACCGGACCAGGACTAGATAAAACTTGGATTGGACCAGTCTAGGTCTAAACCCATTCTAATCCAGGACTGGACCAGACTAGGTCTAAACCTGTTCTAATCCAGGACAAGACTAAGACACATTTAAAGCAAAGTTATGACCATTATGTATGAGCATAAATCGTATAACACACATTTAACAATCACAGTACAACCAGGACTGGGCCGGGCCTAGACCAGACCCAGACCAGGACTAAACCAGAACACAAGTGAACAATTCTATCTGGTATGAGACACTTCAAACCACACACATTCACAAAACAGACACTGCACTGCTTTCTGATTGGTTAACACATATCAAAATCTGGACTAGATCAGGACAACACCACGACAAGACCAAAACAGTTCAAAGCCAAGTATTCACCATGATAAATGAGCATAAACTGTAAAAGACACACTCACAATTGCATTAAGACCAGACTAGGACCAGACTGGGACCAGACCAGGACTGGGCCAGGACTAAACTAGCTCTAAACCAGCTCTGGACCAGGACTAGACCAAACTAGGACTGGACCAGGCTAGGTCTAAACCCGTTTTAATTCAAGACTAGACCAGGACAAGACTAGGACCACACCAGGACCACACCCAGACACATTTAAAACAAAGTTATGACCATTATGTATGAGCATAAGTCACATTACACACAGTTAACAATCACAGTACAACCAGGACTGGGCCAGGCCTAGACCGGGCCTAGACCAGACCCAGACCAGGCCTAAACCAGAACACAAGTGAACAATTCTATCTGGTATGAGACACTTCAAACCACACACATTCACAAAACAGACAGTCACTGCAACTACATAGCAACGGCATAGCAACCAAGATTCCCGCTCTTGGAATGAGTGATTTCATTGGCTGTTTCTAGGCTCACTGCTTTCTGATTGGTTAACACATATCAAAACCTGGGCTAGATCAGGACAACACCACAATAAGACCAAAACAGTTTATCCATTTAAAGCACACTTACAGCCATAATGCATGAAGATAAATTTCATAACACACTTGCACTCACAGAAGAACCAGGACCAGACTAGGACCGGATTAGGACCGGACCAGGACTAGATAAAACTTGGATTGGACCAGTCTAGGTCTAAACCCATTCTAATCCAGGACTGGACCAGACTAGGTCTAAACCTGTTCTAATCCAGGACAATACTAAGACACATTTAAAGCAAAGTTATGACCATTATGTATGAGCATAAGTCGTATAACACACATTTAACAATCACAGTACAACCAGGACTGGGCCGGGCCTAGACCAGACCCAGACCAGGACTAAACCAGAACACAAGTGAACAATTCTATCTGGTATGAGACACTTCAAACCACACACATTCACAAAACAGACACTGCACTGCTTTCTGATTGGTTAACACATATCAAAACCTGGACTAGATCAGGACAACACCACGATAAGACCAAAACAGTTCAAAGCCAAGTATTCACCATGATAATTGAGCATAAACTATATAAGACACACTCACAATTGCATTGCAAAAGCCAAAACCGTTTAAAGCAAAGTATTCATGAGGACAAGACACACTTACCATTGCAGTAAGACTGCAGTAAGAGCACATCAGGACCAGACCAGGATCAGACCCATTTAAAACTCACTCAACTAGGACTAAACCAGGACTAGACCAAGACTAAAACTTAAACCAACAAACATCATAATGATTCAACATCAATTGTGAAAAGCATCATTTTAAAATCACAGATCTGTGCAAACGAGTTCACTACATTTACATTACATACAAGTCCCCAAAATCCAATATGCAATACACAAATTGTTACAACAAGAGTTGACTAAATTAAAACAAAAACTAGTCTAGAATATAACAGTGACAAAATAGTGAGTAGACCAGGACTCAGGTCCAAAGCCATCTCAAAACAGACTAAACCAGACTTTAACCTGAGACACTGTACCTGCACACATAATACCGGGCCTGATCAAAACCAGGACTAAACCAAATCATAGCAGAACTGAAAGTAGTTCCTAACAAACAGCGCAGTTTTGTCCTAAGCTGCAAGTTTACAGTCATGTCTGCGCATAAGGAACTCTCCTGAGGCCCTGACAAGTGCCCCTGACACGTGCTACGGGATCCAGCTACGATGAGCTACCTACTAGGCCCAACAAACATTTTAACGCAATAAAGTTATATCTGCATAAGTACAAATCAGCCACAAGTTACAAGACCGAGACTAAAGAATAATATTACTACTTTTAAGCACACAAAAACCTATATATAGGCCAGTATTTGATAGGACAACAGCACCATGCAGCTGGGATTAGCGGCTACTAGGCCTCCCTTGGTACTAGGCCTCATTAGCACTTTAGCACTAAAAGTATAGTTCGTAGAAACACATACAACCGCACGTTACAAGACTGTGACTAAACAAGAATATTAGCACATTAGCACGCACACATACACAGCCCATATAAACTATTAGCCACACAGCACATGGGGAAATGCCCTAAATAAAACGTTAACTTAGCTTTTACACAATAGACGGTGAATATTAGCACATTAGCACGCACACATACACAGCCCATATAAAACATTAGCCACACAGCACATGGGGACACGCCCAAGAAAAAAAGTTAGCTTAGCTTTTACACAATACACAGTGAATTTTCACTACAGCTACATTCAACTAACAAAGCAGCTTTATTTAACACACATTTGAAGTAACCAGCAGTATAAAGTAAATAAAAGTCAAATTTCTTACCTTTATCCTAAGTTCTGCGGTCCGGGATTGAGAACAAAGATGGTTTGATGTCCTCAGTCAAAAGGTTTGTCAAAAACACGGATTCACAGGACAAAATCACGGACAAAAGACACATGACGAAAAACAGTAATCCGGTGATCCGATGAAAAGTCAGCGAAGAGACAGCGAAAGGGCAGTCAAGTGCAGCTCAAACTTTGGAAGAATGAGAGGCACAAAGGGGCAGGGCGACTCTGCACCTGTATTTAACACTTCTGCAGCGTCATCAGTGGTGCGAACTCTCAGCCAATCAGAAGCCAGGGAAAGTGAGACTTCTTTTCTCTGATGTGTCTCTCAGCCAATCAGGACCGAATGTTTTGATTCAAAAGTCTTCAGTCTGACCAACTCTTACAAAATGGCTGAATGTTTTTTTTCAAAAATTCTCCAGTCTTTTGTTTGACCAAACCTTGCAAAATGGCTGAATGTTTTGTTTTGTTTTTTTCAAAAATTCTCCAGTCTTTTGTTTCACCAATCCATATTATGGCCAAATATCATCTAATAAACGTATCATAATATCTATCTATATAGAATTGTATTTATTCTCTTCAAAATAAAATTGAATGAAATGAACTGATTAGTTACACATATCATTGAGGGATTTAAATGCTCACTACATAACCCCACACTCTTTAAGCAGATTATATAGTGCACTCCTTCACAGAGTGATTCGGACACACAGCTCATTACAATCAGGTCATGTGACTGTTTGGGTGAAAAAAGTATAAAGGCGAAACTCTGCTAAAACTTGATCTCTGTCATAAATAATGATCAGATTTGACTGGCACACAAATAGTTATGGATTAATATCATACTATATAATATATCATACTAGTTAGCCTCAAACTGGACCTCACGCAAATGGATTGGATTATTCATTTTTTAAAATCTGAGATGTGGAAATTGTTGCTATTTTAAACCAAAATGGTTTATTTAAGACTGTTTTAATCATAATCAGGATCAACAGTGTTATACAACAGCACTTCCTTCTGCTTCATTCAGTTGTATTGTAGCTCTGTTGTTTTTCCAACTCTCGCAGTGCATTGTGGTCTATATTGACCAGTGTAGTGACCACTGATGCCCGGTACTTTTCAAAGTGTATTGTGGGAAATTTTGAGTGCCCTTCTTTTTTATCTACTGGACATTAGGACACCACGAAAAATGACGTGATCCCTAAATAGTGTCCTAATTAGGGAATAGTGTGGATGTTTGGACAGAGTCTTGGAAATATGGCACAATGACTCATCATGCCACCCTGATCAAAAAAGTCAATCAGACCCATGTCATATTTTTCACTGGGTTGCAATGGCGATGCGTAAAAGAGCCCATGTTATCCTAATGGGAAAATTTTCAAAATTCAAAAATTTCAAAATCTTATAACGACTTATTCGCTTCATTGAGGAATGTGAAATTTGGCACAATGATTCTTCTGGTTGTCCCCGTCAAAAAAGTCCGGGGGCCAAGTTTGTATTTTGCACGGTGTTTCCATGGCGATGCCTGGAAAAACCCATGTTTTTGCATTTTGTGCATCAGCACTTCCAATGTGTTTTGACTTGTTTGGAGACAAGTGCAGCCCAAAGCTGCAATATAAAAGGGACAAGTGGCGCGTCAGCGCCACCCACAGGGAGTGCCGGGTCGGCTGAGTGCGAAGCACGGCCCGCGAGGGCCGTTCGATGCCGCTTGCGGCTTTAATTTTTTTTATTTCTTCTTTCTTCTGCTCTTTGAGCAGTAATTTGACCCTCTGAACATATTCAAAAACTCACCAAATTTTGCCCATAATTCAGGTCTGGTGAAAAATTTATTTTTTTATGTGGTGCGTCATTGGGCATAAAAAAATGGCGCGACAGCGCCCCCTGCAAAAGTCAAATTTTTGACGTCAATGGGAGATGTCAACATCAACTTTTTCATACAGCCACCAAATTCGGTACATGCATTCATCAAGTGATGCCAAACAAAAAATATTATTATGGCCACGCCCTCTGACACACCGGAAGTCAGCCATCTTGGATTGAAAATTCTAAAATGCCGACTCAGCATTTTCGCTGACGTCGCATTTTCATCAACTCCTCTGAAGGCGTTTCACCGGCTGGGCTGAAATTCACTGTATATCATATAGACAAGTGGGGCATCAAAACTTATCCAATTTATGATGATGCCTATTATGGTTTCCGTGCGGCGAAGCCGCAAAATTCCATCGGAATTTTTGCAATTTTCAAATTTCAAAATTTGCTCCCGTTTGCGCATGCAAAGTCCGATTTTGGTCAAATTCGAATCAGTTGTAAAACTTTCATGCCTCATTCTCCTGATTGTGAAACAAATAAATTTGGCGCAACAGCGCCCCCTATAGAATAACAAATAAATTTGTATGGAAGGCTGAAAATTTAGTTTTCCCAAATGTTACCAAATTTGACAAAAAATTCCATTGGGTCATCCCAATCAATAAAGTCAATCAGATCTATGTTGTCTTTTGCACCGTGTTGCCATGGCGATGCGCCAAACTGCCAATGTTATCCTAATGGGAATGCTCCCAATTTTTCCCATTCATGGGAAAAATATTAGTTTCATGGAATAATGTGAAATTTGGCACCATGACTCTTCATGTCATCCTGATCAATAAAGTCAATCAGACCCAAGTCATATATTTCACATCGTTACCATGGCGATGCGCGAAAGCGCCCATGTTATCCTAATGGGAATATTTCCAAATTTTCGTACATTTCAAAATCTTATAACGACTTATTCGCTTCATTGAGGAATGTGAAATTTGGCACAGTGATTCTTCAGGTCGTCCCCGAAAAAAAAGTCCGGGGGCCAAGTTTGTATTTTGCACGGTGTTGCCATGGCAATGCCTGGAAAACCCATGTTTTTGCATTTTGTGCATCAGCACTTCCAATGTGTTTTGACTTGTTTGGTGACAAGTGCAGCCCAAAGCCCCAATAAAGAAGGGAGAAGTGGCGCGTCAGCGCCACCCACAGGGAGTGTGGGGCCGGCCTAGTGCGAAGCCGCTTGTGGCTTTATTTTTTGACCCCCTGAACATATTCAAAAACCCACCAAATTTTGCCCAAAATTCAGGTCTGCTGAAAAATTTATTTTTTTATGTGTTGCATCATTGGGCATAAAAAAATGGCGCGACAGCGCCCCCTGCAAAAGTCAAATTTTCGAGTGTTAATGGGAGACATCGACGTCAACCTTCTCATACAGCCACGAAATTCGGTACACACATTCTTCAAGTGATGCCAAACAAAAAATATTATTATGGCCATGCCCTCTGACACACGGGAAGTCGGCCATCTTGGATTGAAAATTCCAAAATGCCGACTCAGCATTCAATAAAGTCAAAGAGACCTATGTCGTTTTATGCACCGTGTTGCCATGGTGATGCACCAAACTGCCTATGTTATCGTAATGGGAAACCTCCAAATTGTTCCCATTCATGGGAACAATATTAGTTTTATGGAATAATGTCAAATTTGGCACCATGACTCTTCATGTCATCCTGATCAAAAAAGTCAATCAGACCCATGTCATATTTTTCACTGGGTTGCCATGGCGATGCGCGAAAGTGCCCATGTTATCCTAATGGGAAAATTTCAAAATTTTCGTACATTTCAATGTCTTATGATAACTCATTCACTTCATTGAGGAATGTGAAATTTGGCACAGTAATTCTTCAGGTCGTCCCCGTCAAACAAGTCTGGGGGCCAAGTTTGTATTTTGCACGGTGTTGCCATGGCGATGCCTGGATTAACCCATGTTTTTGCATTTTGTGCATCAGTCCTTCCACTGTGTGTACACTTTGTTTCGTGACAAGTACGTACAGCCCAAAGCCGCAATAAAACAAGAGGAAAGCGGCGCACTAGCGCCACCCTCAGGGACTGTGGTCAAGTACGAAGCACAGCCCTTGAGGTGCAAAACACCTATTGTCAAAATTAGCTTCTTTACCGAATCCACTCTGCTGTAAATAAAAATTTACATAAAGTAGATCCAGTTTGTATCTTTGCCTGCCTAGTTCAATATGTCACTCTGATCCAGTCCAGGTTTTGCACCATGATGTAGTCAGGTCCACCCCTCTCAGTGCTCCGCTCACAGACACTGGTGGCAGTAGTGATGAAAACATGATTAGGACAGATGCAGAAATTGTCCCAGCTCAGGAGGAAATTAAAGTTACATTAGAGTTTGTAGATGAGAATAAAATGCATATTAATGCTTAGTCATGGTAAATGTTCACATTTATATAGTGTTTTTCTACCTTCAAGTCACTCAAATCACTTTACAAATGGCACTTTGTCAGTAAAGGTAAAAGCACTATATAACGCAAAATTGACTCTTGTGAGCATGAACTTGTGTTCTAATCTAGTTCCCTCCTTAAAAACAGACCTGGAGTTGTTTTGTTTCATTGACACATGTTTGATTAACATTTTATTATTAGTTTGTCTACATTTCCAAAGCTAAAAATGCTCTGTTCCACCTTGTGATGTCATCAAGTGGTAGTTTTCAAGTCAATTCCAGGGCTGAAATGATCCAAATGATTCCAGTGAAGGTGTGTTTGTGTGTTAAATATGTGAATGAAACAAAACACAACTTCAGGTCTGTTTGTAACGAGGAAACAATATTAGAACACAGATCTGAGAATAGTGTCATATGGGGCCTTTAAATAACTTTATTAGCATTATTTGTTTGACAGATTTATCGAGGTGTGCATGGGTTCTGTAAAGCAGTGACAGGACCTAAACTGAGGAAACTGAGGTTTGCTCCGGTGATTGTTGTGTTGATTTTGGCTGCTACTGCTTTTCTTTTAAAGCACATCAGAAATAAGTGTATTATTATAACTTCAGAATTCTTCACTTCAAATCATTAAGGCCTTAATATGTAATTACCATATTACCCACCTCTATTGCAAATCATGTCTTATATGTATTTTTACCATGTTTTTGTACAATAAACATTTTGGATGACCTGACCCCCTGACCACACAAAGTTTTATTCTTATTGGGCAGGGGCACAGTATCCATGTCATTTAACCAGCAGAAGGTTGAGGATGTGTAATAATGTTATGGTGTGGCCATATTTTCATGTTGAAATTGTGCAGACCAACTGACTGTTGAAATGTGAATCTGAGTAAACTTGATGACCACCTCATTTTGTTACTTTTGTCTATTCATGGTTTAGTCAAGAAAAAAAGTGAGTGCCTCAGGGATAAAGCAAGTATTTATATGACCTAATAAGACTGTGTTCTGTGGTCTCCTAAACCCCAAGTACATTTGGAACAAAATACACTCAGACTGGGCAGCAGGGCCAGCTCTGTCCTGGGCTGCCTGCTGGACATTGGAGGAGGTGAACAAGGAAGATAGTTGTCAAAGCCCTCACTCACTACAGTAGACATGGTGATGCTGCTGGAGGCACCATATTATGAACTTTTACACCAAATTTCAACTAATAAAACATGTTTATCCAACTATGATAAAACCCCAGTATCTCTACCTTTTATCATAAAATATCTCACATTATTCAAAGGTGTGTGGTGTTCTAAACTTTTGTGCCCTTTAGGGTAACATTATCCTCTTTATTAATCCAGACCACTCCTGCTGAAAAAAAAATAAATAAATAAATAATCACTAGTTAACCTTTATATATTGTGCTGAAACATTTTTACATAATTCTATATTTTACAGGTAATTAATTCACTGAAATGTTTTACATACATTTTGTATTAAATAAATAGAAATTAATTTCATTTCAAAGTTTTTATTTATCTTATAAGTTCTAAATAAAATTGACAAAGACCATTTATAATGTTAATCCATAAAACTGCATTGTTCTAAAATGTATCCTTGGTTTTAAAACTAAAAAGACAAAACCCAACACTTATTACAATTGTGACACAGAAGAACACATTTCTTTTACAGTTCAGTCTTTATAATATGGCATGTTGTTATTGCAAATCAAAACATTACCATTATTTAACATAAAATAAGTACAGTGCAAATATGATGCAAAAACGATCAATACCTGAGCAGAATTTAGCCATGTAACTGTATACATAAAATTTACTATATTCCATTCAATGATTTTTTTGTAAAGCCCAAAATCACAACAGCAGTCACCTCTGGAATTGATTTAACCATCAGACAGTTAGAAAATCAACAATGAAGCAGAAAAAAACAAATTAATCAACAGAAAATTAGCAAATGGAGAACTGTCCCAGAACATCCCCTGTCCTTAGATCCTTTTCAGCAAGAATAAAGTACAGAAAACCCAGGGGAAAAAAGAGAAATCTCGAGGAGAACCACAGTGAAGGAGAGATCCAATCCCATGTACCAACAGGCTGCAAATGTGTCCAGGACTAATGTGCATCCATTTACAGATAGAGTTCAAGTCTGTAAAGCCAGAGCCCACTCAAATAATGGACAGAGGGGGGCCCGCCCATGGCAGGACAGGAGCCACTTCAGCCAGGCAATGGGCCATCCATTCAGGCAGGGGAAAGGAGGGTCCAGGTCCTCTGAACAGGATCAGGCCACAGGAGGGGATTGAGGGTCCAGTCATCACTGCGCAGTCAGTGGCCAGGCATCTGAAAGATTTGCACTCCCCAGAGAGGAGTGAAACAACATGTGAATAGCAATGAAAACTCCAGGTGAACTGAATAGTGAATTCACATAAACATGATTATCGTCTTAGCGTTCCTAAAACACACATTTTTATTTTCCTCATTAATTTGGGGAACCACTCTTAGTCTGACCCATCACCAAGAACCTGTTTGTCCTGGGAGACCCTACCAGGAACATAAAGCCCCTCACAACACAGCTCCTAGGATCATCTGGGCACGCAAACCTCTCCACCGCGATAAGGTGGTGGTTCAAGGAGAGGAGGAAAGGAAAGGAAACACAGGATAGAGGGAGAGAGAGAGAGGGAAACAAAGGACAGAAAACATCAGAAAGAGAAGAGTTAACAAGAGAGATAGTTAGAGAGAGGGAGACAGTTTGAGAGTTAGAGTGAGGGAGTTCAGAATGAGAGAGAGAGTGAGATAGTTAGAGAGAGGAAGAGGGGGGTTGAGAGGGGTAGAAAGAGCGGGAGGGGAAAGAGAGAGTGAGTTAGAGAGAAACTTCAGGAGAGAGCTAGGAAGAGTAAGAGTGAGATGGTGATGAGAAACATTGAGTTACAGAGACAGATGAGAGGTAGGGACATGGCTACATAGAGATGGCAGGGTGGCGAAGGGAGAGAATGGGAAATGGAGAGAGTTGGACAGAAAGAGATATAGAGAGTGGAAGAGATAGACAGGGGGAGAGAAATGTACAGGTGGACCAGTCAGTGAAACTTTGACAAAGGAGAAAGCATACAGTATGTGTGCACTCATCACTGTATGGCCACATTAAATACAAACATATATAAGAGTTAAATATACAATAAAAACACATCACCTGATTACAACACCTTAAAATTCATGATTAACAATGCGCATGATAAATACTAACAACACAACATCTAAAGCCCATAACAAACAAACTCCATGATTCATATTTAAAACAACTTCACGTCATATAAATGTAAATACATGATTAAAGACACAGCAACACGCAACAATGTAAATACATGATTAAAGACGAAGCGACGCGCAACAATGTGATGAGATGTCAATTAACAACAACTGTCCATTTTAAATAAATAAACCAATTCAGAATAACTATGCGGCCTACGTAGATCTACCCTTAAAAGAAAATACTATCCCTTCATGGTCGCTGAAGTACGTTGGCACCACTACAGAATCTATGTCATAGTCTGTAGATTTCACATATAAATGATCAATTAATGTCCCCCTCTCTGTTGTGGGAGATGTGACATATTGAACATAACCTTTTTCTATCATAAAATTGCAGAGATTTGAAGATTTCAATATGTCATCATTAAAATCTCCCGTCACTGCCACAGTGGCACAATGTGATTCAAGCCAATTCAATAATCTGTCCAAATTATACTTAAATAGAGACATGGGGTATGACGGTGGGCGGTAAATAGCAGAAACTATAATTTTATACTCTGCAAAATAATTCACTAGACATTCTAAACTAAAATCTCGTACTGTGATTTCATAGTTAAGGTTTTCTTCACAGTAAATACCAACGCCGCCGTGCGCTTTGCCCAGTAGACTAGTCAGTGCTGGATGGTTACTCTGCTGATAAGATAAACTACGGGGACGACTATGGAAGTTATAACCTTCAATTTGCCTAGTTTGAAAAGATGAATTTACAGTTAACCATGTCTCTACCACAGCGATACAGTTAGGCTGCCAGTGCTGTGTGCATAAAGCCAAATCTGACACATGCCGCTCTAAACCATGAACATTCATATAAAAGAATGTCAGGACATGTGCCTCTTGTAGGTGCCAGGGCATACTCTCGACTATGAAGGGAGGCATGTTCTGAAGCGCCGTTCTAATGCCATCATTACAATAAATGGCATCTTCATCAAAGTCCTGAATGACAAGACCCTCTAAACTCCTAACGTGACTAAGGGCCACATATGCCTGACCCGCCGTGAATACCTGTTTAAGGGACACCACTGCTTGATCTACAGTAACACCCTGTACTTTATGAACTGTGCACGCCCACGCGAGTTTAAGTGGAAACTGACGACGCTTTTCCCCTCGTTTATTCGCCTGCTCCTCCTCTGGTTCTATGCGAGTAGAACCAGTCAGGTGAGCAGGGGTACGCGTTTGCCTCCTCCTCTGTGCGCCTACTCGATCGTCATCAAATTTAACATAGATTGCTAGAGGAGGCTGTTTATTCTGTGGATTTTCAACTATATGTGTAACAATGCCACATACCCCATTTACTAAACCATCAGCTAAATCTACATTTTTACAGAGCATAACACGCGCATTTACACCCAGGATTAATGACTCCTCCAAACTGGCCTGTTTGGATTTATGGAGATGGCCTTGTATCTCGATTAACTTCCCGGTCTTTTTGTCATAGCCAAAATCACGCGCACTGATTGTTACCTTTTCTGGACATACTTTATTCAATATGTTTAAATTATAATTTGACACAAAGCTGTTTTTGGTGAAAACATGTAACACGTCGGGATCTTCGCCTGTTTCACAACGTTTTAATATATCTATGTCTCCATCAAGCAGTGGTGTCAACCTTGAGCGGACTCTGAGCCGATTTAACAGCTCTGCAAAAGTGCTATCTTTTTGTCTGACTACAATTTTTAACTCTGCAATTTTGAATAAATCTGTAAATAAATTAACACCTATGTTTTCTTTGTACAGAGGTTGACCCATGACCGGTGATAATTGATAGAAATCCCCAACAGCGATAACAGACACATTCCCAAATGGAGAAAAGTCACCTGACTGTTTAATTTGACGCAATCGCCCGTGAATATAAGTAAATAACTTTTTATCTACCATGGATATTTCATCAATTATTACTATTTGTAAATCCATGTATTTAACGCGCAGTGTATTAATCTTTTCCTCCCCCAGCGGTGTGTAGGGGAGGGAAACATTAGTACCGATACTAAATGTTGTGTGGATAGTAGCCGCCTGTAAATTATATGTCGCTATCCCTGTCGGAGCCGTTAATAAAACACTAACATTATCCGGACTATGGCAAATAGGAGCAAATAGACGCGACGCCTCGTATTGAATTGCTCTGATTAGGTGACTTTTCCCTGTGCCTGCTCCACCTGTGATAAAAACATGCAATGGCTCTGGGTTGTTACCAGCTACTTTGTCTAAACACCATTGCCGTATTTTGTAAAAAATTGACAGCTGTTGCTCATTCAGAGTTTTCACAAGTAAAAGACCCTCTTGACGACTCATCACATTTCTTTTCTCTATGTTACAAACTTGCTCGTTTCTTACAGCCAAGTCTGGAATAGCCTCTTGCTCCTGCTCAGAACCAACAGCCTGCAACATCTCCCTAAACTCCTCCCTCGACTCCAACCTCTCCACTTCCTGTTCTGGGCAGAGCAAGCCCCATGCATCCTCATGAATCTCTCCAGATTCCATCTGCTCATGAACCTCATCCAAGTCCTCAGCTGCAAGTTCGAATCGACGCCTATTTGAATCAACTATTGATTTAACCAATTGCACAGACCCGTCACTCAAACACACATCCCCAGTTTTATAGAAAAGTTCAAATGTTTCAAATGGAGGCGGTTTCAAATCAGTGTCGACGCGATACGGCATGAATAGCTGAAGAATACTTTGATGGAATAACTCTGTGTTTTTAGTCTCAGAAAAACGCACATATCTAACAACTGCGGGCTTGGTCCGTGTTCTTTTGGTAATCGCACCCAATCCGTTCTGTAAAATAATTGGATTTTTACATTTGTCTGACGGCCCGAGCAAGCGATATTCAGCTACAAATGTCGCGATGCACATGTCATTAAATGTGCTGTCATTTGGTCTACTTAAATAACGATCTATCGTGTTTGTCATCCAAATGTCTTCTCCCATTTCATCATCTATTTCGCGAATTGGTTTGCTCATACGTACTATATTGTCACCAGTCGGCACAAATGTAACTTTTCTTGAAAATTCCTTTAAATGCATGTTTGTCACGCGGTAGACAGCTTCCTGTGCCGAGACATCACGATTATGAAGATAAACGCTGCCTAACTTTTTAAATGCCTCTTTTGCACTAACATTACCTTTGGAAGCCTCTTTTTGTGCATTACTTAACAATAAACCCATGTCTCTCTCTGCTTTAGAAATATATGAAATTATGTAAACGACACAAGCCCACGCATCTACAACGTACTGGATGTCCATATTGGCGTTCCAGCAGGTTAATAATTTCTTGTTGTAGTTATTGATCCAAGTTTCTGCCACATCCCTCTTTAAAACTATGTGTGTGTGCCCATCTAAAACACTGTACACCTGTTCAAATGTGAACTGCGATAAACCCAAAGACGCAAACAACTCTTCAGCACTAAGACACAGGTTATTTTCATCAATGATAGCATTCTTCAGCACGCTCATAATGAATTCAGCTTCCTCTTTTGTAACAAGAGGCTCTTGATCAGGGTCTTTTTGTTTAATAAACGTGCGTGCAGATACCGGACGTGGAAAATTAAAACGACAGACTTTGTTGTTTTTTTTGCATGTTTTTGAGTGACGCTTAGAATGCTGCTGCACCGAAGTAACTTTTTCCAGTAAATCCGGATCAGAGGGTAGTTCACACGTGACATATTTATCAACAAACTGAACTACCTCCTCATCCGTATTTACTCCAAGCTTTGGAGCGTTTTCAATCCAAAATAAACAATGGACATGGGGAGACCCGCGCTGTTGGAATTCTACACGATAAAAATAGTCTATGACTTTACCGATTGGCTGAGCAGGGGAAAGAATAACTTTACGTAAAAAACGGCGCCAACGGGAATCAAACATGCGAGCCGCGGTTACAGGGTGACGACGCAACAGGTCACACCTCTCTGCCCAATCCAAATCTTCAACACTCCGGGTACTACCTTCCTGCTTTAAGAGCGTTTTAAGGAGGCTTGGCCAGCAGAGATCTGCGGAACTGAACGAACAAAACCACGTCGGAATACCAAGCTGACGAATGCATGCAAATAAATCTTTTTGTGCGGACTGCCAGAAGGGCGGGGTACCTCTAATAGGCTGCATAAAGCGATAACCATTATCATATTGTAACAAATTTTCTAAAGTTCCTTCACCTGCAGCAGCATTGGCCTGACCAGAATGTCCCTTTCGCAACGCTATCGGAACTTTTGACACAACCTGCTGAACTTCTAACATGTACAAGGCCAAAAAAAGAAACTTAAAATTTTGCAGCAGTCTGTTAATAAAATATCTGCACATGGTCAAAGGAACAGGCCGAGGACTATGAAACGCATTACGACCAAATGGAAACTCCTTCGGAAAACATTTAGCCTCATTCTCTTTATCTGACAGCAAACTAACCGGACTGTTCCCCTCGGCTGGAGCCAAATTCAAAATGCCCTCAAAATAGTGGTCTAGGGCCTCCTGAGCGATATCGACCGGCATGAAAGAACGTATCCTGATACATACAATGCCGCTGTCTATCATGGAGAAGCTCATCATCTAAATCTTCTGTCTTCTCCTGATTGTCCTTGACCACATTACCATCCGCACCCGTATCAGTAACTTCTACATTAACGTCTGTACCCGTATCCATAGCTTCCTCTTCCTCCCTAACAAATTCATTTACCCACTCTTCATTAAAATCAATGTCTACATAGTATTGGTTGTTCTGTTTGAGAAATGCAATGGCCCTCCGTACGCGCTCTGTATCTACATATTGATACTCATAATGTCCTTTATAAGTTTACGCTTAAGTTTTACGGGCAATAAACAACCGTCCATGTTACTACGCGGCAATAGGTTCACTGATTCACTAACCCTCGAAGGCACACAGGTGACCGGACCATGGATCCCTCGCTGACCCCCCTTTGGTAAAGCTAAAACTTGCATAAAATTAATGTTAAGTGCAACTATGGGCTGTTCAACAGTGTTCAAGCAGGCGAGCTCAGGGGGAATATCGTCCAATTGTAAATTATTTATTGAGCATTCAGGTGGCATTTGACCTTTACATAGTTTTGTTTTGCAAGTGTAGCAGATCCATAAACTACCTCTACAGTCAGACAGCGGGCACGGAGATGGGCAATCATCATCACACGAATGTAAATAGGCCTCAGAGATACAGGCATTAGCGATATCGGCGCATTTTGGCTTAACCATAAAGTCATCCTTTCTACAAGGTACCTGGTTTCTAAATAACAATTTTAAACAAACGCAGCAAATATACTCTGGACCATCTTGATCTTCCTTCAAAAATTGATCCAAAACAAATGTGAAATTTTTCTGTTTTAGTTCCAGTTGCTTTTGCTTGCTCCTGAATGCTGCCCGAGTTTTGTTTCTAAATTGCTCATTACTGTGATATTTTTGTTTGCCAAATGTTTTTACTTTTTCTTTATATTGGGGATTTGCATTGTACTTAATTTTACTGGCTGTCTTAACATTTTGTTTATGCGTGCTGGCAGCTTTAAGGTTATTTTGATAATCTAAATTCACTCTATATTTGTTTATACCAGCAGCTTTAAGCTTCTTTTGATGATTTAAATTGACTTTATATTTTTGGATGCTCGCAGCTTTAAGTTTATTTTGATGATTTAAATTGACTTTATATTTTTGGATGCTGGCAGCTTTAAGTTTATTTTGATGATTTAAATTGACTTTATATTTTTGGATGCTGGCAGTTTTAAGTTTACTTTGATAATCTAAATTCACTCTGTATTTGTTTATACCAGCAGTTTTAAGTTTATTTTGATAATTTAAATTAACTTTATATTTGTTTATTCCAGCTGCCTTCAGTCTATTCTGATATTCTAAATCAACACTGTATTTACTTTTATATGTTGATTTAAGATTTTCTCTAAACGCCATGCTGGTTCTGTATTTCTGTTTGTTTGCTACATTAATTGCTGCCTTTTTTTTCTGTCTATAGAATTCATTCATTCTATATGAATGTTTGCTTGCAGCCTTTTTCCCCTCTCTATACTCTGAATCATCTCTATATTTTTGTTTACCTCTTTTTTTTGAGGCATCTTTAACATGTGTATGATGTGTGATGTAATGTGTCCTCTGTTTTACCTTGATTGTGTCCTGATGTTTGATGTAGGTGTGTTTCAAATGCTTTAGTTTTTTCTTTTGTACATACTTTGATAATTTAGGTTTAATATCAATTTGATTATCTAGATCAATTGGTGGTTTGAGAGCTACCTTTTTAGGCCTAATATTGTAGCCCTCCATTGAAAATTGATAGACTCGGCAGCATTCATAACAAGCATTAGCATCAGGCATTTTGACACAAATTACATTTTCGTAATGACAACTGTTAATATTCTCTAAATAGATGCCACCGTTTGACACAGGGTCGGTAGTACAACCGTATTTCAGCCAATGTTCATGATAAAATATAAATATGTCGACGCCTAAATAATCCGCGGCCGCATGGATTTCTACCTCTGTGGCCCATGTGCCAACTTTACGCATGTTTGACTCGCTGATATACTGGTCCACAGACGAGTGTCCATCGCGCAACAGGGTATTGTATTTTGAGGGATTTTTTTTAAGCTGTTTCACAGTTGCAAGCCTAATTTTACGATGGTATTTTTGTGTGCCACTAATGGCCTGTGAAACTGCCCGAAAGAAACAGTTACCGTCCCCAACTATTTTTTCATTTTTACATGGCACACCTAATGGCCCTACAGTTTTTGGATCTGCCACACTGAGCTTCTGAAACTCAGCTTTAATGTGTTTGCACAAGTCCTTACAAACACTTTCATTGAGTGGATTAAAGGACAGAGCACCGTCTTGAACACTGGTGCACAGCACATCTAAATCAACCACAGTGTCCTCTAAATTTTTGTTTTGGGGTACAGAAGAAGAAAGTTCTGCGGCCTCTTGGCGCTTTAAGCCCCTCACACCATCAGATACAACAACTTCAATGTCCTGCTTTGTGTTTTTGTCAGGGAGTACAGAAGAAGAAACTTCTGCGGCCTCTTGGCACTTTAAGCCCCTCACACTATCAGCTGCAACAACAACATCAACACCAGTCAATTCAAACTCTTTGAAAGACTCCTCTGAGTCATCACCATAACACGCAGCCAATGTGCAAAAAAAACTATACAGCTCATCAATATGACTAAAATACATAACCACACTTTTACCATCAGGATCTACCAACCCTTCGGCACTCCGCGAGTGAGAGTCCACCACAGCATACCGCCCATTGTCTTTAATAATGGCACAAGCAGCACCACAGAGTGTCATAAGACATGTGTCGTACTGTGCCAACATTTGCTCTAAAGCACCATCTAAGGTTACCCACGCGCCCACCTCAATAAACTCATGTTCGACAACATTTGCAGCCCCATTAACTGGCTGACTGAAAGAAAAGCTAAACTGCTGCCCATCTATAACTGACTCACGTGGCAGGTCTGAAGCAATTAACAAGTCACGCCCATGAGTCAAGCCCTGATTCCGACGGTCTGTGTACAGTGCATCCCCAAGATTCAAAACCAAATCTAACTGCCTCTGATCCCATGAAAACACATTACACACCGAGTGCTTAGCTAAAGCTACCAAAGCTATCGCCATACACTGTACACCTGCATACTCGAACCTAAAATCACCCTGATGAAAACTACCCCTCACGACAGAAGGAATACCGACGGGTACAACATGTGCACAACAAGACTTATCTTTGTCAGAAGCTCTCTCCTCTTGGACAGCTGGTGGAGGGCTGAGAAGAGAAGGCTGACTGGTCACAGAAGAAGAAGGCTGACAGGTCAGAAGAGGACAGGTCAGAGGCGGCAGCGGCGGGGTCACAGGAGGGCTGATGTCCATGGCCTTAAAGATGCAAAGAAAATATATTATTAAACTAATCTAATCAGGCTGTTGCTGTACACTTAATTTTTCTGCAATATAATACTAATACTACTACAATAATAATAACCTTAAAAATAAACTCACCTCGTCCATCAACATCTGCATTTGGTCCCTGGAACTGGCAAGTGACGTTCCTGGAGTCACTTCCACATCTCCGGACTGCAAAAACATGTCTACATTAGCACATATTCTGTTTAAATGATAAACATATTGGAGAATAAAAACAAAACACAAGAAACAAAACAAACCTCGTCCTCCAGGAAAGTATCCAGGATGACGACGCTGGTAGGGGACGTTCCTGGTGTCACCTCCACCACAACTGCCTCCGCCTACAAAACAATATATAATTAAAAACAATTACAGGCAACAATGTGTAGAAGACAATCAACATATTCAAAATGACACAAACCTGGTCCTCCAGGAACGAATCCAGGATGGCCACGCTGGTGACACCTCTACCACAACTGCCTCCGCCTACAAAACCACATATAATTAAAAACAAGTACAGGCAACAATGTGTCAAAAACAATCAACATATTGAAAATGACACAAACCTGGTCCTCCTCCACTGCAGGCACGAAGCTGGATGGTGAGCCGGGTCTCACCTCCGCAACCATAGGCGCTGCCCCCGCCTTCATAAAATGTAATAATATTAATATATTTTTAAAAAAGCACAAATTCAACAAAACATGTCTGAAAATGTGTAACACTCACCTGCCGCTTGGGCCGGCGTTTCTTTGAGGAAGCAGCCTTGCGACGCCTCGCCCGAGACGTCTAAAACAAAAAAGGATACATAAGTTACTCAATCTCACACCAGGCAATTGTTAACTTTTAGCAATGAGAAAATAACACAAGACGCTTACCTTCTTTCCCGAAGGAAAGGTGGCCACGTCCTCCACAGAGCTGGTCAGGCCAAATGGAAACCTCGCATCCATCTCGACCAGCATAGCAGGGCTGAAGAGGACGGGCGACAGGGGGATGGAGAAGACGGTCTCCACCTTACAACAGAAATTAAAAAAAATATATAAATCACAATACAACAATAATGTCAACGTCAATATTTAAAGACAGAAATGACATTCACTAACCTCCCGTTGAACCAGGCGCCCCTTGGGACCCACAGGGGAGGCCGAGTCCCTAGGCTGGTTCTGTAACGAAAATATACATTAAGAAACAGAATAAACCACTTGGGCTTGAAACTAAAAAAGTAACAATCTCTCACCTTTCTGCCCCGCACAATGGGAATCCACTCAGGAGGGGGTGGTCGTGGCACGGGCAGCGGTCCCGTCACAACCACTCTTGGCGAGACCCTTCTGGTGGATGTGCGAGGGCGGGGCGCCGCCACAGAGGAAGCGGGGGAAGAGACCTCTAGCTGCGTGTAGCAAGCCTGCCACAGCAACTGAACAAGGATTCCCATCCCAGCGTCATCACTCAGGTGGATCTGAAACAAAATTATAATGACATGTTACATAAAACCACTCACATGCAAAAAGGAAGTTGGTAAAATGAGAGCGTAGATTGTACTTACGCCATCCCTGCACCACAGCTCTCGTTGGTGTCAGGGAAAGTGGTCGGCTATCTGGACAAAGTTGACCTGAAAGCGGGCTGACACACGGTGGTACTCCTGGCGAAGGAGGGTCTGAATTTCCACGCTGCCAGCAAGGCGAGGTGGGAAATCCACGACACACACCTTAAGAAATAAATCACCATTTACCAACTACACAATACAATCATTATCAAAGAATTGCAGCTATTTTACATACCTTTGGCCAGCGGCCGCAGACATACCTGAGGAGTTGGCCAAACTCCTCTGCAGCCTCGTCAACCGTCCTGTTGGCCGTGAGGTTGTTGCACGGCGCCATGACACACACCAAAGCGGTCTCTGAAAAAAAGACAATCATTCGTTCAACTTTCTCAATGACATTGTTCATGGTTCAACTATTTAATATTTACCAAAGATGATCTAATGGTCATTACTAAACTCACCTTTGGGTAGGTGCTTAGCCGTCATAGCCGCCAGCTGCATCCGAAGGTCACGGGCAGAACCTCCGGGAGTCGCACTGATGGCAAAGGACAGGCAGCCCTCTGGCATCGGCACGATGGCATCAACGACAGCACGAAGATGCGAGTTCCCGACAATCAGAACGAACTAGAAAAAAGAAGAAAATATTTAACAATCCTCAACTATTATTTAAGAATTTGTTTCATACTGAAACTCATAGACTTGCCTTCTTGTCGGAGGACAAGTCCGGCGGCAAGTCCAACTTGTGGCACTTCCCGGTGACGGTGGAAGTTGGCCACGGCTTCACCGAATGGCGAGAACCAGTACCAAGGCCTAAAAAAGAACCAAGTTTAAAAAAAAACTCAGCATTTACAAAACTAGACAGACATGAAGGTTGTAAAAACATACTGAAATACACTTACGGGTAAAGGTCTCGGCACCGGTGGAAAAAGGCGGAAGGTGAACCGCTATCGGGAAAGCAGGCTTTCCCTCAAGCTGCTCCTCCCTCCTCCTCTTCGCAGCAAGGGAGTGCTTCCATCCCTTGTCCTTAGGCATCTGTAAATAACAAAGTTATAATTGTTACAATTAAAATAAGTAAATGTAATATTTTAAGACTCAAACCTAGCCCTAAACCAATACATTGGAAAGTAAAAGGTATAAACTAAATATTTCTAATATATGCATCTAACTGAAATGATGTCAGGGCCCCGATTTTGCACTTGTGCTGCATAATCTACTGACCTTGTTATAGTATTTACTGGAAAATCGCCTGCCTCGAGCAGCTTTAAGATTAACCTTAGCAAGTAGGATCACACCCTGACCAGCAGTTACCAAACCACAACACAAATGAGCTACAAAACCAAATCGTATATGCATGAAGCTTAATGATATTTACAGGTACAGTTATGGACAAGACCAAGACCAGGACTAAAATTAACACCAGAATGGAGCAAGAATAGATTAAATAAACACTTTTATGATCAAAATAAGTCTAAAACTGGTCTTAACTAAATCAGTACTACACCATGACGAGACCAGAACCATTTAAAGCTAAATAAATACCATAATGACTCGGTATGGTTTATATAAGAAACACTTATAATCAGACCAGGACCAGACCAGAACCAGACCTAATTAAAGTAAAGTTATAACCATAATGACTCAACATCATGACTCAACACTGTTACAATCACAGCAGGTCTAAATGAGGACAGTAGTATTAGACTAGGACTAAACCATGATTGGACCGGGCTAGGTCTAAAACCAGGACCGGACCAGAACTAGACCAGGCTTAGACCAGGACTAGACCAGGACTAGGTCTAAACCCATTCTAAATCAGGACCGGACCGGACCTTGACTAGGCCTGGACTGGACCAGGACTAAACCAGGACCAGACACATTGAAAGCAAAGTTATAACCAATATGAGTTAGCATAAGTCGTATAACACACACTGAACAATAACAGTACAACCAGGACTGGACCAAAATCCAATACATACACATATGGTTACTACAAGAGTTTAGTAAAATAAAACAAAACCTAGTCTACAATATAACAGTGACAAAACAGTGAGTGAACCAGGATTCAGGTCCAAAACCATCTCAAAACAGACTAAACCAGACTAGGTCCAAACCCTTTCTAGTAGAGGACCGGACCAAGACTAGACCAGGACTAGACCAGAACACAAGTGAAAAATTCTATCTCTTCTGAGACACTTCAAAGAGCACACATTCACAAAACAGACACTGCAACTGCATAGGAATCAAGATTCCCGCTCTTGGAATGAGTGATATCACTGGCTGTTTGTAGGTTCACTGCTTTCTGATTGGTTAACACATATCAAAACCTGGACTAGATCAGGACAACACCACGACAAGACCAAAACAGTTCAAAGCCAAGTATTCACCATGATAGATGAGCATAAACTGTATAAGACACGCTCACAATTGCATTAAGACCAGACTAGGACCAGACTGGGACCAGACCAGGACTGGGCCAGGACTAAACTAGCTCTAAACCAGCTCTGGACCAGGACTAGACCAAACTAGGACTGGACCAGGCTAGGTCTAAACCCGTTTTAATCCAAGACTAGACCAGGACAAGACTAGGACCACACCAGGACCACACCCAGACACATTTAAAGCAAAGTTATGACCATTATGAATGAGCATAAGTCGCAATATACACAGTTAACAATCACAGTACAACCAGGACTGGGCCAGGCCTAGACCGGGCCTAGACCAGACCCAGACCAGGCCTAAACCAGAACACAAGTGAACAATTCTATCTGGTATGAGACACTTCAAACCACACACATTCACAAAACAGACAGTCACTGCAACTACATAGCAACGGCATAGCAACCAAGATTCCCGCTCTTGAAATGAGTGATATAATTGGCTGTTTCTAGACTCACTGCTTTCTGATTGGTTAACGCGCGCGCGCGCACACACAC
Source organism: Periophthalmus magnuspinnatus (assembly GCF_009829125.3). NCBI lineage: Eukaryota > Metazoa > Chordata > Actinopteri > Gobiiformes > Gobiidae > Periophthalmus > Periophthalmus magnuspinnatus. The sequence continues at coordinate 4,520,679 of NC_047129.1, read as the reverse complement.
ACACACACACACAAAGACCAGACCAAGGACTAAACTTTAGCACTTTAGCACTAAAACTATAGTCCGTAGAAACACATACAGCCTCACCTTACAAGACCGTGACTAAACAAGAATATTAGCAGTTTAACGCACACATACACAGCCCATATAAAACATTAGCCACACAGCACATGGGGAAACGCCCTAAATAAAACGTTAGTTTAGCTTTTACAAAATAGACGGTGAATATTAGCACATTAGCACGCACACATACACAGCCCATATAAAACATTAGACCAGGACTAAACCAGAACACAAGTGAACAATTCTAACTGGTATGAGACACTTCAAACCACACACATTCACAAAACAGACAGGCACTGCTTTCTGATTGGTTAACACATATCAAAACCTGGACTAGATCAGGACAACACCACGATAAGACCAAAACAGTTCAAAGCCAAGTATTCACCATGATAATTGAGCATAAACTATATAAGACACACTCACAATTGCATTGCAAAAGCCAAAACCGTTTAAAGCAAAGTATTCATGAGGACAAGACACACTTACCATTGCAGTAAGACTGCAGTAAGACCACATCAGGACCACATCAGGACCAGACCAGGATCAGACCCATTTAAAACTCACTCAACTAGGACTAAACCAGGACTAGACCAAGACTAAAACTTAAACCAACAAACATCATAATGACTCAACATCAATTGTGAAAAGCATCATTTTAAAATCACAGATCATCTGTGCAAACGAGTTCACTACATTTACATTACATACAAGTCCCCAAAATCCAATATGCAATACACAAATTGTTACAACAAGAGTTGACTAAATTAAAACAAAAACTAGTCTAGAATATAACAGTGACAAAATAGTGAGTAGACCAGGACTCAGGTCCAAAGCCATCTCAAAACAGACTAAACCAGACTTTAACCCGAGACACTGGACCTGCACACATAATACCGGGCCTGATCAAAACCAGGACTAAACCAAATCATAGCAGAACTGAAAGTGGTTCCTAACAAACAGCGCAGTTTTGTCCTAAGCTGCAAGTTTACAGTCACGTCCGTGCATAAGGAACTCTCCTGAGGCCCTGACAAGTGCCCCTGACACGTGCTACGGGATCCAGCTACGATGAGCTACCTACTAGGCCCAACAAACATTTTAGCAATAAAGTTATATCTGCATAAGTACAAATCAGCCACAAGTTACAAGATCAAGACTAAAGAATAATATTACTACTTTTAAGCACACAAAAACCTATATATAGGCCAGTATTTGATAGGACAACAGCACCATGCAGCTGGGATTAGCGGCTACTAGGCCTCCCTTGGTACTAGGCCTCACTAGCACTTTAGCACTAAAAGTATAGTCCGTAGAAACACATACAACCGCACGTTACAAGACCGTGATTAAACAAGAATATTAGCACATTAGCACGCACACATACACAGCCCATATAAAACATTAGCCACACAGCACATGGGGACACGCCCAAGAAAAAAAGTTAGCTTAGCTTTTACACAACACACGGTGAATTTTCACTACAGCTACATTCAACTAACAAAGCAGCTTTATTTAACACACATTTGAAGTAACCAGCAGTATAAAGTAAATAAAAGTCAGATTTCTTACCTTTATCCTAAGTTCTGCGGTCCGGGATTGAGAACAAAGATGGTTTGATGTCCTCAGTCAAAAGGTTTGGCAAAAACACGGATTCACAGGACAAAATCACGGACAAAAGACACACGACGAAAAACAGTAATCCGGTGATCCGATGATCGCAAAATCGACGTAAAGTCAGCGAAAAGACAGCGAAAGAGCAGTCAAGTGCAGCTCAAACTTTGGAAGAATGAGAGGCACAAAGGGGCAGGGCGACTCTGCACCTGTATTTAACACTTCTGCAGCGTCATCAGTGGTGCGAACTCTCAGCCAATCAGAAGCCAGGGAAAGTGAGACTTATTTTCTCTGATGTGTCTCTCAGCCAATCAGGACTAGATATTTTGATTCAAAAGTCTTCAGTCTGACCAACTCTTACAAAATGGCTGAATGTTTTTTTTCAAAAATTCTCCAGTCTTTTGTTTGACCAAACCTTGCAAAATGGCTGAATGTTTTGTTTTGTTTTTTTCAAAAATTCTCCAGTCTTTTGTTTCACCAATCCATATTATGGCCAAATATCATCTAATAAACGTATCATAATATCTATCTATATAGAAGTGTATTTATTCTCTTCAAAATAAAATTGAATGAAATGAACTGATTAGTTACACATATCATTGAGGGATTTAAATGCTCACTACATAACCCCACACTCTTTAAGCAGATTAAATAGTGCACTCCTTCACAGAGTGATTCGGACACACAGCTCATTACAATCAGGTCATGTGACTGTTTGGGTGAAAAAAGTATAAAGGCGAAACTCTGCTAAAACTTGATCTCTGTCATAAATAATGATCAGATTTGACTGGCACACAAATAGTTATGGATTAATATCATACAAACTGGACCTCACGCAAATGGATTGGATTATTCATTTTTTTTAATCTGAGATGTGGAAATTGTTGCTATTTTAAACCAAAATGGTTTATTTAAGACTGTTTTAATCATAATCAGGATCAACAGTGTTATACAACAGCACTTCCTTCTGCTTCATTCAGTTGTATTGTAGCTGTGTTGTTTTTCAAACTCTCGCAGTGCATTGTGGTCTATATTGACCAGTGTAGTGACCACTGATGCCCGGTACTTTTCAAAGTGTATTGTGGGAAATTTTGAGTGCCCTACTTTTTCATCTACTGGACATTAGGACACCACGAAAAATGACGTGATCCCTAAATAGTGTCCTAATTAGGGAATAGTGTGGATGTTTGGACAGAGTCTTGGAAATATGGCACAATGACTCTTCATGTCACCCTGATCAAAAAAGTCAATCAGACCCATGTCATATTTTTCACTGGGTTGCCATGGCGATGCGCGAAAGCGCCCATGTTATCCTAATGGGGAAATTTCCAAATTTTCATACATTTCAAAGTCTTATAACGACTTATTACCGTCAACGACAAACTTAAAATTTGGCACAGTGATTCTTAAGGTCGCCCCCGACAAAAAAGTCCGAGGGGCCAAGTTTGTATTTTGCACAGTGTTGCCATGGCGATGCCTGGAAAACCCATGTTTTTGCATTTTGTGCATCGGCACTTCCAATGTGTTTTGACTTGTTTGGTGACAAGTGCAGTCAAAAGCCCCAATAAAAAAGGGACAAGTGGCGCGTCAGCGCCACCCACAGGGAGTGCCGGGTCGGTCGAGTGTGAAGCACGGCCCGCGAGGGCCGTTCGATGCCGCTTGCGGCTTTAATTTTTATTATTAGGCCCGAGCCTGGGACTCCGTCCCGGCGAGGGACTCATTAAAACCGTGTCTGAAACCCGGAAAATGGCAAAAATCAAGTAGTAAACACGCCCCGACATGGCAGTGAGTGGTGTCAAAAATTAGAACTCGACGAGCTCAAATTGTCACAAAAGACCCCGAGAAAAAATAACGAAAGACGACTCGGTAGCGCCACCTCAAACTTTGATTTTCATGGGGCCAATGGGAACCCGAAACCGACAAAAAGTCAACGTAAAAATCCGAAACTCACATCAAAAAATAGTACAAGTCGGGATATGACAAAAATTATATTATGGCCCCGCCCTAAATTGTACAGGACGCCGGCCATATTGGAACAAACCCGGGAACGACAAAAGTGCACACCCTCGCATTCAGGACATTTTCTCGCACAGTTTTCATCAGAAACACGTCAAATTTGGTCAAATCCCTCTAAACCCATGTGTGATTAAAGATTAACAATTACATTTTGATTATGACTTCGGGTGTGGTCAGGGTGAATTTTCAACAAAATCGCAATTTTTGCAATATTTCAATAAAATATTTATCTTTCACACATTTTTTGTTGGGAAAACGCTAATACAGCGTTTATGCACATTTGTGAGCTGAATGCAATGATATGCAAATCAAGGCACTCTCTCACAAAATGGCTCTCTAGCGCCCTCTTCAAATTTCATTTTCAAAAATTCGTAGAAGACAATCGATTTGTCGTGGACGTGTGAAAAAATTCACAGGGGCCTTATTTGTGATGGGGCACAATGTGAGAAAGTCACATGACTGTATCTGTTATGGTTTAGGAGAAAAATAATAGGTGGAAAATGTGTTTCCATTATTAGGCCCGAGCCTGGGACTCCGTCCCGGCGAGGGACTCATTAAAACCGCGTCCGGAGCATGGCAAATGGCAAAAATCAAGTAGTAAACACACCCCAACATGGCAGTGAGTGGTGTCAAAAATTAGAACTCGACGAGCTCTAATTGTCACAAAAGACCCCGAGAAAAAATAACGAAAGACGACTCGGTAGCGCCACCTCAAACTTTGATTTTCATGGGGCCAATGGGAGCTAGACTCGGAAAAAAGTCAACGTAAAAATCTGAAACTCACATGAAAAAATTGTACATGTCGGGACATGACAAAAATGATATTATGGCCCCGCCCTAACATGTACAGGAAGTCGGCCATATTGGATCAAACCCGTGAACGACAAAAGTGCACACCTTCGCATTGAGCACATTTTCTCGCACAGTTTTCATCAGAAACACCTCAAATTTGGCCAAATCCCACTAAACCCATGTGTGATTAAACACATCAATTACATTTTTATTATGACTTTGGGTGTGGTCAGGGTGAATTTTCAACAAAATCGCAAATTTATGAATATTTAAAAAAAATATTTCTCTTTCACACATTTTTTGTTGGGAAAACGCTGATACAGCGTTTATGCACATTTGTGAGCTGAACGCAATGATATGCAAATCAAGGCACTCTCTCACAAAATGGCTCTCTAGCGCCCTCTTCAAATTTCATTTTCAAAAATTCGTAGAAGACAAACGCTTTGACGTGGACTTCAGAAAAAATTCACAGGGGCCTTATTTGTGATGGGGCACAAAGTGAGATAGTCACATGACTGTAGCTGTTATGGTTTAGGAGAAAAATAATGGGTGGAAAAAAAATTTCCATTATTAGGCCCGAGCCTGGGACTCCGTCCCAGCGAAGGACTCATTAAAACCGCGTCCGGAGCGTGGAAAATGGCAAAAATCAAGTAGTAAACACGCCCCAACATGGCAGTGAGTGGTGTCAAAAATTAGAACTCGACGAGCTCTAATTGTCACAAAAGACCACGAGAAAAAATATCGAAAGACGACTCGGTAGCGCCACCTCAAACTTTGATTTTCATGGGGCCAATGGGAGCCCGACTCGGAAAAAAGTCAAAGTAAAAATCTGACACTTACATCAAAAAATAATACATGTCGGGACATGACAAAAATGATATTATGGCCCCGCCCTAAATTGTACAGGACGTCGGCCATATTGGATCAAACCTGAGAACGACAAAAGTGCACACCCTCACATTCAGGACATTTTCTCGCCCAGTTTTCATCACAAACACGTCAAATTTGGCCAAAATCCACTAAACTCATGTGCAATTAAAGATTATCACTTATATTTTGAATATGAAATTGAGTGTGCCTTTATACATTTTCAACAAAATCTCACATTTTTAAATATTTGTGAGAAAAGTCACATGATGGTAGCTTTTATGGTTTAGAAGAAAAATAAATGGGTAGGAAAAAAAAATCTATTATTAGGCCAGAGCCTGGAACAACGTCCCAGTGAGGGACTCATTAAAACCGCATCCAGAGCCTAGAAAATGGCAAAAATCAAGTAGTAAACACGCCCTGACATGGGAGTGACAGGTATCAATAATATAATATATAATATAATAATAATATAACAATAATAAAACTTAGTGATCTCTAATAAACACCAAAGACCCTGAGAAAAAATAATGAAAGACGACTCAGTAGCGCCACCTCAAACTTTGATTTATATTGGGCCAATGGGAGCCAGACCCCGAAAAAAAGTCAATGTAAATATCTGAAACCCACATCATAAAATAGAACATGTCAGGACATGACAAAAATGATATTATGGCCCCACCCTAAAATGTACAGGAAGTTGGCCATATTGGATCAAACCCGGAAATGACAAAAGTGCACACCCTCACATTCAGGACATCTCCTCACAAAGTTCTCATCATAAATGCTTCAAATGTGGCCAAAACCCACTAAACCCATGTGTAATTAAATATTATCAGTTACATTTTTAATATGTCTTTGGGTATGGTCATGGTGAATTTTTGACAAAATTGCATTTTTAAAAAAATATTTCCCAAAAATATTTCTCTTTCACGCATTTTTTGTTGGGAAAAAGGTAATACAGCATTTATGTAGATTAGTAGGTTGAACGCAATGATATCCAAATTGTGGCACTTTCTCACAAAATGGCTCTCTAGCACCCTCTTAAATTTCATTTTCAGAAATTCAGAGCAGACAATTGATTTGCTGTGGACTTGTGAAAAAATCACAAGGGCTTTGCTTGGGATGGAGCACAATGTGAGAAAGTCACATGACTGTAGCTTTATGGTTTAGAAGAAAAAATGATGAGTGGAAAAAAAAAAAGTCCATTATTATTATTACTAGGCCCGGGCCTGGGACAATGTCCCGGCGAGGGACTTATTAAAACCCCAGTCCGAAACCCGTAAAATGGCAAAAATCAAGTAGTAAACTCGCCCCGACATGCCAGTGAGTGGTGTCAAAAATTAGAACTCGACGACCTCTAATTGTCACAAAAGACCCCGAGAAAAAATAACTAAAGATGACTCAGTAGTGCCACCTCAAACTTTGATTTTCATGGGGCCAACGGGAGCCCGACTCGGAAAAAGTCAACGTAAAAATCTGAAACTCATATCGAAAAATAGAACATGTCAGGACATGACAAAAATGATATTATGGCCCCGCCCAAAAATGTACAGGAAGTCGGCCATATTGGATCAAACCCGGGAATGACAAAAGTGCACAACCTTGCATTCAGGACATCTCCTCACACAGTTTTCATCACAAACACTTCAAATTCGGTCAAATCCCAACAAACCCAAGTGCGATTAAAGATTATCAATTACATTTTGATTATGACTTTGGGTGTGGTTAGGTTGATTTTTCAACAAAATTGCGATTTCTGGAAAATAAAATATTTCTCTTTCACACATTTTTTGTTGGGAAAACGATAATACAGCGTTCATGCACATTTGTGAGCTGAACGCAATGGTATGCAAATCAAGGCACTCTCTCACAAAATGGCTCTCTAGCGCCCTCTTCAAATTTCATTTTCAAAAATTCGTAGAAGACAAGCGATTTGTCGTGGACGTGTGAAAAAATTCACAGGGGCCTTATTTGTGATGGGGCACAATGTGAGAAAGTCACATGACTGTAGCTGTTATGGTTTAGGAGAAAAATAATAGGTGGAAAATGTGTTTCCATTATTAGGCCCGAGCCTGGGACTCCGTCCCGGCGAGGGACTCATTAAAACCGCGTCCGGAGCATGGCAAATGGCAAAAATCAAGTAGTAAACACGCCCCGACATGGCAGTGAGTGGTGTCAAAAATTAGAACTCGACGAGCTCTAATTGTCACAAAAGACCCCGAGAAAAAATAACGAAAGACGACTCGGTAGCGCCACCTCAAACTTTGATTTTCATGGGGCCAATGGGAGCCCGACTCGGAAAAAAGTCAACGTAAAAATCTGAAACTCACATGAAAAAATAGTACATGTCGGGACATGACAAAAATGATATTATGGCCCCGCCCTAACATGTACAGGAAGTCGGCCATATTGGATCAAACCCGTGAACGACAAAAGTGCACACCTTCGCATTGAGCACATTTTCTCGCACAGTTTTCATCAGAAACACCTCAAATTTGGCCAAATCCCACTAAACCCATGTGTGATTAAACACATCAATTACATTTTTATTATGACTTTGGGTGTGGTCAGGGTGAATTTTCAACAAAATCGCAAATTTATGAATATTTAAAAAAAATATTTCTCTTTCACACATTTTTTGTTGGGAAAACGCTAATACAGCGTTTATGCACATTTGTGAGATGAACACAATGATATGCAAATCAAGGCACTCTCTCACAAAATGGCTCTCTAGCGCCCGCTTCAAATTTAATTTTAAAAAATTCATAGAAGACAATCGATTTGTCGTGGACGTGTGAAAAAATTCACAGGGGCCTTATTTGTGATGGGGCACAATGTGAGAAAGTCACATGACTGTAGCTGTTATGGTTTAGGAGAAAAATAATGGGTGGAAAATGCGTTTCCATTATTAGGCCCGAGCCTGGGACTCCGTCCCGGCGAGGGACTCATTAAAACCGCGTCAGAAACCCGGAAAATGGCAAAAATCAAGTAGTAAACACGCCCCAACATGGCAGTGAGTGGTGTCAAAAATTAGAACTTGACGAGCTCTAATTGTCACAAAAGACCCCGAGAAAAAATACCGAAAGATGACTCGGTAGCGCCACCTCAAACTTTGATTTTCATGGGGCCAATGGGAGCCCGACTCGGAAAAAAGTTGACGTAAAAATCTGAAACTCACATGCAAAAATAGTACATGTCGGGACATGACAAAAATGATATTATGGCCCCGCCCTAAAATGCACAGGACGCCGGCCATATTGGATCAAACCCGGGAACGACAAAAGTGCACACCCTCGCATTCAGGACATTTTCTCACACAGTTTTAATCACAAACACTTCAAATTTGTCCAAATCCCTCTAAACCCATGTGTGATTAAAGATTAACAATTACATTTTGATTATGACTTTGGGTGTGGTCAGGGTGAATTTTCAACAAAATTGCAATTTTTGCAATATTTCAATAAAATATTTATCTTTCACACATTTTTTGTTGGGAAAACGCTAATACAGCGTTTATGCACATTTGTGAGCTGAACGCAATGATATGCAAATCAAGGCACTCTCTCACAAAATGGCTCTCTAGCGCCCTCTTCAAATTTCATTTTCAAAAATTCGTAGAAGACAATCGATTTGTTGTGGATGTGTGAAAAAATTCACAGGGGCCTTATTTGTGATGGGGCACAATGTGAGAAAGTCACATGACTGTATCTGTTATGGTTTAGGAGAAAAATAATAGGTGGAAAATGTGTTTCCTTTATTAGGCCCGAGCCTGGGACTCCGTCCCGGCGAGGGACTCATTAAAACCGCGTCCGGAGCGTGGAAAATGGCAAAAATCAAGTAGTAAACACGCCCCGACATGGCAGTGAGTGGTGTCAAAAATTAGAACTCGATGAGCTCTAATTGTCACAAAAGACCCCGAGAAAAAATAACGAAAGACGACTCGGTAGCGCCACCTCAAACTTTGATTTTCATGGGGCCAATGGGAGCCCGACTCGGAAAAAAGTCAACGTAAAAATCTGAAACTCACATCAAAAAATAGTACATGTCGGGACATGACAAAAATGATATTATGGCCCCGCCCTAACATGTACAGGAAGTCGGCCATATTGGATCAAACCCGTGAACGACAAAAGTGCACACCCTCGCATTGAGCACATTTTCTCGCACAGTTTTCATCAGAAACACCTCAAATTTGGCCAAATCCCACTAAACCCATGTGTGATTAAACACATCAATTACATTTTTATTATGACTTTGGGTGTGGTCAGGGTGAATTTTCAACAAAATCGCAATTTTATGAATATTTAAAAAAAATATTTCTCTTTCACACATTTTTTGTTGGGAAAACGCTAATACAGCGTTTATGCACATTTGTGAGCTGAACGCAATGATATGGAAATCAAGGCACTCTCTCACAAAATGGCTCTCTAGCGCCATCTTCAAATTTCATTTTCAAAAATTCATAGAAGACAAACGCTTTGACGTGGACGTGTGAAAAAAATCACACGGGCCTTATTTATGATGGGGCACAATGTGAGATAGTCACATGACTGTAGCTGTTATGGTTTAGGAGAAAAATAATGGGTGGAAAAAAAATTTCCATTATTAGGCCCGAGCCTGGGACTCCGTCCCGGCGAGGGACTCATTAAAACCGCGTCCGAAACCCGGAAAATGGCAAAAATCAAGTAGTAAACGCCCCGACATGGCAGTGAGTGGTGTCAAAAATTAGAACTCGACGACCTCTAATTGTCACAAAAGACCCCGAGAAAAAATATCGCAAGACGACTCGGTAGCGCCACCTCAAACTTTGATTTTCATGGGGCCAATGGGAGCCCGACTCAGAAAAAAGTCAACGTAAAAATCTGAAACTCAAATCAAAAAATAGTACATGTTGGGACATGACAAAAATGATATTATGGCCGCGCCCTAAAATGTACAGGACGCCGGCCATATTGGATCAAACCCGGGAATGACAAAAGTGCACACCCTCGCATTGAGCACATTTTCTCGCACAGTTTTCATCACAAACACTTCAAATTTTGTCAAATCCCACTAAACCCATGTGTGATTAAAAATTATCAATTACATTTTGATTATGACTTTGGGTGTGGTCAGGGTGAATTTTCAACAAAATCGCAATTTTTGCAATATTCAATAAAATATTTATCTTTCACACATTTTTTGTTGGGAAAAGGCTAATACAGCGTTTATGCACATTTGTGAGCTGAACGCAATGATATGCAAATCAAGGCACTCTCTCACAAAATGGCTCTCTAGCGCCCTCTTCAAATTTCATTTTCAAAAATTCGTAGAAGACAATCGATTTGTCGTGGACGTGTGAAAAAATTCACAGGGGCCTTATTTGTGATGGGGCACAATGTGAGAAAGTCACATGACTGTAGCTGTTATGGTTTAGGAGAAAAATAATGGGTGAAAAATGCGTTTCCAATTCTTCTTCTTCTTCTTCTTCTTCTTATTTTGGTCGCGACTTTGAATCCACTTTTGACCCCCTGAACGTCAACGAAAAGTCAATTTTATTGGACCCAAAATTCAAGGTTGGTGAAAAATTTATTATTTTGATGTTCAAAAAAATTTACCAATCAAAATGACTCATTAGCGCCACCTCAAAATTTTAAATACATTGCGGCAATGAGAGACCTTTTTCATCGTAGACAAATGAAATTTAGTACAAACATAGAACATGTCAAGACAAGTAAAAAATTATATTATGACCCCACCCTAAACCCTACAGGAAGTCGGCCATTGTGGGCGGAACCCCATTTTTCAAAATTTTACCTCTCACCTTTGAATTTTTTACGCCTCAAATTTTGATTCGAGAAACATGAAAATTGGTCAAAATGAACTACACCCATGTGGGATTATAACCAACTCTTTTGGAATTTTCTAAATTATAAAATGTGGGTGTGGCCAGCCTGCAAAGAAAAAAGCCATTTTGTAAAGTTTTAAATTGCATGTAACTCACACAGTTAGTGTCCTACGTTCCGGCATGAATATACTTTTTTATTTAAACTGTTGATCTGAACACATAGATATACAATTTACACAGGTCAGACAATAAATTGCTCCACAGCGCCCCCTTGAACTTTTGAATTGTACCAAAAAAATTACTTTGACGTAAACATTTGAAATTCGACATGGACATTTGGCTTCGCAAACTGAACAAAAAAGCCAATAACAACATACCTCTATTTTCAACTATGTTGCCGTGGTAACATAATAAATGTGTCATTGAAATGAATGGGGTTCAGAGTACTGCACTTTGTTGTAGACTAAATAGATGCTCTACACTCATCAAACTATGGCCTAAAATTCAAGATTGGCAAGAAATGTTGTATTTTGATGTGCAAAATGACTCAATAGCGCCACCTCAAATTTTGAAATACATTGCGGCAATGAGAGACCTTTTTCATCGTAGACAAATGAAATTTGGTACAAACATAGAACATGTCAAGACAAGTAAAAAATTATATTATGACCCCACCCTAAACCCTACAGGAAGTCGGCCATTGTGGGCGGAAACCAATTTTTTCCCAATTTTAACTCTAACATTTGGATTTTTCATGCCATGGATTTTCATTCAAGAAACTTGCAAAATGGTCACAACTTACTAGACCCATGTGGGATTATAGGAAACTCTTTTGAAATTTTCTGAGTTATAAAATGTGGGTGTGGCCAGCCTGCAAAGAAAAAAGGCATTTTTTGAAGTTTTAAATGTCCCGTAGCTCAAACATGCAGTTTCCTATTTTCCGGCATTAATATACATTTTGTTCAAAATCTTCATCTGAGTGTATAGATATGCAATTTACACATATCAAATATTACATTGCTCCACAGCGCCCCCTTGAATTTTTTAAAAGGCACTTAAAAAAATTACTTTGTCACAAACATTTGAAATTTGGCATGGACAGCCCTATTCTGATACTGAACAAATAAGTCAATGACACCATACCTCTATTTTTAAAGGTGTTGCCATGGCAACGTCTGACATTTCTCATTGAAATACATAGGTTTTGGTCTAGAAGGATGAAAAATATTTACTGTGTCATAGACCATTGAAATTTGGGACACATATTCCTCTCATCATAATGAACAAAAAAGCCAATGAAGACATGCCTCTATTTCCAACCGTACAGGCGTGACAATGTGATAAATGGTCTATTTGGAATGAATTGAGTAGTATTAGTCAGTCGCTGATTTTGGGGGGAGCTGCGATGTAAGCGGGAACGAAAGGCAGGATCTCCGCGGTGGCATGTACCCCGCGGTCGCAAGGGGTGGCGAGGGCCTTTATCACTGCTTGCAGTTTTAATTAGGCCCGAGCCTGGGACTCCGTCCCGGCGAGGGACTCATTAAAACCGCGTCCGAAACCCGGAAAATGGCAAAAATCAAGTAGTAAACACGCCCCGACATGGCAGTGAGTGGTGTCAAAAATTAGAACTCGATGAGCTCTAATTGTCACAAAAGACCCCGAGAAAAAATAACGAAAGACGACTCGGTAGCGCCACCTCAAACTTTGATTTTCATGGGGCCAATGGGAGCCCGACTCGGAAAAAAATTAACTTAAAAATCCGAAACTCACATCAAAAAATAGTACATGTCGGGACATGACAAAAATGATATTATGGCCCCGCCCTAAAATGTACAGGAAGTCGGCCATATTGGATCAAACACAGGAATGACAAAAGTGCACACTGTGCGAGACATTTTCTCGCACAGTTTTCATCACAAACACTTCAAATTTGGCCAAATCCCTCTAAACACATGTGTAATTAAAGATTAACAATTACATTTTGATTATGACTTTGGGTGTGGTCAGGGTGGATTTTCAACAAAATCGCAATTTTTACAATATTTCAATAAAATATTTGTCTTTCACACATGTTTTGTTGGGAAAACGCTAATACAGCGTTTATGCACATTTGTGAGCTGAACGCAATGATATACAAATCGTGTCACTATTTCACAAAATGGCTCTGTAGCGCCCTCTTCAAATTTCATTTTCAAAAATTCGTAGAAGACAATCGATTTGTCGTGGACGTGTGAAAAAATTCACAGGGGCCTTATTTGTGATGGGGCACAATGTGAGAAAGTCACATGGACTGTAGCTTTTACAGTTTAGGAGAAAAATAATGGGTGGAAAATGCGTTTCCATTATTATTATTATTATTATTTTGGTGGCCGAATTGAAGCCACTTTTGACCCCCTGAACGTTAAAGAAAAGTTAAAAATTCAAGGTTGGTGAAAAATTTATTATTTTGGTATTCAAAAAAATTAATGTTTCAAAATGACTCACTAGCGCCACCACAAAATTTGAAATACATTGCGGCAATGAGAGACCTTTTTAATCGTAGGCAAATGAAATTTGGTGCAAACATAGAACATGTCAAGACAAGTAAAAAATTATATTATGACCCCACCCTAAACCCTACAGGAAGTTGGCCATTTTGGGCGGAACCTCATTTTTTCAAAATTTTACGTCTCACATTTGGATTTTTTGCGCCGTGGATTTTCATTTAAGAAACTTGCAAATTGGTCAAAATGAACTGGCCCCAGTTGGGATTATAGGGAGCTGTCTTTGATTTTTCTACATCATAAAATGTGGGTGTGGCCAGCAATCAAAGAAAAAAAACATTTTTTGAAGTGTTAAAATGCGCATAACTCACACATGCAGTGTCCTATTTCCCGGCATTAATATAAATTTTGTTTAAATTCTTGATCTACACGAAATGACATACAATTTACACGTGTTAGAATTTTTTCCGCTCCACAGCGCCCCCTTGAACTTTTGAATTGGACCAAAAAAATTACTTTCACATAAACATTTGAAATTCGGCATGGACATGTGGCTTGGCAAACTGAACAAAAAAGCCAATGAGAACATACCTCTGTCTGCAACTATGTTGCCGTGGTAACATCATAAATGTGTCATTGAAATGAATGGGGTTCAGAGTACTGGACTTTGTTGTAGACTAAATAGATGCTCTACACTCCCCAAACTATGGCCTAAAATTCAAGATTGGCAAAAAAATGTGCATTTTGATGTTCAAAAAAATTACTGTATCAAAATGACACAATAGCGCCACCTCAAAATTTGAAATACATTACGGCAATGAGAGACCTTTTTCATCGTAGACAAATGAAATTTGGTACAAACATAGAACATGTCAGGACAAGTAAAAAATTATATTATGACCCCACCCTAAACCCTACAGGAAGTCGGCCATTGTGGGCAGAACTCCATTTTTCCAAAATTTTACCTCTCACATTTGAATTTTTCGTGCCTTGGATTTTCTTTCAAGAAACTTACAAATTGGTAAAAATAAACTAGACCCATGTGGGATTATAGGGAACTCTCTTGTATTTTCCTAAATCATAAAATGTGGGTGTGGCCAGCCTGCAAAGAAAAAATATGTTTTTTGAAGTTTTAAATGGCCCGTAACTCAAACATGCAGTGTCCTAATTCCCGGCATTAATATACGTTTTGTTCAAAATGTTCATCTGAGTGCATAGACATGCAATTAACATATGTCAAATATTACATTGCTCCACAGCGCCCCCTTGGAATTTTAAATGGTACACAAAAAATATTACTTTGTCACAAACATTTGAAATTTGGCATGGACATCCCTATTCTGATACTGAACAAAAAAGTCAATGACACCATATCTCTATTTTTAAAGGTGTTGCCATGGCAACGTCTGACATTTCTCATTGAAATACATGGGTTTTGGTTAAATAGGATGAAAAATATTTACTGTGTCATAGACCATTGAAATTTGGTACACATATTCCTCTCATAATACTGAAAAAAAAGCCAATGAAGCCAAACTTCTATTTCCAACCGTTCAAGCGTGACAATGTGATAAATGATCTCATTGGAATGAATGGAGTAGTATTACTCAGTCGCTGATTTTGGGGGGAGGAGCGATGTAAGCGGGAATGAAAGGCGGGATCTCCGCGGTGGCGCGTACCCCGCGGTCGCAAGGGGTGGCGAGGGCCTTTATCACTGCTTGCAGTTTTAATTATTATTATTATTATTTTGGTGGCCGGATTGAAGCCACTTTTGATCCCCTGAACGTTAACGAAAAGTTAATTTTATTGGACCCAAAATTCAAGATTGGTGAAAAATGTATTATTTTGATGTTAAAAAAAAAATTATGTTTCAAAATGACTCAATAGCGCCACCTCAAAATTTGAAATACATTGCGGCAATGAGAGATCTTTTTCATCGTAGACAAATGATATTTGGTACAAACATAGAACATGTCAAGACAAGCAAAAAACTATATTATGACCCCACCCTAAACCCTACAAGAAGTCGGCCATTGTGGGCGGAACCCCATTTTTTCAAAATTTTACCTCTCACATTTGGATTTTTTGTGCCGTGGATTTTCATTCAAGAAACATGCAAATTGGTCAAAATGAACTAGACCCATGTGGGATTATAGGGAACTCTTTTGGAATTTTTTAAGTTATAAAATGTGGGTGTGGCCAGCCTGCAAAAAAAAATAAAAAATAAAGTTTTAAATGACCCGTAACTCAAACATGCAGTGTCGTATTTCCCAGCGTTTTGTTACATTTGGTTCAAAATCTTGATCTGAGTGCATAGATAAGCAATTTACATATGTCACACTTTACAATACTCCACAGCGCCCCCTTGAACTTATTAATGGTATGCCAAAAAATTACTTTCTCACAAACATTTGAATTTTGGCATGGACATCCCTTTTGCCATACTGAACAAAAAAGCCAAAGAGAATATACCTCTATTTTCAAAGGTGTTGCCATGGCAATGTCAGACATTTCCCTTTGAAATATATGGGTTTTGTTTAACTGGGAGGTCTCATCATACTCAACAAAAAAGCCAGGGAAGACATACCTCGGTTTCCAACCGTGCAGGTGTGACAATGTCATAAATGGTCTCATTGGAATGAATGGAGTAGTATTACTGATACGCTGATTTTGGGGGGCGAGGTAAGCAGGAACGAAATGCAGGATCTCCGCACTTCGAAGCCATTTTTGACCCCCTGAACGTTAATGAAAAGTCAATTTTATTGGACCCAAAATTCAAGGTTGGTGAAAAAAAAAAAAAATTTGATGGTCAAATAAATTTACATATCAAAATGACTGAATAACACCACCTCAGAAATCACATTTGAATTTTTTGCACCATGGATTTTCATTCAAAAAATTTGCAATTTTGTCAAAATGAACTAAATTCATGAATTGTTTTAAGTTATAAAATGTGGGTGTGGCCAGGGTCCAAAAAAAAAAAGAAGACGTTTTTGGAAGTTTTACATGGCCTGTAACTCAGACATGCAGTGTCCTGTTTCCCGGCATTAATATACGTTTTGTTCAAAATATTGATCTGAGTGAATAGATATGCAATTTACATATGTCAAACATGACATTGCTTCACAGCACCCCCCTGAACTTTTGAATAGTACTAAAAAACATTATAACGTCACAAACATTTCAAATTTGGCATGGACATCAATCTTGCCATACTGAACAAAAAAGCCAATGAGAACATACCTCTATTTTCAAAGGTGTTGCCATGGCAACGTCTGACATTTCTCATTGAAATATATGCATTTTGGTTCACGGGGATGAAAAATGATTACTTTGTCATAGAGCATTGAATATATATTTTTTTACACATTTTATTTTATACACATCTCTCATCATACCGAACAAAAAAGCCAATGAAGACATATCTCTATTTCCAACCCTACAGGTGTGACAATGTCATAAATGTCTCATTGCAATGAATGGAGTAGTATTACTGAGACACAGATTTGGGGGGGAGGGGCGATGTAAGCGGGAACGAAACGCAGTGTCGTAATGCCAGTGTAGGGTGGACCAAAGAGGTGCAGAACTCAAGGCAGATTTACAGTGTTTTATTTACAGTTAGTGAAAATATCAAACAATAGTCCAGTAATCCAACAACCGTCGCGGAACAGGGTGCGAGCGAGAGCCCAGGGGCGCGTCGGGGGGAGCTGAGACGGGAACAGGGAACCGCCAGGAGCAGGATGAAGACAGGACCGGGAACAGAACCAGAGGAAGCTGAGCCAGGGTGGACAGTAGAGCAGGAGCCGGAACCGGAGGCGTGGAGTGGCCGGGGTCCAGGACGAGACAGGGAGGTGAAGGTAAGGAGTTTGACTGTACCAAAGCAGGAGCGCGGAGTCAGGATCAGAACCAGAGACCAGGAGCTGGGGAGGTCAGGAGAACCGAACCCTGGGAGGCAGCAAACTTCAATTAGCATCAAAACGTTAAGCAACAAGAATGCAAAAATGGAGCAAGAATAGTCACGTTGACACGTAGATGATCTGGCACCGAGTGTCTTCTCCCAGCTCCTCTTATCCACGGCAGGTGGTTGATGATTACCCATATGGGAAGCCATGGCCGGGAGCTCCGCCCAGCTCCAGGTTCAGGCAGGTGAGGGAGGGGGAAGAGCACACGAGGAGGCAAAACAGGAGCAGAGATACGTGCCTCATGACACGCAGGATCTTCACTGTGGCGTGTACCCCGCGGTCGCAAGGGGTGGCAAGGGCCTTCATCACTGCTTGCAGTTTTCATTTATTATTATTATTCTTACGGCCAGATTGAGGCCATTTTTGAACCCCTGAACGATAACGAAAAGCCTCTATTTGCAATTGTGTTGCCATAGGAATGTCCAACATTTGTCATTGAAATACATAGGTTTTTCGTTAACAGGGTTGAAAAAAAATTTGTATGTCATAGACAGTTGAAATTTGGTACACATATTCCCCTCATCATACTGAACAGAAAAGCCAAAGACCACATACCTCTATTTCCAACTGAGCAGGTGTGACAATGTCATAAATGCTCTCATTGGAATGAATGAATTACATAGTCGCTGAATTTGGGGGGAGGGGCAATGTAAGTGGGAACGAAAGATGGGATCTTCACGGTGGTGTGTACTCCACGGTCGGAACGGGTGGTGAGGGCCTTTATCACTGCTCACAGTTTTAATAATAATAATTATTATTATACTTACCGCTTTGAGACCACTTTTGTCACCCTAAACATTTTGTGTTTTTAAATACGCATATGTATATTTTTTTTTACAAAGTTTCTCATAGACTACTGAAATTTGGCACATACATCCTCCTTAACATACTGATCAAAAAGCCAATGACGACATACCTCTATCTGTAACCATGTGACTGCGGTAACATAAGAAATGTGTCATTGAAATACATGGGGTTCAGAGTACTGGACTCTGTTGTAGACTAAATAGATGCTCTACACTAATCCAACTATGGGCTAACATTCAAGTTTCCCAAAAGACGCACTAATCTAAAAGCACAATTGAAATTATGAAAAATGTCTCTGTGGCGTCCCCTTAAAAACTCAAAATACTTTATACTAATGGAAGAAGACTTTTTCAAGATACAAAGATGAAACCTAGCATGAAAATAGACCATGTCATGAAAAGTAAAAAAAACAAACTATTATGACCTTTTCCAAAACCCAACAGGAAGTAGACCATATTCTCTTACTTTTCATATCTCCACCTTAGAATTTCTTTCAAAAGGCTTGAAAATTGGTAAAACTAACCAAGACCCATTTGCAAATAAATAATATTTACATTTTTGATGAGTTCTAAAATATGGGTGCGGCTAATCCACAAATCAGTGGGAATTTAAAAACGTGTGTATTTCTCATAGGTGAGGTCGAATTGAGTCGGACCCTATGAAACATTTGTGTGCATTAATGACCTACACACAATTATGTACAATTTGTACAGCTATGATATAAAACTGCTCCACAGCGCCACCTTGAAATTTTGAATGGGACCGAGAAAAGTACTTTTACCCAAATATTTCAAATTTGGCATAGATATCCGTATTGCCATACTGAACAAAAAACTCAACAAGGACATACCTCTATTTGCAATCATGTTGCCATGGCAACGTCCAACATTTTGGTTAACTGGGAAAAAAAAAGTTAGTTATAGACCATTGAAATTTGGTACACATATTCCACACATCAAACTGAACAAAAAAGGCAATGAAGACATACCTCTATTTCTAAACATGCAGTTGTGAAAATGTCATAAATGCTGTCATTGGAATGAATGGAGTTGTATTAAAATGCAATTCTACATTTTATGACATAAAGAATTGATAAATGTAAGCCCCCTTTAGTAAACAGGAATGTATTAAAATAAACCAGAAACCAAGAAAGAAATGCCCAAAAATTTTAAATTTCTTTGGAAGACCCTTCTTCCATACATTTTTTTATAATGTTATAGTTGTGGTGATTACTATTGTGAGCCTCTAGAATTTGCTATACTTTTTGCAAGTGGTTGCGATGATGTCTTAATGTTGTTAAATATGAATAAGTGGCACTGAAGTAGACACTTCATGTGTATACTGAATAGATGCTACATAAGACATCAAAGAAGAGGAGGACTGAAGAAATTTAAAAAAATATATATAAAAAAAATATTTTCAAATAAGCCATGAGAAAATAGCATAGAATTGGACTCATCTTGGAAACATATAGATGTATATATTTCTATTTATTCATTTATAAAAGGGACAGTAATAATTAACATATGTGCCTTAGATTAAGCTAATTTCCATCCAACATGACATAAAATATATAAAAAAAATATTTAGGTCCACCATTATTGGTAACATGACTTATGATTCATTTATAAATTACATAGTATTTCCACCGTTATAAGGAAAGTTGACTGAAAAAATCATTTTAAAAAGCACAAAAAACATGTTGTTTATTATTGGTTTGTTTGTTTGTTTTTTATCATTCAATCATCAATTAGAGGTTAGGGTTAGCACTTGTATCCATTTACAGAAGCCCCCATTTTGATTGTTGCATTAGTAAACAGACAATATTATTTATTTTACATCTGAGCTCACAGTGAGTGCATACAGAGGGACCACCCACACAACCCTGAGACTAGGAGCTCACAAAAAGCACAGATAGAGAGTGGAAATTGTGCAAAATAAAAATAAGTTAAGCAGGAGCTATCTGGCTGAATGGTTTAGTTTAATTCTGGCTACTTCCTGTAGCCTTCCTCAGAAGTGACATGTTATGATGTATTCATGTGGCTTGTAGGTTGCCTTTTTCAGGACTGCATCCGATATGTGTGATAAGGTGTCGATTTATGCTCCTTGAACCTCTTGCAAATTTCTCTGACCCAGCAGTGGTATTTGTTTGTCTATTGGCCATTTCCTTTTTGCATTTAAGAAAGAAAGAGCAATGAAAGAACTAACAGAGTATGAAGACCTGAAATCAGCTATTGCAAGAAACAAAAACACATCATGGACTGGAACAATGCCAGGGTCATTTGTGCTGAAAGCAACAAATACCACCCTTGTCTCACTAATGAATTGTTTCAGTTTAGTAGACTAAAGACTGAATTAATCTTTAGTCCACTTCTGATTGATTGATCCTGCCCTTGATATGTTTTTAAATTTTAATTATCTTTCATGATCCTGACAATTTTAGCATACAAACTGCCTTTGAAGTTAGCAGCTGTCGTTTATAACCTTATTCAAATCTTTCAGCCCTCATATAAGAGCGGAGGGAGAGTAATTACACCCTCTGCTGGCACATAAAGCATTAGATTATCGGAAATCAGGAATTAATTGAGTGCTGGTTTGATTTTTGGCGCAGAATAGAAAATCACTTCTTTGTCAGTCCTCCCCAGGGCATGTACTACATGCTACGAAAGTCACTCAACACTATGCTTAACAGTGTGGCAAATAAAGAAATAATCGTCTATGTGTTCGCACTTTGAAAAATTTGGCAAGACTATATACCATATTTACATGGCGTCACATATTCTTTGCGATAAAAAAAACAAAAAACTTTTTGCAGCAACTCCACCACTTACATGTAAGGACACCCACCTTACACTTGGTTAAACACTGTAATTATGTCTCATTCAGGCTGCCTCCTGTCAAAGTGAATGTCATCCATCACTCAGACCAGCCTGTTTTCAATCGCCACACAACATCTTAGACTCTAATGCAAGAATCTTTTCTTTTCCCTGTAGTACTATTGTGAGGAAACTTATGTAATAGTTGTTAGAGGATCTGTCCATTCAACCAATGATATTTATGTCAAGAGCAGGATTTGACCTGCCAACCTTCAGCCCTTAGCACTCAACTACATTTATTTGAGTAACTTTTTAATGCAATGCAGAGTAGTTAAAGCAGGGGTGCTCAGACTTTTTCAGTATGTGAGCTACTTTTAAAATGATCGTGTCTGAAAGATCTACCACCTAATACAAAAATGTTAAACATATATTTATTTGTAAATGTATTATGAATTCTTACATGTACAGTGCATTTTCATGTACCTTGCACAACGTCATGAGATAATACTGCACAACACAATTGAACTTCTTACATGTTCATAATTACTTGAATGATGATTACTGCTCTGATGACTTGCACTGAATGGAATCAGTGAGGGATGCATAGTTCAGGCAGTAGCTTCTGACAGCCGGCCAGGAGTAAAATTGCATTTTTCGTTTGAAAGCGATAACAGAGCTAATCATGTTGATTATGGTTTTGTCTTTTTTTATAGCCATAAAAATCATGTTAAACGAAGTATCAAAATTTACTGCATTTTTTCACATAAATACTTCTATTTTACACATCCATCCATATTTTTTCTTTTACGCATCGAATAAATGACTGGGAAAATCCCCGCAGCCCCCGCGCTCTCATTCGTCACCTTCGAGGGACAACAGAGGCAGATTACCGTAATGACAGTAAAATATTTAGATAGCCCTATGTCTCCGCTTTGAGACACCATTTGAATTTACATGAGAGAACGACTGGTTGAGGAGTTACGCTGCTGGAAAGTCCGCAACCGCGCTCTATCAGCGACGATAGGATCCGACACTATAGGGTTAAGCTAACTCGCGCTTGTTTATGTGTGTGCAGCGCCCATGATGTGACCTAGAGTCAGGTGTAATCTGACTGGTTGTCCTGTATATTAGTCATGTGACTGGATGCATGACGGGACGTGAGCTACCCAGAATGCCTTCACGATCGACTGGTAGATCGTGATCGACGTAATGAACACCCCTGAGTTAAAGTATTCTTACTTGAGTAAATGTTTTGGTTAGTCTTCCCACTGTGAGTAAGTCTACAGGTGACAAAAGTCAGCTTATGTGTTTTACGTAAAATGGGGTTGTCCTTCGAACGACATAAAGTCATAGTCCAATGCCTCTGTCTCTTTCTTTAGTTATCTCTTAGATCATTACTTTTTTTCTTCTACTTAAGGCAAGACACTGTATGTACAGGAAAAAAATGTCTTAAATTTTGAGATTTCAATGTTAGGTATTGATTGTAAAATGTATTACACATTTTTAGCATGCAGTGTGTTATGTAAAATAAGTAATTTTATGAGTAAAAAATGCCAAAGTGTACTGTATATTTGGAACATATGAAGCCAGGTTTTAAATGTATTGGTTCAGTGAAAAAAATTCCTTGACACAATTGAGAGAATTTGGATATTTAGTATTTGAGTAAACTAGATTTGAAATAACAATTCAAATTTTGCCGCATGTGTTGGAGTTAACTTTTTTGAGTTCAGTAGTGTCTGTCTTGAATAATTGTCAAGGTCCCAGTCTGGCCTGCCATTTCTTGTACTGTTTTCCCCCTCCCTTCTGTGTCTGAGCCTGGAGCTTGGCGGAGTTTCGTGCTCCTCCCATGCACACCTGCATCCAATCAGTAATCAAGCTGCACCTGGGGAGGACAAAGGGAGCCAGGACCTGACACTCAGCGCCAGATTGTCTGTGTATCCTTAGTGGTACAACTCCACATGGCTCAGTTTCATGTTTTTGCATTTTGTACTCATTCTAAGTTGGATATTTTTGCTCCTTGTCTGATCCCCCCTCCCTGGACCCGTTCAGCTCCTGTCTCCGACCCAGTTCTTCATGACCGGTACGACCCTTACGTCTTCTGACCCAGTTCACCTCTACCGATACTGCTCACCTCATCTCTGACCCCGCTTCTCACGCTCTACTCCTGGACCACGGCAAACAACCCTTCTATCAACTCCCTGATCTAGCTACCTTCATTTGCACATTTAAAAAGTGTGAATGAACTTTGTTAAACTTTTCCACCAGTCCTGTCTTCTTGGTCCCCCTGTCAGTTATTATGACAGTAATATTATTTTGAAGTAGCAATACACGATTCTTACCCACCGCTGGATCTTGTTCCCACTTTACATTACGCCATACCAGTTGTGAAAGAATTTTATCCACTTGCCACTTTCCAACTTAGGACAAGCAACCCTTTTATATATGTATTTATTTTTCATGACATTATTTTTTACATTTGATTAAGTTGTATAAGCTCTCAAAGGTGTGCGTGACCTTTCACTTTCATGTTCTCTCGGCATGGGATCTTTGATAGTTGACATAAAAGTTATAAAATGAGCTAGTATTGGCGTGGGAAAATACAGAGTGTAGAGGCAGCAGAGTTGAGCACTCAAGCGAACAATGACGTCAACAAGACACTTTTGATCTGTAAGGTAATGCTAGTGGTGATTGTAGCCTACCATGTAGCTTCTATGAACACAGTGGGATGTCACAGGAACATAGTTAAGTGCTTAGTGTAGAGAGTAGCAAGGATGACCAAAATGGACTAGATGTTCATTGTAGTCCAGTTGGTTTAAACATAAAACTGACTCTCTGATCTGAATCCTCACTACCTAAACCCCAGCATCTGCAGCCAATCAATAAGTGCTAGTGCAGTCTCTGCAGCTCAGTGAGTGAATTCTGGAGGTTCTGAAATTTCACATGAGACATGGCCTGTCTATTGAAGCATTGGTGTTTATCTGGATCTCTGCTGCAAAGCTTCATTGGGTTAGCAGTAGAGGGAGTCATAAATTGCCTTCATGGAGATGTTATTTTGCTTTTAAACTTTATCTATCTTGCATTTATTCAATTGGCTCTGGGTACAGTGTACAACTTCTTGATAAAATAAAGTTGTAGGAGATAAAATTATAAAATGCAGATAAAAATGAATACTTCACCGGAGGACTCTATGTTTAGAAAAGGAGATGTTTGTGACTGAATGTTTACGCTAATCCTAATTTTGAAGCATGATAAATATTAAAATGACACCAAATCACTGAAGTATTCTACATGTAAAAATGATCAAGTAGTTTTGGGTTGGGTTGTTTATTTTATGTTTGACGATTTTCATGAAAGTGACTTTTGATTTTGAGACACAGTGACGTAGCTAGCCTGCTGCTGAGCACATGGCCCATTACAGGTGGTTTGATCTGTAAAAAATACATTTACAAACATAAATCCTTACATTCTTGAGTGGACTCACCTCGTCACCTGCTTGTATTCATGGAAATGGATACATTTAATACCATACTGTAAAACATTCTAAAGTTACATATTGGAACTTTAAAGTTACATAGCACAGGAGTTGAAACATTCATTATTATACACTTTTGGCCCTTTTTTAAAAGTCTTTCAAAAATATGACTCATTTTGAACTGGTGCTTTTCTCTCTTTTCACTGTATTATCACCATCATAGTAAAACATTTCTTCAGCAGATACACAGCATGTTTACTCCCGGTCTCACATCCATGTCATTAGCAGAGCTCTCTCCTCCTACATCCTCCTTCACCCACTACTCTATCTGTCTCTCAGCCTTCTTAACCTACCTTCTCTCTTTCTTTCTCTCCTTCTCTCTTTCCTCTTCTACCCCATCTACTCTTTCACCCTTTTCTGTTCTCTCACTCCCTTTCCTCTCCCTCGCTATCTCTTTCTATCTGTCTCTGTCAAACTCCCATCTATACCTCCACCTTCTTTCTTTTTCTCCCTACACCCCTTTCCCATCTACTGTTGTTCACTCTTTTTCTCCTCCCTCCCTCTCCCCCTCTCTCCTCCCACATTCTCCATCACTCTCGACCCCCACTCTATCTCTTGAACCTATTAACCTACCTTCACATTCTCTCTCTTTATTTCTCTCTTTTCTTTCTTCTCTACCCCATCAACTCTTATGTACCTTTTCTCTCCTCTCTCCCACTCCTCTCTCCCCACCATCTTTCTCCATTCTCCCTCACTCTCTCCCTCCTCTCTCATCAAACTACCGTCACCTTCGCTTATTTCTTTCTCAACCCATTTACCTCTCATTCCCCTTTCTTGTCTCTCCTTTATTCTTTTTTCCTCACATATTGCTCTCTCACTCTTCCTCCTTACCTTTTCCTCTCCCTCTCTCTCTCTATGCTGTGTGTTGTCATTCCTGAGTGACACGCGAGGTTGGGCCTGCATATGGTGGGTGGCTGTTATAATGACACCCATAGCCTCAGTCCTGTCAGCTCCTGGAGTTACCCACTATCAAAGCACCCACTCCCCCCCCCCCCCCCCCCCCCCCACACACACACACACACGCACACACTGTAGACATGAAACAAGAGAGTGAAACTCAAAGATGAGAGGTACTGTACAGTGTTGTCGGCATAAGGCAAATTTGACAACTGTCTAAAAATGTGTATAATCCTGTCACAAACCTAATAAGAAAAATATACATTGTAGAATGGATTGTTGCCAGGTTTGACTTATCAGTCTCACAAGAATCCATCTTGTAAGGCTACCGGCTGATAAGTTTGAATCCACTCAACTTTGTCAAAGCTGTAAAGGTATTCATAAAAATTGCTAATCTAACCTTATCAGCACTAGGGATGGGATGATATTAAAATTTAGACTCAGAATTATTGTGACCAAAATAATTTAGATTAACGATATTATCACGATAATTATTAATCTGTTAACGGGGTCGTCGCCACTACTTTACAACTCTACAGTAGTGTACATATACTTCTGCGTCAAGCACACAATCTACACATCAACTGAAACCTATGGCACTCATCTTTCTGAATACCCAAACCATTTTCACTTGCAATCACCACAGTGCTGACAGAAAAAAACGTTTTTAAATTTGGATTTGAACTTCACTTACCTTTGAGGGTTCTGATTCTATTAAACATCAACCTATTCCCAGAAAGTTGGTCTCATTCTAAATGTGAAATCTGCTCCGTCACTTTTTTGCATTTCTTTTGTCGATTTCAGGCATAATAAACTGACAGCGCCAACTTTGTTTCTCAGTGCTAAACACACACGTTAGTTTCCGATTGACACTAATGTTGGCCAATAAGATGGGGGTTGTGGGTTACTGGAGCCCCAGACATCAAATCAGTGCTACAGATGACTGAAATATGGGTGCTTTCTCCCGAAAGAAGCCAAGTCCAGAAATAAGGTTCCACAGATTTATTGAAGTTTTGAGTATGAACAGAAATTACTTGAGTTTACAGATTAGGTGTCTCATTCACTAGACCCAATTGCGAGAACCCAGACCAGTTCAGTGAGAAACAAGTGGCTCTGAATCTAAAGATGCCCAAGATACCCCGAAACCCCAGTAAAGCCCCGAATCCCCAAAGCCCCAAAAGCCCCAGATTTGGGTGTGACTGTCACTTTTGTTAGATCTACTCCACTGGAGGTTCCACCCCTTCCTTGGACCATCCACCCACCTGATGTAATTTGGTACAACTCTAACACCGGACCTAACTCTGACCATAGAAGGGAGTGCGATGGGATCTGAGCTCACTCTGGCATCTGGTTCCTCTAGCAAAGGTCACCTTGACATTCGTTTATCAAAACATTTCCCAACGTCCTTGTCCCAAGTCCATTTCTGGTAAACAGTATGAACAGTATGAACTTCCAAGAGTTATGAAACATTTCAAAACACCCACAGAAACTTTACGCCCCACTCTCCCCCTTGTATAATCAACCAATTATATTAAATGTGTTTATTGACATTTTCCCCTTACAGCCAATGAGCAGCGGAACATGGTGATGTATGGCATGCCATGGTTTTCCGTGAACATACGGAGTATGAAAAGTACGTAAACAAAGCGTGGATACAACAGTGTGCGTAAAACTGTTGTTTTGTGTTATAATCATGACGAAACGGACATAACAAAGGAAGTACACAATCAAGGACACTGGATGTTTGTTTGCTAGAGGCATCTCTGAGCCAGAGTGGTTTGTGGAACCGAGTGAAGATGACTGTGGACTCATAAGTAGAGGACCTTATTTTTTTGATGGATTGGATGGTGTTCTTGATCGGTAAGCATGGTTTATTTTGCTATTGACATAATTGTAGGGAAAATATATCGGGTGTAATTGTTCGCCTTGCTTCTTGCATTCTTCTTACATTCGAATCAAGCCCCTCAGTTTTGGCAGCAGCAAGTATCAGTCCTAAAATTGGGAACCAATTTAAAATCTAATTCTGTCTGATTCAGAAGCAACTACATCCTGATCAGTAGCAACAATTGTGGTAATCGCTCTGGCACTGTCAATATGAGACTGTTAGCAATGCAAATCAGCTCTAAACAGTCTATTAGCAATTTAAATGGTAGGCCTGGCGAAGTGCTACTTCTCGTCGGAGTGTGTGATGTTGTATTAAGCGTGCAGTGGTTGTCCTCATCTGTCTCTGTCTGAGCCTCAGTTTGCTTACTTAGCACAACCATTCAGCCTAAATGGGCGTACTGGCTAGCTTTATTGTTTCCTTTGTTTGCTTTGGGTCTGGGGATGAAGTTATAAATAGGAGAAAAATGATGTATGTCTAAGGCTCCATTCCTGTTCAAGGTCTTTCCTAACAAAAATTGCTTCTTTAACTCCCCTCTCAAACAATTTCTTTTCTCTAGCGAATATCTGTACTTTACCATCTTCAAAGGAGTGGTTAGAGGCTTTGAGATATAGATATATACAGCAGACTGAGGTCCAGAGGAGCTCTCACGACAGCGTTGGTACATTCGCTTATGAAATGGTTGTTTAGTTTCTCCAGTGTAATGCTCACTGCACTCTTCACTTCACTGAATGGAGTAAATCACATTACTTGTTTATGGCTTATACATAAACCCATTGTCCTTTGGGTGAACCAGTTTCTGTCTTAAAGTGTCTGTAGGTTTGAAATAGACCGGAATTTCAAACTGTCCAAAAATTCTTTGAAGTTTTTCCCGACATGCCAAGTTTTTCTGAACAGACAGAACGACAGGGAATCTAAACCTAGAAGGAAAGGCTTAACTATTCCTTACACAGCTGGTGTGTTGGACACAGTGTAGCTCAATAGACCTTTTCTTATATTATTTTGCATCCAACCAAAGTCACCTTTTAAATAAATTTGTCTGGAAAAAGACCTCTTACTGTATTAATGCACTTCTGCCTCCTACTTTGACCACATACTGCATGGCCAGCTTCCCCACAAGTTGCTATAAGCAAATAATCTGATCTTTTTGGCTTTTGACCAAGAATGAGATGACCTATTGGAATTGAACTAGCAACCTTCAAGATTGAGAGTGAACTCACCCAGCCACGGCTGATTCATGCAATCTAGCTACATTATCTGAACACATATAAGGCATGCAATGTAACTTTGACTCATGTTTGGAGTGAAAACACCAACTTGAACTTGAGGGAGTGTGTTGTTCCTCCTTCACAGTGCATTTCCTCATGAGCTAACATGTGGAGCAGAGGCACAGGCGACAGACTCATCTACAGTTCAAAAGTTTGTCTTTAACTTTTGTTTGTAACAGTTTTTTTTTTTTTTTTTTTTTTATGTGTTAATGAAAATATCCTAGAACTACTTTATAGCTTTGTACTATGTGAGGTCAGTGTATAGTTTGCTGTAGTGTGTACAAACTGGGTGGGGAGAACTATACCAAACCTGGATCAGGATAAAGAGATGTCTATAATCTTAAAACATGAATACAATTTAGCACAAGTGTTGACTATATTATGCATTATGCCTTCCTATACAACCAATCACTTCACACAATACATTACTTCTTGATGGTTAAGGTGTCTTCCACCACCACCAACTGACCCACGCTCCCTTTGTTTATTTTTTTCTGCGTGATGATTTACATATGACTTTCATATTGGATTAAAAACATGTATTACACTATTATCTGGCCTATGTTATAATGCTGTTTCCTCATCAAAAATATGCCCGGAGTTGTGTTTTGTTTCATTCATAGATGTTTAACACACAAATCCTGCATATTTAGGATGAGTTCTTCTCTCAAACTAAAAACACTTGGTTCCACCTTGTGATGTCCTGGAATTTCCAAACTCTACTAAACAAAAGTAAAAGGTAGTTCTTAACTTGAAGACAACCGCTTCAACGCTACAAGGTGGAGCAGAGCATTTTGAACATTGGAGATGTAGACAGACTAACAATAAAGGGTTACTCAAGCATATGTGAACAAAATAAAACACAACTCCTGGTACGACATGAGGAAACAACATTTTAACATGGCTTAAAGCTCCCAAGAGTCAATTTTAGGACTTTTTAACCTGCCTTTCATTGATCTCACATCATCTCACAAAAGATAACACTAGCCTACTAAAAACTGAATTTCACAATATTAATTTGCAGATTAATATTGATGTTTTCTGCTAAAATTAATCTGTCCACAGGGATGACAATGATCAGTTACTTTGTCACTGTCGCCGTCTTACTGTCAGCCTGTCAGTAAAACACACTCCCTAAATGTACCCTGGTGAATCATTTAAACCAGTGTTCTGTTTCCTACTCCAGTCACATCAAATGAATATGTTACAAAGTGAGGAAGTGTTAAGTGCAGAAGCTTTTTATATAATTTAATGTGGAGAAACATACTATAATACTATAAACACTTAAAGGGGCCATAACCAGTTGTTTTCCCATAAATTTGAGCAAGGTTTGTCTTGCCTCAGTACAGCTATACTGTATAAACAGCTTTTGAGGTTAAAATATGTAATCATAAAGTGTTTTATTGTTCAGTAATCAGAAGTTTACTGATAGCATGCTAGTTGTTGTTATCTTTACTGCGATGGCCAAACTCCACTCTGGTCTCTGATAGTTGTGAAAAGGGCTTATAAACTCATTGCAGTGGAAAAATTTGATGCGGCAGGTAAGTGAGGATTAACTTTGGACCACTGTGAAACATTTAAAATTAGCTACTTATGTTTTTCACATTTTATATAGAGGACAGGGGTCTGCAGCAAATGTTTTCCTGAATAATCACAATAATAAGAATAATATTTATACTGAAGTGGATAATACTTTTTAATCATAAGGCCAATCTCAGGAATTCACAAAAAGACATTCAGTAATTCCAAGTTTGTGGTGCTGTGAGACATGGCTAAGGCTATAGGGTAAACAAAAAATGACTTACAGTTTAAGACAAAATGTGTTTCTTTGCTTTTTTGTTTCATTTGTGGAGCTGTTGTTTTCACCCAGCAATAATTATTTCCTCAACACACTCAGCAAACAAAAGTGCTATCATGTAAATTCAAATGGCATCTCAAAGCAGAGGTATGAGGTGCTTTAAATATTTTTCTGTCATTAGGGTAATCTTCTTACGTTGTTCCTCGAAGATGACCAATCAGAGCGCAGGTGCCGTGGGGATTTTCCCAGTCAGTTATTCGATGTGTCAAAGGAAAAATACGGATGGATATGCAAAATAGAGGTAGTGCATTCTGATACTTCCTTTAACATGATTTCATGGCTAAAAAGAATAAAAGTCTAGGTGAGCTCTACTGGTCAATAATGTGCTCAGCCTTTAAAGGGTTAACGAGAGAAAGATTCAGTTCAACTGTGTGTGATCCAAAAGTTGGTATCAGTGATATATGTGTCTTCTATGTCCCTGTAGTTTAACTATTAACTGGTTTACTACTGACTTGGTTTTCTTGTTTTAGATGTCAGGTCAAGTTGTAGTTTTATATTTATTAGAATCAGACTGTAACAAATCTTTCACAATTTTGATGTGTTATGAACTTTTACCGAAGAAAATGTCATTACTCACCTCTGACACTCATATGCCTTTGTCACTCATGTCATCTGCATAACCTCTACTATGCAAAATTGCCTCTTATGAGCTTTAAGCCATGTTATGATGCTGTTATTAGTCTGTCTACATATCCAAAGCTCAAAATACTCTGTTCCACCGTATGATGTCTTGAACTGAGGTTTCAAGTTAGCAATTGCATTTTACCTTTTGTTCAGCAGAGATCGGCAATTTCAGGGCTGAAATTATCCAAATTATTCTAAAGAAAGTATATGAGGTTTAAAAACACAGTGGAGCACTTCCATTATTACTACATGACATCACAAGCTGAAACAGTGTTTTCCTTCTGGTTGTGAGTCAAGAGCATAGACTGTATATATAAATGGACCTAGCTAACCTGACAGCCTCCGCATTCCAAATAGGAAGTGAGCATGGTTGGGCTTCTGGTTCCATCAAGTCTAACTCCAATTCACTTTGTATTGAAAAAATGTCATCCCCTCTCTGTAACTGCTGCTGTCAGGCTCATCATTTTGGTCTTAAAATGTTTGTATTAACCCATTTTACTTCCTGGTATTTTTATTTTATGTCTGTAAATCAAGATATGAACATTAATAACAGATAAAGCAGTTTTATATTGGCATACATTTTTATAGTTTAATGTATACATGACTTTTTAGTTTTCTTGCAGTATCTTTGCATGAGCAACAACTATACTTCTAATGTAGCCTACTTCCGTTTGATGGTTTTGAAAGGTATGAGATGCTGTCCTCTAACTGTCTTCTACCTCAAAGCATTTTAGACTAATTGTGGGATCAATAATAAGAGACAGTCACTGTTAATATTACGTTTGTACAATTGGAATACTTTAGAATAGACCACCCACCCACTGTATATTTTTCACTATTTTATTATCACGTTACAATAGTTGGACATTTTTATTTTTGGTAATTTTGTGTACATAAAGCAAAGTAAAATAATATTTTTAGTCAGGAGATAAGCAGACGACTCACGCAGGCAGGTGAAGGCAACTCGTGGGGGCCTCGCGGGTCCAATTGAAAAAGTGTGCTCAGACGTGAATGGCGTGGTCACAGAATTGTCTCTTGTATTTAAGTGCATACGGCAAATAAAGGAAGAAAATACCAAACTCTCTCAAGCTCCTTTTTCCGACCAAATGTGCTACAAATCTTGGGGGCTCGTCCGGGATGGAGAAAGACTTCTGAGAGTGTCTTTCCACCGCCGAAGCACCGAACAACTTTCCCGTTGACGGCCACGCGCATCCACGAGGGAGGCGCGGCACCGCGACGCACGGCAAAATGAGTCTCGAAGAGTTAGCGGAGCAAGTGTCACAGCAGCTCTGGGCGCTGAAGCTGGATGAGCTCAAAGAGGTGAGCGCGCGTGCTAAAGTTGACTACCGACATGCAGCGACCAAACGGGCAGTTATTAAAGTCATCATAGACTCAATAGACAATGCAATTGAAAACGAGGAAAGTGAAGTGGCAGAACAATATCTGAACATGTTGCTAAGTTTAACCAAAACGGGCACAAGTCTAACCAATGCATCTGAAACAGAAAATATTGAGGAAAGAACGACTGGAGTGCCAATCATAGATCAAGCACCTGTCAATGAAACTCAAAGGCTAAGTGATAGAGTAAGCATCCTTTCTCTACAAAATGAGCCCTCTGTCCATACAAACACAAGTTTGCCTACAAACAGGCTCCAAGAAGTCACAATCAGAAGAGAATTCAAAATAAGTGGCCAGATTGGGGAAAAGGGACAGAAAGATAAGCTCTCATTCACAAATCTCATGCACCAGATTGAAAGAGGCTTAGTTAAAGGGCACAGTGAAGATGAAGTGGTTGAAGCTGTTGTCAAAGCCATTAGCCCAGGTTTGAGTTTACGAGACATGCTTGAAGTTAAAAGTGACCTCACATTATCACAGCTAAAGACTATATTAAAGGGGCACTTTAAAGAGGACAGTTCAATGGACTTGTATCACAAACTAGTCAATGTCACCCAAGACAGTCGTGAATCTCCCCAAAGCTTTCTTTTTAGGGCAATAGAGCTTAAAGAGAGACTTTTCCTGGCATCTAAAGAGTCAGGCTCAGATGATCAGTACAGCCCAGGAGTGATCCAAAGAAAATTTCTGAGGTCAGTCAGCACTGGACTTATAAGTGATCACATTAAGTTTCAGCTAAAGCCTTATTTAGATGATCCTACAGTAACGGATGAGATTCTCATTGATAAACTGAATGAAGCGGCTAGTGTAGAGTCAGAGCGTCAGTCCAAACAGCGCAAAAATGCTGTAAACAGAGCTCCAAAAGTAAATGAGCTGCAGGCAGAAGCACAAGCAGGACAGACTCAAAGCAAAACTGTTTCTGAAATGAGAGTAGGAGTACAGGACCAAGCTGAAGTTGTCAAACCAAAGGCACGCAAAGCTCCAGCGCCTTCCAGCCCTCGAGATACTGAGTTGTATGAAACAGTGAATTTGCTCAGAGAGGAAATGGCGGACATAAAGAAAAATCTGCAGGACCATCAGCAGCGTACCACTCCAAGTTTCAAGCGCACTCAGCGAAGGGCGTGCAAAGCATGTGAAGAAAGTGGGCAAAGTAATCACTGTGAACACTGTTTCAAATGTGGATTATCAGGACACTTTTCAAGGGGGTGCAGAGGAACACGGAGTGCTGCTAACCGGTCAGAGACAGTAAATGTTAAACCCCACAAGGTGGCGCCATCCACTCTTTCCCCAAAGAAATCCCTTGAGTCTGAAAACATAATGCAAGAGCTACTGTTGGACAGAATTAAACAGCTTGAAGCTCAGCTGGAAAACAGTAACAAAACACACCAAGGGGTGAGTGCCACTTATGCAGATCCAATGTCCTCACGCTGCCATGCTAAACTTCACGCCCTCATTGGCAGAAAGTGTCTGGTAGACTGTTGTTTTGAGGGAGTATCTACAAAAGCGCTATGGGACACTGGTTCGCAAGTAACCATCATCAATGAGAGCTGGCGTAGTACTTACCTGTGTAGCATGTATAATGCAGCAATATGAAAAATGAAATGGGCTAGTATCAGAAGATGTAGGTTCGCTCGGAGGAAGATGGTGTGTTAAATGAAAACCAGACTCAGATGTGCAAGTTGAGCTCAGCTGTGATTATTTACAGAAGTGCCATCGACAAAGACATTATGTACAATAATTTACAAGGTGTGTGATGTAAAACAAAAATAAAATGGGTCCAATGTATTTATAGAGTTGTTTAGGTTAGGGGCGCAAGCAGTATTGTTCATAAATCCACGTTGCTGTGAAAGAAGAGTTCATAGATCCACTTAGGCGCACAAAGAGTTCAGATCGTCAAGTTTGGTGAACCTGGGTTTCAGTCTGTGCAAAACTCGCAAAGTTCAAACAATCCACCAGCGGAGGTTGTTAGTGTGCGTGTGTGCAAGTGGGTGTGTGTGGGGAGTGGCTGCAGCGCCTCCTACCGCACCGGCGGACGGGCGCACTCAATATGTCCAGGCTCGGGGCCTTCTAGCTCGCCATCCAATACTGGAACCTGGCCTGTACAAAGCAGGACCAGCAATAAGTAATATCATTGACCATGTATTACAGTTAAGTTACAAAAGGTAATGCAATAAAACAATTTATCACAATACTTAGTCATAATGATCATAATCATCATAATCAAAATCCATGTACATGTATAAATATTTCTTCCATCACAGAGTACTCTTTGTCATATCATTAGCACAATAACTCAAAGTGCATTAAGTTTTCAATGGTAAACATCACTCAATTTCAGTGCTAACATTACGTGGACAATATCAATAAATCCTATGCAAATATATTAATGCATTTCAACCAGTACAGAATATAGCACTTTAAGAAATGATCGTCTAATACTTCGTAGGAACGAGTGCAGCTAGCGCCAGCACCAGCTGACAGGTCCGTAACTTAATTCAAAGGAGCGCTAGCGTTAGCATCGTAGCTCCAAACAAACAATAAGTCAGCACTCACCAGTTCCGCTTAATAGTCATTCTCAGCACATCGTCATACAGCAGGAGGCATCTAGAAAGGTTGATGGCGTAACAGGCACTTAGAGATCGGTTTAAACCAAGATGAGTGAATTTTACAGGACTAAATGCCTACCTGCAGCAGCTCAGACACTCCCGAGACCCACAACACTCGCGAGCCGTGGTGTGGCGCCCCATTTAAAGAGACAGTGCACCAAGGCCAAGGGGAGCGGAAAAACACCCGGGTTACACCCTCCCCCCTTTAAATCATGCTCGTCCCCGTTGCATGGGAACTACAGACTTTACTTTCAGAGTATAGAGTCTGCTGCAGGTACATGACTAAGCGCCTCAGCATAAACGTTAGATAAACTATGAAAAAGGGTTTGAACGACTGATATAAGCGGGTTCCCTAATGCTGAATACTGGAGACGTTGAGGCGGCTGGCGATGACGACTTGAACGCCTAGGTCCTACATCGCCCTCTGATGACTCAGATTGGACCGTCGCAGGGGTCCCAATTTCCACAGGCACTTCAGCATCAGGTGGATGTTTATCAGGTACATTGGTGAGTATTCCTTCTTCTTCAGGTAAGTTGGCAGGTTCAGGTAGGTTGGCAGGTTCAGGTAGGTTTACATCTCCAACTGCTAACTCAGGGCCCTCGGGTTCACGGCAGCTTGGGGATGGATCTTCAATGGTGGCTGACTGGGCTCCTTCACTTTCAGGTAAGGTGTCACCAGTAGAAGTAACAGTTGTTAGACTTTCAGGAGAACTAGTCTCTGGCATTTGTTCAGGTTCACTGGCTCTTTCCACACTGAATGTCATCGGGAGTCGAGGAGAATACTCCAGGACGACAGACTCTGCATCTTCTTCCTCCCCATCCAGAAGAGTTGGATCAGCAAGGTTGGCTTGTCGACTCTGGCTACGGGTATGCGGACGGCGAACAGGAGCAAGTTCTGTGGCGTCAATGCAGGTTGGCAGAAACCCACACGGCAAAAGAAGGTCACGGTGCAGTGTACGGGTAGGTCCATCCCTAGTCTCTGGTCTTACTACATAGACTGGGAGATCTCCGGCACGTTGCACCACAACATAGACATCCTGTTCCCACTTGTCTTCCAATTTGTGTTTTCCCCTGATCCTGACATTCCGGACGAGGACACGGTCACCGACCGATAAGCTTGCAGGTTTTACATGCTGATCAAACCGTTTTTTGTTCTTTAGACCGGATTTCTGGGCATTCTTGGAGGCCAGCTTGTAACTCTCTTGAAGGCGATCTTTTAGGCTCTTCACATACTGGGAGTGTGAGGAAGTTAATGGTTCTCGCACCGGCAAGCCAAATGCCAAGTCAACGGGAAGTCGGGGCGATCGACCAAACAGGAGCTCATATGGTGTGAACCCCGTGACCTCGTTTCTCGTGCAATTATAGGCGTGCACGAGCGGCTTGACATAATCCTTCCACTTTGACTTCTGTTTGTTCTCAAGCGTTCCCAGCATGCCTAAAAGAGTTCGATTGAAGCGCTCGACAGGGTTTCCCCTGGGATGGTATGGAGTTGTACGGGTTTTCTGGATCCCAGCCACCTCACAGAGCTCTTTGATTAATCTTGATTCAAAATCTGGCCCTTGATCAGAATGCAAGCGTTCAGGGATGCCGTAATAGACCATAAAATCATTCCATAAACACTTGGCCACAGTCTTTGCTTTCTGGTTAGTGGTTGGAATAGCAACAGCAAATTTTGTAAAGTGGTCTGTTAGTACTAGGATGTCTTTTGTATTGCTACTATCCGGCTCCAATGATAGAAAATCCATACATAGTAGCTCCAATGGACGTGTAGTTTGAATGTTCACTAAAGGAGCGGCTCTTTCAGGTGGAGTTTTACGGCGTACACACCGGCCACAGGTCTTGATGCAGTTGTCCACATCGGCTGCCATCTTCGGCCAGAAGAATCGCTGCCGCACCAGGTCGAGCGTCCGCTCTATGCCCATATGCCCCATATCATTGTGGAGACTCTTCAGGACCGTAGAACGCAAGACTGGAGGCAAAACGAGCTGAAGAACAACTTTATCTTGTTCCTGTCTCCTCCTGTAGAGGACTCCATCCTCCAGCTCCAACCGACTCAACTCTCGTAGCAACAAGGGAAGCTCAGGAAGTTCTTCTCGAAGAGTGGGAGGAATCTTTTCTCCGGTCTTAAGGTGGTAGATTACTTCCCGAAGCGCAGGATCGGCACTCTGTTCTTCCCTCAGCTCATTGTGTGTCAAAGAGGGAAGTACAGGTAAGCCGTGCATCTCTTCTTCAGCAAAACCTGCTGGAATGGCTTCAGCAGAGACTGTCAGAGTCTCAACCAGAGTGACGTCGGACTTAAGGGACTCGGACTTTTGGGACGCCCTTATGAGACTGCTCTGACAGATGGCATTGACAATATCAGGAGCAATCTCTGCAGCCTCACTTGAATTGGACAGTTGTTCTGCAAGGTGGTGAATAGCATCCCACTCTTGTCTTGAGTGGAGGTCATCAGGAACTTCGGCATGGCAACGTCTAGACAGAGCATCAGCATCATAATTGTGTTTGCCTGCTCGATATTGCATTTTGAATGAGTATGTGGACAATGCAGCTAGCCATCGATGGCTGGTGGCGTCGAGCTTTGCAGATGTAAGAACATAAGTGAGAGGATTGTTGTCCGTGACGACGGTGAAGGTTGCTCCATAGAGGTAGTCATGGAACTTTTCCGTAACACTCCATTTTAAAGCGAGGAACTCGAGTTTGTGAGCGGGATATCGAGACTCACTTTGCGACAAGCCTCTACTTGCATAGGCAATAACTCGGAGCTGACCATCTTGTTCTTGATAGAGGACGGCTCCCAACCCGGTTGTGCTGGCATCCGTGTGCAGGATGTAAGGCAACTGTGGATTAGCAAACCCCAGCACGGGAGCAGATGTTAGCTTCTCAATCACGATGTTAAAAGCAGCGGAACACTCTGAAGTCCACTTCTCTCCAAAAGACTGCTTCGGGTCCGGATACTTCACCGCAGGATTTTTGTTTTTGGCGGACCGGCGGACTGGTGCATAGCCACGAGTAAGGGTGTTTAGTGGTTTTACTATTTTAGCATAATCTTTGATGAACCTCCGATAGTATCCTGCGAAACCAAGGAAGGACCGCAACTCCTTGAGGTTTCGGGGAACTGGCCAGGATTTGAGTGAGGATATCTTCTCGGGGTCAGTTTCAACACCCTTCTCAGACACCACATGACCGAGGTAACGCACACTGGTCTGCAAGAATTTACATTTCTCGGGTGACAACTTTAATCCAAAATCCTTGAGACGGTTGAGAACTCGCAGTAGCCGCTTTTCATGTTCCTCTAAGGTGTCAGAGAAGATGATTAAATCGTCGAGGAACACAAGGACTTCTTTGAGATTTAAATCTCCCATACACTTCTCCATGAGTCTCTGGAAGGTACTGGGGGCATTCGTTACCCCCTGCGGCATTCGATTCCACTCCCAGAAACCCAGCGGGGTAACAAAGGCGGTTTTAGTCTTGTCTTCTTCGTCCATTTGGATCTGGTAATACCCTGACTTCAGATCTAAAACTGTAAACCATTTGGAGCCAGTTAGAGCAGAAAAGGACTCCTCAAGGTGCGGAAGGGCATAAGCGTCTTTCACTGTTTGTAAATTCAGCTTCCGATAATCAATGCAGAGCCTCACATCTCCATTCCGCTTACGGACCACCACGATCGGGGAAGCAAAGGGTGACTCTGACTCCCGGATAACACCAGCTTCGAGCAGGTCTCGCAGATGGCTTCGAACAGCTTCAATGTCACGAGGATGGATTGGCCTGGGTCGTTGCTTGAAAGGTGTTTCATCGTGGAGCTTGATGCTATGCCTTACTTGGTCCGTACAGCCAAAATCCAGATCATGGAGAGAAAACACTTCAGGCATCTGGTTGAGCTTAGCTGTTATTCGCCCTTTCCAGTCAGCTGGGATTGGGGAATTGCCAAAATTGAAGTCTAAAGTGTTGCTCTGGGATTTTGTTTGAGTTGACATGTGGGTTACAGTTTGCTGGGTAAGTATGGTCGGAGAGGTGGCAATGTCTGCGATGACACTCATAGGGGGAATGATAGCATTGTGGTCAGACTCATTCCGGATGACAACTGGGACCTTGTATGGGGCACGGGTTGGGAGCGTAATAAGGCAACTTTGAACACACAGTCCACCAGGTAGCGATGAGGTGGGGTGCTCAATCACGGCCCACTGGCCTGCAGATGGAATGTCTATCTTGGCGAAGCCCTCCAAAACGATAGTTTGACCAACGGAGACTAAAATTGGAGTCTGGCTCGGCAACCTCACAGCTCCGACACAACCCACTTGGCTCTGCTGATGGTTCAGTTGCAGGAGCTTCAAGACTGCACAGTAGCCTTGGGCAGCTGGCTGGAAGTCGGGAACATCACTGGCGAGATACTGCTCGTATAGTAATTCTAGTGTGTTCATGCCGATCAAAACTGGCGAAGGACAATCAGAATGGGCATCCGGCACAACCAGAGCTAGGGTTGGAATGTTGAACTCTGCTCCAAGAAAATCTTTAGGAAATGTGATCATCATTTCGACGTAGCCCAGGTACGGCACTGCCTGACCGGCTGCCCCCTCCACCTGAAGTAAGTTATAAAGTGGCTTAACTGGTTGTTCACTAAGGATCTGATTATAAAATGAGACTGGAACTGTAGTCACCTGTGAGCCCGTATCCAGGAGACAATGGTGACTTTGTCCTGCAACATGGATGACGGAGGAGCACTTTGAGCCCACCAGTCCTTTTGGAAGACGGATAGGAGTCTTCTTCTTGGACTGTAACGCCTCAGCACACTTAACGGTCGTCGTCTTCTCTTTCTTGGGACGGATTTGATCCCCCTTGGCTCCTGTCTGCCCCACAACAGGAACCGGACTTAGTTTAAATGGCTGGTGGAGGGGTTTTGTTTTCTGGCAAACTGTTTCCTCTTATGAGCAACGAGAGCGGAATTTGGCTCATTTTCACATTGAGGCCGGATATGTCCATCTTCGCCACACCGGAAGCAGTAACGAGGCTTTGGCTGGGGGAAGGCAGGTCGACGTGATGGCTGGACAGTGACTTTCCCTTTGACTTGCTTACTGCATGGCGAAGGCTTGAAGGCAGCATTTGGCTGGCTAGATGTTAACTTTGCAAGCTGGCGCTGGACATCAGCTAGTTGAGCGGCCAGTTGCTGAGTAAAGTTGGTCAATGCAGCAACAGTGTCTCCACCTTCAGCGTCAGGACGAGTCAGCTGTGCGTGGGCGGTGGCTTTCTGGCGTGCAGGCCCAAGATGTTGCTTCATCCGCACAGTTTTAGCAGCTTCCCGATCCTCCTCTGTGCGTAACAGGAGTAGCAACTGTGCGAAAGGAGGTGGTTGAGTCTTCTTCTGCTTAAGCTGGAGCTCAGCTATCAGGGCGTTATCCCAGCATCCTCGACAGAACTGGTTTAACAAATGTCGGTTTATATCAGACTCGATGACTCCTCCCCTCTTCAGAGCAGAGTTCAGGGCAACCTGGAGCCGTTGGAGATAAGCGGAAGCCTTCTCACCAGCATCCTGAACCGTGTCCATGAACTTCGCAAACAGTTCGTCTCCATCCTGAACAGTTCCGTATGCAGAATCAAGAGTATCCAAATACTCTGCAGGCATTGTATCAAACCTCAGGTGCTTCACCACATCTGCTGCGGGAGGAAGAAGACTCTCCACTATCCTCCTGGAGCGCTGGAGATCTGACACAGATGGATCGCTCATCATCAGGTCCACGCCTGTCCTCCAGGTCTCATAGTCAGACTCATGGTTAGGTCTGGGCAGTCGTCCTGAGAATGCTCTGAGCCGCTGATATACTACTCCCTCCTCGTTCTTCATAATGTGTTCCACCACATATCGCTGGATCCCCGGCGGATTTATATCGCTACTGGAAAGTTTGAGCTTAGGCCCAGATGCAGATGGCTCCGTCTCTGGTGGCAGTGCATTGGGCTCTGCATTGGCCGGTTCTTCTTCACCAGGAGCAGTCGGATGAAGATCTGCGATGAACAGTCCAATCTGAGTCATCATTGATTTAAGAACTTCGGTATAATCGACACCGGAGAGTTTAGCAGTGTTTCGCAAATCAGAGAGGTACGATTTTGTAGTAGCTTTAGCAACATGATCAGTATAAACCGTAGAGAGTTCAGAAATATGACAAGTATCGGTCTTCTTAGCAGTAACAAAAGTGTAGGGTAATATTGGACGCAAAGCTTCCAAAGCAGCACCGCTTGTGAATTCAACTACAAGAGCGCAATCAAATTCAGACTGAGGTTCCGAAATAACTACATGCTTATTAATTGAACCATATTGTTTCAAGAAGTCAATAATTTCATCCTCTACTGTCTCTGTTATGCCCTCAACCAACACAGCATTTGGAATTTTGATGCCCTTTTCCAAAAATACATCCATTTTTTTCTTTGTGGGTTTCAAAGGATGAAAATAACTAAATATTGGAAAAAAATCACAAATAACAACAGGCACAATGTACATTAAACACAACCCAATTCCTCCTGGCTAGCTCGCCACTTTTATGTAGCATGTATAATGCAGCAATATGAAAAATGAAATGGGCTAGTATCAGAAGATGTAGGTTCGCTCGGAGGAAGATGGTGTGTTAAATGAAAACCAGACTCAGATGTGCAAGTTGAGCTCAGCTGTGATTATTTACAGAAGTGCCATCGACAAAGACATTATGTACAATAATTTACAAGGTGTGTGATGTAAAACAAAAATAAAATGGGTCCAATGTATTTATAGAGTTGTTTAGGTTAGGGGCGCAAGCAGTATTGTTCATAAATCCACGTTGCTGTGAAAGAAGAGTTCATAGATCCACTTAGGCGCACAAAGAGTTCAGAT
This sequence comes from Periophthalmus magnuspinnatus, assembly GCF_009829125.3. Taxonomy (NCBI): domain Eukaryota; kingdom Metazoa; phylum Chordata; class Actinopteri; order Gobiiformes; family Gobiidae; genus Periophthalmus; species Periophthalmus magnuspinnatus. Next base: position 4,478,523 of record NC_047129.1, on the reverse strand, counting down.
CGTCAAGTTTGGTGAACCTGGGTTTCAGTCTGTGCAAAACTCGCAAAGTTCAAACAATCCACCAGCGGAGGTTGTTAGTGTGCGTGTGTGCAAGTGGGTGTGTGTGGGGAGTGGCTGCAGCGCCTCCTACCGCACCGGCGGACGGGCGCACTCAATATGTCCAGGCTCGGGGCCTTCTAGCTCGCCATCCAATACTGGAACCTGGCCTGTACAAAGCAGGACCAGCAATAAGTAATATCATTGACCATGTATTACAGTTAAGTTACAAAAGGTAATGCAATAAAACAATTTATCACAATACTTAGTCATAATGATCATAATCATCATAATCAAAATCCATGTACATGTATAAATATTTCTTCCATCACAGAGTACTCTTTGTCATATCATTAGCACAATAACTCAAAGTGCATTAAGTTTTCAATGGTAAACATCACTCAATTTCAGTGCTAACATTACGTGGACAATATCAATAAATCCTATGCAAATATATTAATGCATTTCAACCAGTACAGAATATAGCACTTTAAGAAATGATCGTCTAATACTTCGTAGGAACGAGTGCAGCTAGCGCCAGCACCAGCTGACAGGTCCGTAACTTAATTCAAAGGAGCGCTAGCGTTAGCATCGTAGCTCCAAACAAACAATAAGTCAGCACTCACCAGTTCCGCTTAATAGTCATTCTCAGCACATCGTCATACAGCAGGAGGCATCTAGAAAGGTTGATGGCGTAACAGGCACTTAGAGATCGGTTTAAACCAAGATGAGTGAATTTTACAGGACTAAATGCCTACCTGCAGCAGCTCAGACACTCCCGAGACCCACAACACTCGCGAGCCGTGGTGTGGCGCCCCATTTAAAGAGACAGTGCACCAAGGCCAAGGGGAGCGGAAAAACACCCGGGTTACACCTGCCTCACACTGTGACTCGCAACCTGCAAGAGCTTCTGGGGGAAAATGAAACTTTAGTTGGTAAGGCAGCAAACCAAACAGTCATTCCTTTCTCGGGCTGGGTTGAGTTAAAGTTTAGGCTCAATACATCAAACCAGGGTGCACAAGAACTGTTAGCTCCAGTTTTGATTTCAAATGAGCCAGGTGTTGCGGAGCCACCAATAATTGGCTATAACATAATTGAACAGTTAGTCAAAAATGGGATGGAGCAATACCCAGAGTTCACCTCAGCAGCTGTGCAGGAGGCATTCTCACTTGATTGTGCAAAGACTGAAATATTCATTCAGCTGGTTACGAAAAAAAATGACATGAAGGAGGGGATAGTGAGAGTAGGACAGCCGAGAGTAACTATTCCCCCAGGTCAAACACAGTTGGTCAAGTGCAGTGTACGCAGATATCCTTGTGCAGCAGAACAAGATGCTTTATTTGAACCAGTAGATAGCTCAAAGTGGCCTGAAGGACTAACTCTATCTGAAACAGTAATAAGTGTACACAAGGGAGGCTGGTCTAAAGTGTCTATTCCAGTTTCTAATGAGAGCAGTCGTGACATTACTCTAACATCCCGTACTGTGTTGGGCCAACTCCAACAAGCTAAAGCTATCTATCCAGCTCATGCACAACCTTTGCAGACTGAGCGACATGAGAACACTTGCTGCACCAAAACCGAGAGTCAAAAGTACAGTGTAAGCCAAGAGCAGAACAAGGAACTGTGGGATCCACCGGTGGCTCTCGACCATCTGACACCAGAGCAGCAAGACAAGGTACGTGCAGTATTAAGAGAAGAGTGTCAAGCTTTTTCAAAAGGGGATCAAGATGTTGGCTGTATCCCGTCACTCAAACTAAAGATCCGACTTAAAGACACAACTCCTGTAACACGCACGTACACCTCAGTACCCAAACCACTTCACAAAGAGGTGAAGGAATATTTGGAGGACCTTCTGAATAGAGGATGGATACAAAAGTCTCGCTCTCCTTATTCCTCACCACTGGTGTGTGTTCGCAAAAAGGATGGGACATTGCGACTGTGTGTGGATTATAGAGAACTAAACCTTAAGTCCATACCAGATAGACACCCCATTCCCCGTGTGCAAGACATCCTAAACAGCTTATGTGGCAGTGCCTGGTTTTCTGTGCTAGACCAGGGGAAGGCCTACCACCAAGGGTTCCTGGAGGAGGAGAGCCGACCCCTCACCGCCTTCATAACACCGTGGGGCCTGTATGAGTGGGTCAGGATCCCCTTTGGCCTTTCCTCGGCCCCTGCAGAGTTCCAGCGCAGCATGGAGGAGTGTCTAGCAGGTTTGAGAGATGAAACATGTCAGCCATATTTGGACGATAACCTTGTACACAGTAAAACATTTGAGGACCATTTACAAGATCTGAGAGCAGTGCTGTGCCGATATCAGCAGCATGGTGTCAAGCTAACCCCGAAAAAGTGCGAAGTTTTCAAAAACAAAGTTAAATTTCTGGGGAAGATTGTGTCTAAAGATGGGTATACTATGGATCCAAGTGAGTTGGCACCTGTGCAAGCACTCAAAGACCGTAAACCTATAAATGTTGGAGAACTGAGAAAGATTTTAGGGTTCATCTCCTACTATCGCCCTTATATCCAGAACTTCTCACGTATTGCCAGACCATTGTACAGTTTGCTGTCAGCTGAAGGCACACCCAAGGTCTCCACGCAAAAGCTCACAACAAAAAGACCCAGCAGAAAACAAAACAAGACAAATCAGTTGCCCTCAAGCCAGCCTATTACATGGACTGAGCAGCATCAGAGTGTGCTTTGTGAACTCATTGACCACCTCTTGCACCCTCCAATACTAGGCTACCCTGACTTTGAGAAACCGTTTGTGCTGCACTGTGATGCGTCTCAAGAAGGCCTTGGGGCAGTACTATATCAGAGACAGCAAGGTAAACTAGCAGTTATCGGCTACGGCTCTAGGACATTGACTCCCCCTGAAAAGAACTATCATTTGCATTCCGGCAAATTAGGATTCTTAGCATTGAAATGGGCCATTTGTGAACGGTTTAGGGAGTATCTTTATTACGCCCCATCATTTGTCGTTTATACTGACAATAATCCCTTAACCTATGTCCTGTCATCTGCTAAGCTCAACGCCACAATGCACAGGTGGGTGGCCGAACTTGCTGATTTTGAGTTTACCATCAAGTATAGGCCAGGCAGATCTAACGGGGATGCGGATGGGCTGTCGTGAATGCCACTTGATATGAACCAGTACATGCTAATGTGTTCCAAAGAGGTTGAGCCAGATGCCATTGCCACAATAACCCAAGCCGTCCATGCAGAGTCACAAAAACATACTCCTTGGCTGTGCCCCATCACAATCACCACAGCTTGCACTCAAACAGAATGTGTGACTTCCTCCATAGCAGCTGTCACTGAGCAGGATCTGAGGAAAGCTCAAGAAGGAGATCCGATCTATGGAAAAGTGAAAAACTACATTAAGACAAAACAGTGGCCTCACAATAAGGGCAGGGGACAACACGATGAGTTAACAGTGCTGAAAAAGGAAAGAAAGAAACTGTACATTGACAGCAATGGACTCATTTACAGAAAAACTGCTACTGGTTCCCAACTGCTCCTTCCCAAAGTGTTCCACCCACTAGTGTATAAAGAGCTACATGAAGAAATGGGTCACCTTGGGGTAGAGCGGACCCTAGCACTCATTCGTGAGAGATTCTATTGGCCACACATGCAACGGAATGTGGACCACTATGTCACTAAGGTATGTAGCTGCCTCAAACGCAAGCGCCCTAACAGACCAACTAGAGCACCCTTAACCAACATAGTGACCACTCATCCTTTCGAGTTAGTGTCGATAGACTTTCTACATTTGGAGCCAAGTAAAGGGGGTTATGAATACATCTTAGTAGTCATGGACCACTTTACAAGGTTTGCCCAGGCCTATGCATGCAAAAACAAGTCAGCCAAAACCGCAGCCGAAAAACTGTTTGGAGACTATGTTTTAAAGTTTGGATTCCCTAGCAAGCTGCACCATGATCAAGGCAGGGAGTTTGAAAACAAGCTGTTTTACAAGCTCAAAGAGTACTGTGGCATCCTAGGTTCACACACAACGCCATATCATCCGGCTGGGAATGGCCAGGTAGAAAGATTCAATCGAACATTGCTTTCCATGTTAAGAAACCTGCCTGAAAATGCTAAAGCTGACTGGAAGAGCTCACTAGACAAAGTTGTGCATGCATATAATTGTACGCGCAATGAGGCAACTGGGTTTTCCCCCCATTATCTGCTCTTTGGTAGGAGCCCAAGGCTGCCCATTGACATCATGTTTGGTCTGACCCCTGGTGACGATAATGAAGAATGCACATCCCATAGTGAGTATGCTGAAAAGTGGCGTAAGCGGATGTTAGAAGCTTACAAAATTGCATCCAAAAGTGACAGTAAAGAGCAGGTACGAGCAAAGAATTATTACGACAGAAAAGTATATGGAGCAGAGCTACAACCAGGAAGCAGGGTGCTAGTGCGCAACTTCTCTCAGCGAGGTGGCCCAGGGAAACTCAGGTCTTATTGGGAGGAGAAAGTCCATGTCATAGTTGAAAAGAAACCTGACATCCCAGTTTATGTCATCAAACCTGAAAGAGGCCCAGGTAAAACTCGAGTCATTCACAGAAACTTGTTGCTGCCCTGCGACTATCTGCCTATTGAAGAAGATGTTGTGTTAAAAACGCCAAAGTCCACAAATAAAAAGAAAAGTGTGAGAGAAGCTGTGAACGATATTTCAAACGAAGAAGACTCTGAAAGTGAAACAGAGTGGCAAGCCATCATTTCAAGGCCGTTGGAGCATCCCACTTCATCCAGAGGACGCCTGAGTGCCAGTGCAGAGGAGTTCCATCCACAACCAACCCCTAGACATCACGACACGAGCATCAGAGAGGAACTTCTGACACGGGGCTCCGGAGGTGCACCAGAAAGTCAGCTAAGCAGTGATGACAACGTGAGGGTCGAGCCGGAGGAGATGGTGCCTGGTGACGCCGATGATAGTCCTGCAGCATCATCAGATGAAGCAGACGAACCAGCCATCACGAGACAGTATCCTTTCAGGCAGCGAAAGCCACCTCAGACCCTTACTTATGACACATTAGGTCAGCCTTCTCTTACAAATAGGAAAAGTTAAGCACGATGTTTGATTAGTTTATTAGTTAACTTGTTCTACACTTGGTTTTGTGTTATGTTTCACCGTATGCACGTAGACGCTTGTAATAGCCACTTTGATAAATTTAGACATAACACAGTTTAATATACACAAGCATGACCAATTTATTGAGGTAACAACCTGGAAAATTTGTACAATGAGTCATAGACAGGAGTATAAGAATCATCTTTCAGTAAAGGTACATGCCTGTAAAGCAGAGCACTTCTTAGATATCATTTGGCCAGTGGTGTCTGCCCGTAAACATGGTTGAAGAGGGAGATACACCATGTATTAGACTGTTGATGGACACATATGGTACCTTCTCCACTGACTCCCACTCTCGTGATCTTGGCTCTGGAGTTGAAGACCTGTACTTATGGACTGTGTAATGTCGGGACGCCATTAATTTTGCAGGGGAGAGTGTGGGATCAATAATAAGAGACAGTCACTGTTAATATTACGTTTGTACAATTGGAATACTTTAGAATAGACCCCCCACCCACTGTATATTTTTCACTATTTTATTATCACGTTACAATAGTTGGACATTTTTATTTTTGGTAATTTTGTGTACATAAAGCAAAGTAAAATAATATTTTTAGTCAGGAGATAAGCAGACGACTCACGCAGGCAGGTGAAGGCAACTCGTGGGGGCCTCGCGGGTCCAATTGAAAAAGTGTGCTCAGACGTGAATGGCGTGGTCACAGAATTGTCTCTTGTATTTAAGTGCATACGGCAAATAAAGGAAGAAAATACCAAACTCTCTCAAGCTCCTTTTTCCGACCAAATGTGCTACATAATTAAACATTATTGTAAAACTAGCATAAACATTACTGATGACTGTGAAGTATTTTGTTTCTTTTATTCTTGTCTCTAATTATGCCAGCCATATAAATGTGTAGTGTGTGTTTTGCTAGCGTACTGTTAGCTCTCTGTGTTATGAAAGCAATAACAACATCAATGTGATCTGTAGTTGGTAATTTGCCTCCACTGTTGCATAAGTTAACCAGGTGCATTTCTATTTTACCTGCTAAAACAAAAAGATGTTAGCCTGTACAGTGTAGCCTCATGCTAATTGTCAAAAGAGGCTTTAATAGGATTTCAAAATGGATAGTGTAGTAGTACTCATTGTTTTTCTGTTGTGAAATGATAGGCATCAAAGTGATATAGAAACTACCTGGGTTATTACTAGTAGAAGTGACTCCAGTAAGTCACTGGAAATGGTTTGTGTCGAGTTAAATAAAAAATGTAAAATAAAGATTGTCTTTCAGGGATGATCAATGTTTGCACATGGAGTGACTGCAGAGGGGCGGTAATCATATTTATGACCAGTAGCAGTGTTGTTGTATTGTTTTCTTAACTATGCCATATCATTGTATGTAGCCAGATATAAGGTAAACGGCTCTGAATCATAACAGCTGTAATGTTGATTAATTATTCAATTAAAAAAGAAAGAAAGAAAAATATTGCACATGATGGTCAATTGCTGTGGTTCTCGAGACAATTATCCACGACTCAGAATGAGCCTCACATGAGCCTCTTATTTGGCCTCTCAGTTGGTTTTAATCTAAAAGGACTTGCTGAATCGTCACTACCTCAACCCCAGCACCTGTAACCAATCATGAATCAGCACTAATGCAGCATCTGCAGCATCTGCAGCTCAGTGAGTGAATTCTGGAGGTTCTGAAATGAGAAATTATCTGCCCATATACTGATGTTAAATAACACAATTAAAATTTACAAGTCAGTCACACAAGTTTGTTAACAGTTTGCTACATTTTGAGATCCACTCATTTCAACATTTAATTATTTCTGTACAAATTATGATCTGTGGCCCAGCCAACATGAGTGAGTCATATCTTGCCTGGCAAATCCAGAATGATATCTCTCTGTATTTTTATACAGATGAATGTCAGTGTGGTCCCCACGCCCTCTGCCACATCTCGAGCCAGAAACAAAAATGATCGTACTATCAGATAGTTGTTTTGTTTTGTTTTTTGTCAGTGACACATGTGAAATGAAGGACCTCATTGGTCACAGAGCAGTTTGAATTAAATTATGTTTTTTCACCTCAGATTACAGTGTTTAGTGAGATTAGTGCTTCACTCATTGATGTTTTTCAGCCCCCTGTGATATTTTTTTCAGTGGAAGCAGGCATATTTGTTTAGGTACGAATGGACCATGCGTGTTCCTGATTGCCTAATCCACTTGTCAATCACACCCATCTGATCTCGGGCAGATTCACTGGTGACTCAAATTTGTGTCATAGGTCATATCTTAGGTCAAAAGCCAAATTTAAAGAAATATTGTGAGTTGTATAAAAACATGAGATGAATTTTATTTGACAATTGTGATGCTAATAAAACAAGAAACAAACATTCAAGTTTTATTTTATTTGAAAAATCCATTTGTACTCTCTAATGTATTCCTCTCCATTGTTCCCACACACTGATGCCACAGGCCAGTGTAGAATCTTTTGTAGTGTCTCCCCTTCACTCCAGCTCTGAGGCTCCAAGTGAGACCTCCTCCTCCACACATGATCAAAGTAAGGGAGTGAGGCCCCTGTAAAACACAAGGGCTCAGCATGCGGTCCTATCCCACTGACTAACAACACATTTTATCTGCCTAGGTGCCTTTGAACGCATCACAGCTCATAGTAGGAGTACATCACACAGTGTTCCTATGGAGAGGACACATGTATAGTCACAATGCACTAATTATGTGTTTGATGAGAGCTTTATGTATCCAATGGTTTACAAAGTTTTTTCAAGGTTTATTTTTATAGATTCTTTTTTCAGACCAAGGGTCACCATATTATGGACTGGGACAGAGCAAACATCATATGAACAAATGACTCATTCGTTGCTGGATTTCGTCGCAATTCAAATATGGAAAGCTGCACAAGACTTTAAACTGGGTTGAAGGAGCCTTTTTACTCTCAGACACCTGGGATAATGTTCTGAAGAAGTCAAAATGCAGATGCAACTGTTGTCCTCCAGCGGTATGAAGGCGGCGCCAAAACCTGTTTAAATCAGCTGACCGGACACATCACAGCAACATCATGTGACCACTCTGAGGAAGACTACTAGTGAGCGGTCAAAACTGTCAAGTATGAAAACAAACTAAACCTTGGTCTGAAAAAAATAATCTATTAAACTCCAGACCAGAAGAACCTCATCGGATTTTTTTTTGTTTTTTTTGTTAGTGGTTCAACCTAATATGAACTGATTTGATGTGGATTTTAAAGCCATGCTGTGTAACCTTTTTGTAAAAATAGACTGAAATAAAACCATGTTTTGGGACAATTTTATTGCACTAAAATCCTTACTGTGATTAGCCATGCATCTCTACAAACCTTCTACAAGGCCTTCTTTTTTCCTACCTAATTTTACAGTATGCCGTAAAACTTGTCTATCACTAAGGAGAATGGTTTTAATTATCTATTTTAAGCAGGTAACATGTCACTGCCAGAAAGTTAGTTTTGCTTTAAATATTTAAGGCTTTGATTGTTTTTATTGTTAAAGTGAACATTGTGTGGAGTGAATAATTAAAGCTGCGCTGTGTAACTTTCCTGTGAGTACACTGCTTGCTTGCGCCCTTAGAGATGTGGACAGTGTGGAGGGACACTTCACTACGTGTCACAAAAGCTCCATGCTAACTACTTACGGGGCACCATGGGCAGAAAAAGCCCTGAGCTAAAGGTAGCTTTGGGTAAGCAACAGTTTTTTTCACAAGACCGGTGAACAAGATTTATTTTAAAATATGTAAGTTAATTTTTCTTTAACATTACATAATTTATAACTTTTTGAAACTTGGTGCAACATACTTAATGTTTTGTTAAAAAGGTCAGTGGCTGGTGAAAATGGGATACTTAATAAAGATTAATAAAGTGTTGAATATTGATATCTCTTTCCCTCCTTGCTCGATTGTGAGAAATCATTAACGTGATCAGTGTCTTCACATAGATAATTATCATTAATTATTATTATTAATGAATCACTAAAGGCAAATTGAGCAAAGAAAGAGAATGTATCAAACTGGTAGCCCTTCTATGACTCATGAAGTAGCTCTCAGTTTCAAAAAGGTTGGTGACCGCCTGGTCTAAGGAGTATGTTTGAAATGTGTTTTTGAGGCTTCCGGGCGGGTTACAGACATGGCGGCAGGCTAGGGAGAGTGCTCCCCGACTAAAGTTTTAAAAAAACCCTCGAGGACCGTTTTTTCTGATTTTACTAAACCAAATGTTGAATAGCACCAAAGGGGACATTACTATGACAAGAGGGAGATCAAAGAGGACTGAACATAATACAGGAGAAGACGTCGAAGAAGTTGCGAAGCCAGATAAGCTAGCAGCTGCAACGCTAACAGCGGAAACCACGTTAGCGGCCAAGGGACACGTACCTGATAATATGTCAGATCTACAAACCATACTCCGTGAAATAAAAGATTTTCGGCGTGAACACGCAGAAACATTCAAGGAGCTGAAAGATGACATCAAAAAGACAAACACTCGCATCGCAGAAGCAGAGGAACGCATAATGGAGTCGGAGGAGCGTATTCAAAATATAGAGGACGCAACTCAGGAGCTGTTTAAAATACAGAAGCAGTTCATGGACAGGCTGACAGACCAAGAGGGACGCTCCAGAAGGGATAATATCAGAATTCACGGTGTGAAGGAAGGGTCAGAAGAAGGAGCCCAGTCAATGATTTCCTTTATTGAGTCCCTCCTAAAAGAGAACCTGGGCTTTGAGCCATTACGTGAACTCAACATCGAAAGAGCCCACCGCGCGGGGGTCGCGAGACCACCTGAAGACGCCCCACCAAGATCGATAGTGGTAAAGCTGTTAAGTTACAGAAGCAAAGAAGCGATCATTACGGCAGCGTGGCAGAAACGGGGCTTCATGTATGAGGGGAGGAGAGTAATCATTGATCATGATTATGCACCGGAGATTTTGAGGCAGCGGAAAGAATATACGGAGGCAAAGAAAGTGCTCAAAGAAAGGAAAATACGATTCCAAATGCCATTTCCAGCAAGGCTCCGGGTGTTCTATGATGAGGGGACAAAGACGTACAGCACAGCGGCGGAGGCGACCAAGGATATGGCAGCGAGGGGCTACCAGGTGACTGTGGTGACACCGGTGGAGGACGTGTTTGAGAGGATGAAGCGTTTAACGTGGCGCGCGAGCGGAGCAGCGAGTGGAGGACAACAGGTGGATGCGAGACAGAGGTTTAAACAAAAACTGGACGCTTTTAGGAGATCACCAACGGCCCTGGTAGAGTGAACGTTCTCATTGGCTCAAAACAAAGTGAATCAAGGTGAGATGTAAAATACATACATTGTTTTATTCATTATAAATCTCCATTGGTAAGATATAGTCGGGAGTTATTTTCTCTGACCTGTAAATAAATGTAAGTGGAATTTTATTTTTTTTTACATCATGGGGGCCCTCTGGTGGTTTAGATCCAGAGGCTATTCCCCCGAGCCTTTGAAGGGCTCCTTTAGGGTCAAGGAAAAGACCTCATGGATGGAAGTTACTTTATTTTTGATTTATGCTTCAAAGCAAAGTTATGTTGAAGTTGATTTGGTTATGTTCTTTGTTCAGTGTTGTGGTTGTAGCATGGGGAATAACTGCAAATACACACATTTAAAATATGGCTTTACAGAAAAACCTGGTTAAAATCTCTTCATACAATGTGAATGGAATCCTCAACCCAATTAAAAGAAGTAAAATTCTAAGCAAGATGAAAAAGGAGGGGGTGGGAGTAGCTTTTCTACAGGAAACCCACTTGACAGAAAAAGAGCATGACAAATTAAAGAGAAGTGGATACTCTCAGGTATATGCTGCATCGTATAAATCAGGCCACAGGAGGGGGGTTGCGATCCTGATATCTGGTAAGATCCCATTTAAAAAAATATCAGTGATAAGTGATAAAGAGGGACGATATGTAATGGTTAAAGGGAGATTAGAGGGGATATCAATTTGTTTTTTGAATATATATGCACCTCCAGGGTCAGAATGGACATTCTACAGACAGCTGTTTGATTTGATGACATCTGAGGGGGAGGATATATTGATTGTGGGAGGAGACCTAAACCAGAGGTTTGACCCACAACTAGATACGTCAACAGGAGGTCCACCAAAAAATGGAATTGCGAAGAAAATGAAGGACATGATGGAGGAAATGGGTATCATGGATGTTTGGAGAGAGTTACATCCCATGACTCGGGACTTTACATTTTACTCCTCTCGGCACAATACTTACTCAAGAATTGATTACCTCCTGATGTACAGCAAAGATAGATACAGAGTGGCGAGTTGTGAGATTGGGGTGATGGATCTGTCCGATCATTGTCCTGTATATATGAATCTGACTCTGTCACCTGAGAGAAAGAAGACACTCTGGAGGCTTAACCCCAATGTATTGAGGGGAGTACTAAAAGAGGAAATAAAAACTGACATTCAAAGATATTTGGACGAAAATGACAATGGGGAGGTGTCCCCATCGGTGCTATGGGATGCGTGCAAGGCAGTGTTAAGAGGGAAAATAATTGCCAAATCGGCTTACTTGAAAAAACAAAGGCAAAAAAAACTCGAAGTATTGCAGTCAGAATTAAAAAAAATAGAAAAAGAACACAAACAAAATCTTACTGATGATCTGTACCAAGAATTACGGAAGAAGAAAGCGGAGATAAATGAGATCCTTTCTGAAGAAATACAGAAAAAAATGATGTTTACGAAACAAAGATATTATGAAATTGGAGGGAAATCAACAAAGTTACTAGCTTACAAGTTAAAAAAAGAAGAGGCAAAAAAAAGTATTTATGGGATGAGAGACCCGCAGACTAAAGAAGTAAAGTATAAAACTGAGGACATCCTAAGGTGTTTTGAATTATATTATACACATTTATATGCAAAATCAACAGTCGATAATATAATTGAAATTGACACATTTTTAGACAAATTGAGGTTACCAAAAGTGACCGATGAACAGAATCGATGTCTAGTCTCTGAGATTACGGAGAGAGAGATTGATTCTGCAATTTCAAAACTAAAGACGAACAAGTCCCCCGGTGCAGATGGGTATACCTCAGAGTGGTACAAAACCTTCAAAGAGCTATTAATTCCAATTCTACAAAAAACTTTTAACTGGGTACTACAAAAAGGAGAGATACCATATTCATGGCGAGAAGCAATAATATCAGTGATCCCAAAGGAAGGCAAGGATGAATTGGAGTGTTCCAACTATAGACCCATTAGTGTTCTCAATCAGGACTACAGATTATTTACTGCGATTTTGGCTAGGCGTTTGGAAAAGATTTTGCCTGGGATTATCCAGTTAGATCAGACAGGTTTTATAAAAGAAAGACAGAGGTGAGGATCTTCAACTGAGCGGCTTTGGGACTCCGCTCAGACTGGATCGCAACAGCGAAGTAACCAACAAGACCCGTGGGGGCGGCGTGTGCTGCTACATTAATGAAAGGTACTGTAAAACTGTTGTTGTGCGGGAGAGGATTTGTACTCCTGACATTGAACTTTTGTCAGTCTCTCTTCGGCCGTTCTACTTGCCGCGGGAGTTCCAACAGCTGTTTTTTACTATTGTTTACGTGCATCCCCGGGCTGACGCTGCAGCCGCTGCACAGCTGATTGGTGACGTCACGCACCGCCTTGACACAATCTGTCCTGACGCCCCAAAATTTATTCTAGGGGACTTTAATCACTGTCGTCTGAACAAGACTTTTAAGACATACGAACAGTACGTTACGTGTACCACAACACAGAGGAATACGACCCTTGATTTGTGTTACGGTACAGTGAGTGGGGCGTACAGGTCTCTGCCACTTCCTTCTTTGGGATCCTCCTACCACAACTGTGTATATCTTATGCCGCGGTATATCCCTGTGTTCAGGCGCCTGCCGCGTGAGGTAAAAACTGTGAAGTGTTGGTCTGAGGACAGCATTGCCTCACTTCAGGCCTCCTTTGAATGTACGGATTGGGACTGTTTCTTTGATGCATCAGATGATCTTAATGACGCTTGTGAATCGATCTCTTCTTACATCACTTTTTGTGTTGACTCGATCATACCATCTAAAAATGTGGTGATCTATCCAAATAACAAACCGTGGATAACTAAAGATCTTAAATCAATTATAAATAAAAATAAAGTGGTCTACCGTACTGGGAACCAATTGGACAGAAAGATAATTTCTAGGGAAGTGAAAGGGGAGCTAAGAAAGGCCAAACTTAAATACAAGGACAAAGTGGAAGCCCAGTACAGCAGTGGGGATCTTAAAATGGCCTGGCGAGGTATTAAGAACATGGCCTCATGTGGCCACCAAAAAGAGGCCAGGAAACCTGTAACGGTAAAGGGTGTGTCTGAGGCGGAGTTGCCAAGTGCTTTTAATACTTTTTTCTCTCGTTTTGAAAGGGGGGATGTCTTGAAAAATGTGACTGATTGTAGGAATTGTCTTAAACCCTTAAATGATATTGTGATTTCACAGAATCGGGTCACTGCTCTATTTAGGAAGGTAAAGACAGAGAAGGCCAGGGGTCCTGATGCCATCTGTGGGCGCACCCTGCACCACTGTGCCGCCCAGCTCAGTGTTGTTTTTACCAAACTGTTCCAAATGTGCGCTGATTGTTGTCAAATTCCTACTCTGTGGAAAACATCAACGGTGATACCTCTCCCCAAATCAAACAAATCAAAGGAGTTGAGTGAGTTCAGGCCGGTGGCGCTCACATCACTTGTTATGAAGTGTTTTGAACTGATCTTAAAGACTCACATTTAGTTTTTAATTGAAGGAAAACTGGATCCACTGCAATTTGCATATCAGCCTAAGAAAGGAGTGGAGGACGCAAAGCTTTTTTTTATTGAACACTGTCTATAAGCATCTTGAAAACACTGGAGCCCATGTGAGACTTTTATTTGCAGACTTTTCCTCTGCTTTTAACAAAATGCAGCCCCATGTCCTGGTTCAAAGACTGGCTGTGGATTTTAATTTACCAGATCAGCTTCTTTTATTGATTTTAAACTTTCTCACTGACAGGGTCCAGCGTGTCCTTGTAAATGGACAAATGTCTCCTCCCTCCATCTCTAACACTGGATCTCCTCAGGGTTGTGTACTGTCGCCTCTCCTTTTTATTCTGTACACGGACAGCTGCAGATCCTCAGAGGAAAACAGATTCATCATTAAATTTTCGGATGACACGGTCCTGGTGTCGCTACTTGCAGGATCTGAGATAAATCATGACCCTGCACTGGGGCAGTTTGTCCAATGGTGTGAGGACAACTACCTGGATTTGAATGTCGCCAAAACGAAGGATATGGTTATTGATTTTAGACGTGCACCTTCTCATAGTGTCAGTGTCATACATGGAGATGTTGTCGAAATGGTCGATAATTACAAGTATTTAGGCACCGTGATAGACAACAGATTGAGATTTGATCTAAACACTGAAAGCATTGTTAAACAAGGGCAACAAAGAATGTATCTGTTGAGAAAACTGAACTCTTTTAATGTAAACAGAAATATTCTCAACAACTTTTATTGTTCTTTTATTGAAAGTCTGCTCACTTTTTCCTTCATTTGCTGGTTTCAGTCTCTGTCCTTGAAGGATAGGAACAAACTGCAAAACATCGTTAAAACCTGCTCAAAAATTACAGGGGTTAAACAGAGGGAGCTGCATTCTCTGTGGGAGGAGCGGGTGCTGAGCAAAGCCAAGTGTCTCCTGGCTCATCCCCTCCATCCTCTGGCTCCTGACTTCATCATGATGCCTTCAGGACGTCGCTTTTATGCTCCAATAAGGAAAACTAACCGTTTTTCAAATTCTTTTGTGCCCTCAGCGATTAAATTGTTAAATTCCAAGGGTAGGGGTTCTTGAAGTTTTGCACTGTTGTTTTTATGTATATTGCTCCTATATTGTGCTTGGACTGACACACTGTGTGTTTGCGTGTATGTTGAATTGCTCGGAGTATGCTGCAAATGAATTGCCCTCTGGGATCAATAAAGTTTTCTGAATCTGAATCTGAATCAGAACTTAATGTATGACGTCACAGTGTCTGTGTACTCATCCAAACTGTCTGTGGCAGCCTTGAACACATCCCAGTCTGTAATGTCCAAACACATGCAAAGCTCCTCCACAGCCTCACTGGTCCACTTCTTAGAAGTCCTCACAGCAGGTTTGGAGAGTTTCAGCCGTTGTTTGTAAGCAGGGGTGAGGTGAACCATGACATGATCAGAGAATCCTAGAGCAGCGTGGGGGCGGGTCTGTAGGCTCCACTGACCATTGTGTAACAATGATCCAGCGTATTCTGCTCTTTTGTCGGGCATTTAATAAACTGTTTGTACTTGGGCAGTTCCTGGCTTAGATTTCCCTTATTAAAATCCCCCAGGATGATTAGTAAAGAGTTCCGGGAAGGTTCGCTCCACATTCAGAATCTGCTCCGTGAGCACACGCTGGGCTTTGTGCGTGTGCACGCACGGAGGGATGTAAACAGCGGCCAGAATGAATGAAGTGAACTCATGTGGAGAATAGAAAGGCCTACAGTTAATGAACAGATATTCCACAGCGGGAGAGCAATGTTGGAAGATCAAAGTCACATCCGTACACAAGGCGTTGTTGATGTAGAAACAGACACCTCCACCTTTCATCTTTCCCTCGGAGAGGCCCCATTGTCTGTCCGCGCGGAGGAGCTGGAATCCTTCCAGGTGTAAGCGCGCAGTCCGGGATACGCTCATTGAGCCATGTCTCCGTGAAGTACAAGATGCAAGAGGAAGATATGTCCTTGTTTCTCCTCATCAGCAGTGCCAGTTCATCTGTCTTGTTGCTGAGTGAGCGAAAGTTAGAGAGGAAAATCCCAGGTAATCATCTGGACAACAGCAGCAATGAGATCCTGTGCTTCCCGAACTGGCCCGCCTCTGGCTCCTGACTGTGCCCAGAAATTCTGTCCATAAAACCATGAACGTAACCGGTACAAAGGGCAGCCCTGGGGAAGGCCAACTTGCACCAGGAAGAGGTCTGACTTACTGCCAGCAATGCGAACACAGTTCCTGCTCTGGTCAGACAGGAACCAGACAGCCCTTAGCAAAGAGCCCCAAATGCCTGGAGGCCGGACCCTTCTCCATGGGGCCAGGCTTAGCCTGAAGGAGCAACGTGGGGCCATTCTGCCGTGGACCCACTACCTGTGGGAGGAGCCATGGAAGGCTGGTGCAAGGAGATCTGGGTGGCAGTTGAAGGCTGGGGGCTTGGTGACCGGATCAACGGACATGGAGACTGGCTCTGGAGACATGGAATGTCACTATACTGGGGGAAAGGAGCCTGAGCTTGTGCAGGAGGTTGAGTGTTACCAGCTACACATAGTTGGCCTCACCCCCATGCACAGCTAGGCTCTGGAACTCAACTCCTTGAGAGGGGCTGGACTCTCCATTTCTCTTGCATTGCCCATGAGGAGAGGCGGCAAGCCAGTGTAGGCCTGCTTATTGCCCCACAGTTCAGCCAACTTGTGTTGGAGTTCACCCCAGTGAACAAGAGGGTTGTGTCCCTGCACCTTCTGGGACAGGTCTCTCACTGTTGTGGCGGCCTATGGGCCAAACAGCAGTACCCGACCTTCTTGGAGTCCCTGGAAGGGGTACTAGATAGTGCACTGACCGGGGACTCCGTTGTTTTTCCTGGGGGACTTCAGTGCTCATGTGGGTAATGACAGTGGCACTTAGAGGGGCGTGATCAGGAAGAACGGCCTCCCTGATCTGAACCCAAGCAGTTTGCTGCTATTGGGCTTCTGCGTTAGCCACAGTTTTTCCATAACGAACACCATGTTCAAGCACAAGGGTGTCCATCAGTGCACATGGCACCAGGACACCCTAAGTCAGAAGTCGATGATCGACTTGTCGTGTCATCTGACCTCCAGCCGTAGACACTCGGGTGAAGAGTGAGGCAGAGCTGTCAACCCATCACCACCGGGGGGTGAGTAGGATTCGCTGGTGGAGGAGGAAGCCGGACAGACCTGGCAGACCCAAACGTATCGTGAGGTTCTACTAGGAACTCCTGGTGGAGCCCTCTGTCAGGGGGGGGTCTTCAACTTGCACCTCCGGAAGAGCTTCTCCCAGAACCCGGGGAAGGCTGGGGACATAGATTCCGAGTGGGCCATATTCTCTGCCTCTATTGCCAGCACGGCTGCTCGTAGCTGTGGTCGTAAGGTGTGGTGATTATCGCGGCGGCAACCCCCAAACCCAGTGGTGAACATCGGAAGTAGGGGATGCCATCAGGCTGAAGAGCTGATGAGTACCAGCGGGCCAAGCATGACGCGGCTGGGGATGGTAACTCTGGACTGGCAGACTGGGGTCTTGATCCCTCTGTATAAGAAGGGGGACCAGAGGGTGTTTTCCAATTACAGGGGATTTCACACTCCTCAGCCTTCCCGATAAGGTCTATTCTAGGGTACTGGAGAGGAGAATCCGTCCAAAAGTCAAACCTCAGATTCAGGAGGAGCAGTGTGTCTTTGTCATACAGTAACACAGTTATATTTGTATTTTAATGTTCCTGTCACATTCACATTTTGTATTTGTTTTTTGTTTTTATTTGAGTAAATCTACAGATGATTTTGAAAAATAATGAGCCTATTTTATATATTACATTCACCCTGAATGTTGGCGAGTTCCAGAGTGATATCTCTATGGTAATATGACATCATCAGGACAAATCCACATATAGTTTTGTCATGATCCTGGTCTGTCACGCCTTGTTTTGTTGTCCTATCACATGTCGAAGTCTAGAGCTGGGCCCCTCCCGTGCACACAATCAACGTCAATCAGCTGCACCTGTGGAGAATAAGAGGAGCCAGGACCTGACACTCGGCGCCAGATCGTCCGCGTACCTCCGTGGTATTCCTCGCTTGGCTCTGTTCATGTTTTTACCTTTTGTGATCTCGCTAAACTGGATACTTTTGCTTCCTCACCAGATCCTGCTCCCTGTACCCGCTCAGCTCTCTCGCCTCCGACCCAGCTCTTCGCTACCGGTACAGTCCGTCCCACCTCAGACTCTGCTCCTCACGCTCTACCCCTGGACCATGGCCCGTGCCCTGCTCACGACTCACTGATTGACTCATGTTCACTTTTGCACTTTGTAAATAAACACTGTTTAACTTTCCCAGAGTTCTGTATTTTTGGTCCCTTGTGCTGAGCATTATGACAGAACGATCTGGCCAAACATGGACCAAGCAGACTCAGGGTCGGATCACACGCTTCACCAGGCTTTTATGCACCACGGGGTGATAATCAGGCAACACGAACAGACAATCCGGACCCTGCTCGACTGTAACCAGACCCTCACCCAGCAAGTGTCTCAACTCACCAACCAAGTTGGCACGCTACTCGCGCTCTCGTCCTCAGCTCCCTCCGCCACTGCCGCCTCTGGGACCATGGCCCCGCCGGCTCCTCTGAAGTCGATGGGCACAGATCCAAATCCATACACAGGTCAGCCTAACCTCTGCCGGGGTTTTCTCTTTCAGTGCCTCTCCAGGTTCCAACAGAGCCCAGCCCATTTCACATCTGATGCTGCCAAGACACGCCCACACGTGTTCTCGGGTACTGTGCTAGACCTATTTTTTGATTACTTTTTTGAGCGAGTTTAAACTGGCCTTTGATCATCCGCATTATCAGTCTGACGCCGCTTCCTGCCTGTTAAGTTTTGCGCAAGTATCTAGGTCAGTTGCGGATTACACAATTGATTTCTGGACACTGGCTGCAGTGGTGAGGTGAACTGGACTGACAGCACATTAAGAGCCCTCTTTTTGGGACTCATGGATCAACTAAAGGATGAACTTGTTTCTTGTGAGCAGCCCCCCGACCTGAGATCCTTGATTTCGCTTGCCAACCGAATAGATAATCATTTGTAGATGAGCCAGGGGGAGGAGACGTCAGTCGCCAATCCGGACCGGGATACGCCCCTCAACACCGGCCCCTGAGGAGCATATGCAACTGGGTCGAGCACATTTGTCTGCCCGGGAATGTCAACGGCGCCGCCAGGCGGGGGAGTGCCTGTATTCCGGTGCAGCCAAAAGGGGGGCACCCACCAGTAGCACTGTGAGTACTAGTGAGTAAACAGCTCATCCCAGAAAGAAACAATAAATTTCAGCTTGAAGCCACCCTGTGTTTTCGTTCCACTACCTTCCCTGTCCGAGCCCTCATAGACTCCGGAGCTGAGGAGGACTTTATTGACCAGCAGGTGGCCGAGCAGTCGGGAATCAGGCTGGAGCCACTTGAACAACCTCTCACCGCTCTTGCTCTTGGGCAACTGTTAGCCACCGTTACACACATCAGCCTAGTTCTTTCAGGTAATCACCATGAGTCCCGACGCTTCCATGTAATCTCCACCCCTTCCGCTCCGCTTGTCTTGGGCTACCCGTGGCTTATGGCCCACAACCCCGTCTTGGACTGGGTCAGGGAGGGAGGTTTTGGAGTGGAGTTCCTCTAGTCACGTCCATTGCTTACAATCAGCCCTGCCCCCTGCAGGGAACGCCCACTCCATCCCTAATCCTTCCCCAGACACGCCTGTCCCTTCTTCCATGCCGGAGCAGTAACACGATCTCAGAGACGTTTTAGCAAGAGTCTGGGCGCTCTCGCTCCCTCCCCACCGTCCTTACGATTGTGCCATAGATCTCTCGCCCGGTGCACCCTTGCCTTCCAGCCATCTTTATAATCTTTCAAAGCCAGAACGGGAAGCTATGGAGCAGTAAATCCGAGATTCCCTAGCAGCAGGTATTATCCGTCCATCCTCCTCTCCGGTGGGTGCAGGGTTTTTCTTGGTGGCTAAGAAGGATAAAACTCTCCGTCCCTGCATAGACTATGGGGGTCTCAACAACATCACCATAAAAAATAAATACCCTCTACCTGTCACTGACTCCGCCTTCACCCCACTCCACGGAGCCACTATCTTCACTAAACTTGATTTGCGGAACGCCTACCATCTGGTACACATAAGGGAGGGGGATGAGTGTAAGACTGCCTTGAAGATGCCATTGGGACATTTCGAGTACCTGGTCATGCCCTTTGGACTAACCAATGCACCCGCAGTCTTCCAGGCCCTTATTAATGACGTCCTTCGAGACTTTCTGAACTGGGTTTGTCTTTGTTTATCCTAACGAAATCTTGATTTTCTCACAGTCCCAGCAGGAACACCAGTGTCATGTACGGTAGGTCCTCCAACATCTTCTTGAGAACAAACTGTACGTCAAGGCCGAAAAGTACAAGTTCCACACTGAGGAGGTTAGTTTTCTGGGATTCATCATGGGTCATGGACAGGTGAGAGCTGATCCGGAGAAAATTAAAGCCGTGACTGATTGGCCGGTACCAAAGAACCGTAAACAACTCCAGAGATTTATTGGTTTTGCCAACTTTTATAGACGGTTCATCCGGGATTTTAGCTGTGTGGTTGCTCCTCTCACCAAACTCACTTCTCCCTCCAGACAGTTCACCTGGACCTCCGAAGCCCAGTCCGCCTTCGGCAAATTGAAGGGCCTCTTCACCTCCACTCTGATCCTCCATCAACCCGACCCCTCTCACCAGTTCATCGTGGAGGTAGACGCCTCGGACACCGGAGTGGGGGCTGTCCTTTCCCATAGGTTCGAACCCCACAATTGTTTGTTTCCTTGTGCTTTCTTCTCCCGTCGTTTGTCTCCAACAGAAAGCAACTATCCCTCCTAACCGGGTGGTTGCAGCCGTCCTCTGGGCAATCGAGGACCTGGTCCGGGAGGCCCAAAGAAATGACCCTGATTCAGGTAATGGCCCACCTCACACTCTTTTTGTTCCTGAGCCTGCTCGCTCGAGGGTACTGGAGTGGGTCCATAGCTCTCGGTTCGCCTGCCATCCAGGAGCCAATCGCACCCTCTCGCTTTTGAGGTGTCATTTCTGGTGGCCTACGGTCAACATGGACACCAGGGCTTTCGTCTCTGCGTGCCAGGTGTGTGCCAGGAGTAAGGACTCCCACTTACCGCCGTCCGGCCTGTTGCACCCGCTTCCGGTCCTGAAGCGACCTTGGTCCCATGTGGTGGTGGACTTCATCACAGGCCTCCCGCCGTCTCAAGGTAATACGGTCATCCTCACCATTGTCGACCGCTTCTCCAAGACAGTCCACTTCATCGCCCTGCCAAAACTCCCAACCGCCAAGGAAACAGCCGACCAAATTACCAATCACGTGTTCCGGTTGCATGGAATCCCTTCGGACATTGTCTCGAACCGGGGCACTCAGTTTACCTCCCAGGTGTGGCGCACCTTCTGTGAGGGTCTGGGCGTAGCTGTCAGCCTCATGTCCGGTTCCCATCCCCAGTCCAATGGACAGACCAAGCGGGCAAATCAGGACTTGGACACAGCGTTGCGTTGTGTGGTATCTTCCAACCCTTCTGCCTGGAGTACTTTCCTTCCCTGGATCGAATACACACACAATTCTTTGGTGAGCGCGACAGCAGGAATGTCCCCTGTCCAAGCCTCCCTTGGATATCAGCCCCCGCTCTTTCCATTGGAGGAAAAAGACCTGGTGGTACCATCCTCACTCCATCACCTCCAACGCTGTCACAGAGTCTGGGGGAAGACCAGAGCCACACTACTCGAAGCGGGGGTCTGGACCAAGACAGCTGCAGACCGGCACCGCACTCCCGCTCCCAGGTACCAACCCAGTCAGTCGGTTTGGCTGTCATCCAAGACCGTCCCACTAAAGACAGACTCCCAGAAATTATCCCCCCGCTTCCTGGGGCCATTCAAGATCATCAAAATCATTAATCCAATCGCCATAGAAGTGCAACTTTTGCCGTCGCTCCACATCCACCCTAGCTTCCACGTTTCCCAAATTAAGCTGGTCCACACCAGTGACCTGTGCCCTCCGGCCGATCCCCCTCCTCCCACCCAGGTTGTGGATGGTCACCCGGCTTTCACCGTCCGGCGGCTCATCAATGTCCACCGGCAAAGAAGAGGGCTTTAGTACTTGGTGGACTGGGAGGGGTATGGTCCCGAGGAGCATTCTTGGGTGCCTAGGGCACACATCCTGGATCCCGTCAATCAGCTGCACCTGGGGAGAATAAAAGGAGCCAGGACTTGACACTCGGCGCCAGATCGTCTGCCTACCTCCGTGGTATTCCTTGCTTGGCTCTGTTCATGTTTTTACCTTTTGTGATCTCGCTAAATTGGATTTTGCTTCCTCACCAGATCCTGCTCCCTGGACCTGCTCAGCTCTCTCGCCTCCGACCCAGCTCTTCTCTACCGGTACAGTCCGTCCCGCCTCAGACTCTGCTCCTCACACTCTGCCCCTGGACCACGGCCCGTGCTCCACTCACGACTCACTGATTGACTCATGTTCACTTTTGCACTTTGTAAACAAACACTGTTTAACTTTCCCCGAGTTCTGTATTGTTGGTCTCTCGTGCCGAGCGTTACGACAAGTTTATAGTTTTTGAAAGTCCTGCACTTTGGACAGCTTATTTCATGTTCAAGACAGACACACTTTATGTTTGAGAGACTGAACTCAACAAACAAGGCTCTATACCAGGTTACAGTTAAACAGGTGTCGAATTACCACAGTGGTAGAGCAACTTTAACAACTTTTACCTGAGGGAGAGACACCAGATGACCCGTATTGGTAACCCATTTAAAACCCTTTTACCTCCCAAGGTTGGACCCGGACCAGCTAAGAAAAGTGCAAGAAAGTGTGAAGACTTACCTTACGAAGATTTAGTCCCCGGCGAGTCGATCTGTCAACTCCTAAACTTTTTGTCTAGCTACAAGTGGAGGAAATCAAGTGTTGGGACAGAAATGAGATGTAGTCAGTAAATCCCTTTTTTGGTGTGTTTATTTGTGTTGATTGCCAAACGAGGTGCAAAGGAGCTACAAATTGAGGCACGTTCAATATGACGCTGGATTGGCGTGGGTACTCTAGCCTAATTCATCTCGAGACATGACCTTCATGTGACTAGAGGACAGGCAGTCAGATGAGTTCCCAAGTGGGCAAGTCCCCCAGCGGACTACTGTAAAATCACCCTGAACTCAACCCTGTGGTAGTGTAGCCAGCGCAGTAGCTCAACTAGTCCCACTCTCTAGCCACGCCATGAATGGACAGGCTTGGTCATGCAACAATACCAGACTTGTCAGAGATTGAACGACCTACAGCCCAGTCGAGGCAACACGGAGGATATCAGTGAGTGAGATACGTATTGTGCCCACATCAAAAAGATCTCCGTGGCTCTTAAAATGAGCACAGCTTATATACAGTTACAAGGGACTTTCCAGATCTCAAGAACCAATCAATTTTTGACTGTGAACATGGCCTGACCACAAAGTACTTCCCCTGATTACAAATATGGGTTTTAGGGGCTTTCCAAGTTTCCAAATATGGTCAGTTCCTATGCACTAATTGATCTGTAAAGTCGGGCATGTTCAGACATGTCCTGAACTTGTCTTGAACTTAACTTTTGAACTTTGTTTTAACTTTAATTTAGAACAGCCCTTAATTCAATGTCATCTATAGCCAGCCTGGTTCACATAGTCAAATATTGATTTTACAATCATCACCTTGTTATTACAAGCACAAGCTAAATTTAAGTATAAAAGTAAAATTCACCAAAAAATATTAAAAGGCATTTTGGTTATATGATAATATGCCATTAAATCCTTAACCATCAAATTACTACTTAAATGCATCATGAAGGATATGTCAAGTAATAAAGCTTCTAAGTTGCATTACAAATACATATATCAAAAATATGGAATGCATATTGATTGAATAAAGTTTCTTAGGGGCATCACATATACATATATATCTTTTGATACTGAAATCATATAAGTTTTGAATATTATTATGTAATCACCATTTGTATACTGAATTTATATATTCTTTGAATGTTGTATCTTTTTGGAGGTTGTCTAACAAGCACCATACTAAGAGTTGAATACCATCTACTAACACTGAAATTAGGTTAAAGGTAACATTGTAAAACATAAATTATGGGAGACAGTTGACAGTCCCTTGCAGAAACTCCTTTAACCGAGTTAAGGCAACATTGTAGGAGGTGAATCATGTCGTTTGACAGCTACCAATGTTTGTACTAGAATTAGAAGATCTTATAATAATACTGAAACTATGTTAAAGGCAATATTGTGTGATATGAATTGAGGGAAACTGTTGGGGTGTGTAGACCCTCCTTTACAGGGCGGTCGGATGAGACTCAAGGCCAGAAAAATAGACTGGTGTGGCCCGGAGAGATGAGCGAGGCCGGAGGGAGGAACCTGGTCAACAACCTACTCAACATAATATTTGCATATTCATGTTTCATGTTACATTTTTATGTTACGGGGCCAGGGAAAAGCAGACAGACCGCATGCTGCACATACAAGGGATAGATCATATGACCCCGGGTCCTGTATTAGATTGTAACTGTCAGGGGAATAAACTTTTGAGATTTGAACTGATCGAATCCAGTCGTCATTTTGATAGAACACGCCTAACAATCAATAAATCAAAAGCTAGCTATAAATGCAATATTAAGGGTACAATAAGGCAACTTCATAAACTAGCAGAATTAGCACATAAGATTATTTTGGTCAAACATTCGTTAACAAATTTAGTAACTTAGGCACCTTGTTCAGTAGCATTATTACTCGCTTTTACCATAGCTGTACTTTAATAATCATAACATCATAAGCAAGTCAAATATAAGAATAAAAACAAAGCTAACCATATACACATTTAACAAATGAGTCTATATTTAGCAGATTGGTATAAGTAAATTGATAAATCGGTCTAATTCACTTCATAACTTCAGCATAATATTTTAGTTACCTTAAGCATTATTAGAGCAGTGTGACGTCACGTTCACGCACCCTTTGGCGACCCCTGCTGGGATCCTTCAACAACTGGTAAGGTACTACCTATTTTGTTCTGCATTTTTACAAAAAATAAAATAAAAAAGACATCTGTAGTAGTTTATATATTTGTGAAAGAGGCAGGGTTTTCAGGTTAATACAGATTTGTGACGCTGTGGAAAGTTACTTGGTATGTTGCAAACATCAGCTCACTACAATATATTTGCACCTCTCTGTGGGTGCATTTTTGAGGGGAAAGCTCATTTACTACCACTATCATTGTCAAGTTTATCTCAAAGTCTGGAGATGGGTCCCTGGACTCCCGAGAGGTTGCCACAGTGGCATTGGTTGAAGCATGGGTCAAATGTAGAGAATGAATTTCCCTCACAAGGGTTCAACTCACTAAACCTAACCTTACCTTATCTTGCGCTAACCAACAGTTTTGTTGAAATATGCTTTAAACAGTGTTTTCCTCAGGTTTCTTCTGAGACTAAAGCTGCACAGGCAATTCGTGTTTGAATCTAATTATTTAATAACAATTTTAGAGTATATATATCACTTACTGCCACTATTTTTAATGTTCTTTTAGAACAATATTGTTATTTTAACATGTCTGTGATATCACAAGATGATTTAGTCATTGTAAGAAATGCTAACTATTCCACCTCCATGACACTCCAAATCCATCAAATATTAAACAAATCAAGTAGCCAAAATAAATAGACATTTTAACAGCACTGTGGTGTCATAAATTATGTTAATCGGATTTCTCCAGTGGTGGAAGAAGTACTAAATTTTGTTACTCTGTACTAAAAGTACAGATACCAGAGCAATTAAAAAATCATATAAAAAAAAAAAAAATCAACTTAGTATCTATGTAAAAATGTACTTATAGTGTAAACAGTATTTCAGGAAGATTCTGAGATAAATAAAGCTTCATAGTGATAAAGATTTGTGTTGAATTTGATTCAAGAGAAACAATTAAATTTGTATATTTTTGTTTGCTCAAACTACAAACATATTAAAAATAATCCCCAAACCTTTTCAGGTCTCAAACAATAATATATAACACATTTCATTATCTACGACAGAGTATAAGGGTCAGTTAAATAAAATAAATTATGCAGGTGTTTTGAGAATAAAGTCATAGCATTTCGACATTAAAGGCATTATTTTACGGGAATAAAGTCATAGTACAATGAGAATAAAGTCATAATATTACGAGAATAAAGTCGTAAGCTGCTGTGTGTGAACTAGTGCATTATGAAAAATTGTTCAGATATAGCAATTTCTTCCAAATCTGTATGTTTCCTCCGACTAAACAAACTCAAATGATTGCAGTGTCCCTTCAAAGTACTTATACTGATGATAGTGTGGTGAGGGTGGGCTAAAAGACAAAGTATTTCATCGTGCGTAAACCCCAGCTGAAAGTATATCTGAACAAAATGCCCCAAATTCTCTATAACGCACTAGTCACTCATTCACATACAGCAGCCTATATTCTCATAAAATTACGACTTTATTCTTGTAGTACTATGACTTTATTCTCATAAAATAATGCTTTTAATGTCAAAATGCTATGACTTTATTCTCAAAACACCTGCATAATTTATTTTATTTAACTGACCCTTATACTCTGTCGTAGATAATGAAATTATTATCTATTATCATATTATGACTTTATTCTCACAAGATTACGACTTTATTCTTGTAGTACTATGACTTTATTCTCATAAAATTACAACTTTTTCAGGTTTCGACTTTATTCTCGTAAAATTACATCTTTAATGTCGAAATGCTGCTTTATTCTCGTAGAACCCACATAATTTATTTTATCTAACTGACCCTTATACTCCGTTGTAATTATCAGTCCTGTTAAAGAGGGTTATCTGATAAGCCAGCTATCTGGTGTTACTTGCTACGTAAACGTACCTTTTGTTTGCATGACATTTCAATAATCTGATGATGCCAGAAATCTGATAATGATCAGATTACTGGTGCGCATGTGATCAGGTACAGCATGATGGGTTTGCTCATATATGTTTTTGTTTTAGGTACCACTGCCTCACCAAAGAAACTGTTTCCAAAGGATGTCCTGTTTTTGTTGTGACACCAAGGAATAATATAAGTATTCCTTTTTTCAACTTTTTCTTAGCAGGGCACAAAAATAATTCACATAGTTGGCTACAAAATTCATTTAATTGACTCTAAAATTCTTTGGGAATAAATAATTGTGAGAAGGAGATTTGGGAACAAGATGGCCATCATTATTGACTGTTCTGCACTGGTACAATACAGGATACAGTCTGTAGGTAAATAAAATAGCGGGAGGGATAGAGAAACCAACCCCAAAGCAAACTGCACCCTGATCATTAGCATCAGTTAAACGTATAGAGGCATCTCCCAAACACAAATGGGACGGTGAGTTGTTTTTTACTCATGCTGAAGCCGCCTGTCTGTTCTGGGAGTGGATTCCTACTTGCATGGCTCTCCCTAAGCTTTCTCTATAACTTTTCCTTCACTCTAAAGGAGGGTCTAAGGACAGGTGGTGTAATACTGTAAAAGATTGAATGATTCAGACTTAATAACTACTTAAATGAAATCTTAATGATTAGCAATTGTGCTAATTTGTTGCTGCAATTAAGTTATTAATGAAGTACTAACTACTTAATGTATATCTAATTAAGGTGTTAATTAAGTAGTTTCTAAGCCTAAATCATTCTTAATAATCTATTTGCCCACTATGAATGAAGTCTTTGTTCATGTGTTATTATAGTTAATTAAGGAGGTAGTTCCCTGGTGTACAATGGAGAACTGCTCAGGTTGTGGAAGACTCAGATATTTTCAACTCAACACTGTTGGGTCTGAGGTCAATTCTCATTTTTAAAAGTTTCAGTTTTTGGTGCTCCCAATCTCCCCTCACTTTTGCTCCCTGTGGAGCGAAGTGGGTCAGTCAGAGCTCTACAATCAGCATGCATCCCTCTAATGAAACTGCTGCACATCACATCAGGTTTGCAAACTTGTAGTGTATTGTTTTGTATACTGCTTTTGAAAATGCAGAAAATTTGTCCCATTGATTATGTAACATATACAAATACAGAAGGCTATTTCAGTTTGGGTTCACAGAAGGGTTACTAGTACAAACACAGTACAGAGACACCAATGGAAAGTGTAAGCTGGTAGCAGGGGACAAGTTTCTTCAAAGTGTTTTGTTTTATTTATTTTTTTCTTGGATTTAATGACATTTTTGCAGAAGATAAATAGTTCTCATATCTCAATATAGATAATGAGAAGTGATCAGAAAAAAAAAATAGAAGCAAAAAAGTAATTAGTGAACTTTCATTTCATTTTAGTTTTATTAGCACATTTTGCAAAGTGATTTGGACAAATCACCTGGAGCAAAGAACAAGTTTTAATTTATTTAGTTTATTTATTTAAAGCTGCACAAAGCTAGTACAACTACTACTGCTACTACTATTACCTCTACTGATACTACTGGTACTTACTACTGCTACTACTACTACTACTACTACTACTAGTACAACTACCACTACGACAACTACTACGACTACGACTAATACCACCACTAGAATTGCTACTGATACTACTACTACCACTACTACTGATACTATTACTATTACTACCAAAACTGATACTACACTACTACTACTCCTTATACCACTACTGCTACTACTACTATTATTACTACTGATACTACTTGTACTTGTCATAACTACTGATAGGGGGGACCAAAGATTCAGACTCGGGGGAAGGTAAACAAAGTTTATTTACAGACAGGGGAATACAAATGAAGGTTGATGGAGCAAAAAGTTGAGAGCGGTGTCATATGCCATAGTCATCATGGGTCATGGGTAGCTGGGTCAGAGGCTAGGAAGTCCTTACCAGTTGAGGTGAACTTTGTTGGAGGGTGAGATGTTTGTACCAGTCGTGGTGAGCTGGGTCTGAGGCACTGCTTAGTTTCAGGGAGCGGGATCTGGCAAACAACAAAAGATAGCTGACTGAGTATAGAAGTTATATATGCAAAAACAAAACTGAGCCAAGCACAGTAGTACCACAGAGGATAGGCGGACAATAGGTCACTGGAAGGGTTTGAGCTGTGACACATGAAATGTAGGGTGGATGTGGAGGATGGTGGATGCGGAGTTGAAGGTGTACTGTGGATGGGCTGATGATTTTGATTATTTTGAAGGGCCCCAAGAAGCAAGGAAAGAGTTTCTGGGAGTCTGTTTTAAGAGGGATATTTTTTGAGGAAAGCCAAACTGACTGACCTGGCTGATACTGAAGAGCGGGAGAACAGTGCTTGTCCACAGTTGCCTTCATCCTGGCCCCAGATTGGAGAAGGGTTGCTCTGGTTCTTCTCCAGACCCTGCTGCAGCATTGGAGGCAGTGTTGGATGGAGGGCACCGCCAGGTTCTCCTCCTCAGACGGAAAAAGTGGAGTAACCTAGAGAGGCTTGAAAAGGGGATAAGCCGGTAGTCAAACTCACCAAGGAGTTGTGGGAGTATTCAGTCCACGGCAGGAAGATGCTCCAGGTAAAGGGATTGGAGGAAACAACACAGCGTAAAGCAGTCTCCAGGTCTTGGTTTGCCTGCTCAGTTTGCCCATTGGCCTGGGGGTAAAAGCCAGAGGTAAGACTCACCGATGCACCCAAGCCCTCACAGAAAGAACATCAAACTTGTGCTGTGAGTTGGGTTCTGTGTTCAGAAACTCTATCCACCAGGATTCCATGGAGTCTGAGCACATGGTTGGTTATCTGATCTGCAGTCTCCTTGGCAGTCGGAAGTTTTGGTAGTGCGACGAATTTGGCTGCTTTGGAGAACCAGTCAACTATTGATAGAATGATTGTGTTACCTTGAGATGGGGGAAGACCAGTCACGAAGTCCACTGCCACGTGAGACCAAGGGCATTTCGGAACAGGCGGAGGTTGGAGCAGACCAGAGGGCAGCGAGTAGGAGCCTCTGGCACACAACTGGCATGCCAGAACATAAACCCCTAGTGTCCTTGTCCACTGTGGGGTTTATGTTCTGGCACACAACTGGCATGCCAAAACATAAACCCCTAGTGTCCTTGTCCACTGTGGGCCACCAGAAGTGACATTTCAACAGGGAGAGTGTTTGATTGACCCCCCAAATGGCAGGTGAATCGTGAGCAGTGAACAGCAAACAGCAGCGGCCATAGACATGGGTGATATGATAGATTCCGGAGGGGTAGGAGTGTCCTCCTGGGAGAACTGGGAAGTGCATCTGGCTTGATATTGCGGGATCCTGGACGATACAGGAGGATGAAGTTAAACCTACTGAAAAAGAGCAACCAGCGGAGTTGCCAGGAATTCAAACTAAATGTTTGAATTCAAACATTTAGTTGGCTGTATGGATGTCCTGTCCCCTTCAACCAGTGCTGCAACTCTTCCAAGGCAAACTTAACCGCTAATAGTTAAATTCCCCACATTGTAGTTGCTCTCTTCTGGTGTAAGGCGACATGAAAAATGGCACAGGGGTATAACCGACTGTGTGCAGCAAACCTTGGGGATAAAACTCCTCCATCACTTGTGTTTGAGGCATCCACCTCTACAACCAACTGGCAAGAGGGATCAGGCTGACTTAAGACAGGGGAAAAGGTGAATATTCTTAAGCTTAGACTGGGTAGATTGGGCTTTTGGGCTCCAACAGAACTGTTTGGAGGGCAAGGTGAATTTAGTGAAGAGATCAACAACATGGCTAAAGTTTCTGATTAAATGTCAGTAGAAGTTAGCAAACCCAGTAAACCTTTCCAACGGTTGTTGGGTGTAGGCCACTCAGTCATGCCTTAACTTTCTCAGGGTCAGCCTTCACCTGTCCACACCCCAGAATAAACCCCAGAAATCTGACCTTGTCCGCATGGAACTCATAATTCTCTGCCTTTACATAGAGTTTGTTCTCCAGGAGCCTCTGGAGGACCTGGCGCATATGGTGCTGGTGTTCCTGTGGGGTCTTAGAAAAAAAAAAAAAAAAAAACTCAATATAGTCCAAATACACAAACGCAAAATGTTTAAGAAAATCCCTCAGCATGTTGTTGATTGGTTAACCTGAAGGGCATTACTAAGCGCTCGAAGTGTCCCAGAGGAGTTTTGAATGCAGTTTTCCATTCATCCCCTTCCCTTATGTGCACCAGCTGATAAGCGTTTCCAAGGTCTAGCTTGGTAAAGATGGTGGCCCCGTGAAGTTAGCATGGCAACAGGGACTCCACTCGGACACCTTCCCCATCAGTTATGAGGTTGTGAGTTACAAGCTAGGAGTGACTCAGAATGAGTGGCATAGTGGGAGCAGAAATGACATAGAACCGCCTGGTTTCATGATTACGGGACAAGACTAAGGAAACAGGCTCTGTGATATGTTTTACCCTGGCCAGTAGCCTAACTTTTAGAGCTAGGGCCGTAAGTAGTTGCTCCAGTGGCTCAAACTTTACCCCAGACAGTTCGGCCACCTGCTGGTCTAGAAAGTCTTCCTCCATTCTAGAGTAAATAAGAGCCAAGACAGGTAGGGTAACAATTTTAAAGCACAAGGTCGCGTCAAGCTCTAATCTATCTATCTCTTGTGCTTCTTTTCTGGGATATGTTGCCCCCTTTTGGCCAAACCAGGCAAGTGGTGAGGAAATGTCCATGCCTCCCACAATACCGGCACTCACCCGCCTGGTGAGACGCTCCTCTCCAGTCAGTTGTGCATGACCCAGCTGCCTTGGCTCCTCTGCTGGGGTTGTTGCAGTGGAAGGACAGGGTGGTTCAAGACCCGAGCCGGGTCAAAAGTCACAAGGTCTAACGGGGTGAGAATTTAGCCTCAGCCCACTGGAGTGCTCTCCCCCTCAATAATCCACACATGTACTGTATCTTTGCAGCGTCAGATGTAAAATAGGCTGGATGTTGTTGAAACATAGGAGCATTGAAAAATAGAGCCATGGCAGAGGCTGGGCTGAGCTGAGTATGGGTCCAGATCGGTGCCTCTCGATTCCAGAGTGCGCGGCACCGCCATTGTCCCGGAGATGACGGCAGTGCCCACGGGAGCTGAAGACAGAAGAGTAAGCAGAGCAGAAACCTGGTGACTTGCTGGGTCAGAGTGTGGTTGCATTCAAGTAGGGTCTACATAGTCTGTTTGCGTTGCCCAATAATGATTCCGTGATGTGAAAACGCCCGGTGTAGCATTTGATCTGGTCCCAAATCTGATTGGTCCATGTTGCTCAGATTGTTCTATCATAATGACTGATGGAGGGACCAAAGATTCAAACTCGAGGGAATATTTAAATAAACTTTATTTACAGACAAGGGAATGTAAATGAAGGTTGATGGAGCAGAAAGTTGAGAGCAGTGTCGTATGCTGTAGTCTTCGAGTGAGTAGTGGGTCTGTACCGGTCGAGGTGAACTGGGTTGGAGGGTGAGATGTTTGTACCGATTGTGGAAAGCTGGGTCAGTAGTTTAAGGGGAGTGGGATCTGGTGAACAACAAAAGATAGCTGAGTATAGAAGTCATAAATGCAAAAACAAGACTCAGCCAAGCAGAGCAGTACCACAGAGGATACGCAGACGACCACTACTACAACTACCACTACTACTACTCCTACTGCTATGACTAATACGAGGGTCATTCAATAAATAAGGTGAATTTTTCAGTATAAGGACTTTTAATACAGTTAGAAGCTTTCTTTTTTGTTTGTTTGTTTGTTTGTTTGTTTGTTTGTTTTACTTGTTTTTCACATGGACATAATTTCTTTTGCAGATTAAAAAAAAATAAAAAATTGAGAGTTTTGGCGATCAACAAAGATGGCTGACCAAGAAGCATGCTCCAGGGTTGAACAGCGGTCAGTTATCAAGATTTTGGTTGCTGAAGGGTGCAAACCCATATTCATAGGAGAATGTCAACTGTGTATTTCTGCCAAAAAAATGTCTACAAGTGCGCTAAATTGTTTAAAGACGGACGGAGCACTGTTGAGGATGAAGGCAGGCCTGGGAGGCCTACAGAAGTGAGGTCTCCTGAGGTGATCGAACATTACACAGTTGACATTCTCCTATGAATTTCAACGGGTTTGCACCCTTCAGCAACCAAAAACTTGATAACTCACCGCTGTTCAATCCTGGAGCATGTTTCTTGGTCAGCCATCTTTGTTAATCGCCAAAACTCTCAAAGTTTTTTTTTTTTTTTTAATCTGCAAAAGAAATTAAATCCATGTGAAAAACAAGTAAAAAAAAAAAAAAAAGTAAGCTTCTAACTGTATTAAAAGTTCTTATACCGAAAAATTCACCTTATTTATTGAATGACCCTTGTATCAAATATATCTGATACTACTACTACTATTACTACTACTACTACCCACTTCTGCTTTTCTGTGAACATAAACATTAATAGCAAGGTACTAACAAAACCTGTGCAGAATATGTAGAACCTATATCACACTAATGCCGTTTCCCATTGTGCAAACATAATGTTAGCTTGCTACATTTCTCACACCCGTGATAAATTGAATAATGAACTGATGTAGGCACTGCACAGATTTGAAATTTGTCCCCTCACATTCATATGCACATGTATTTTTAGCCATAACTATTGCATTAGAGCTGGAATAACGCTGCACCATCAATATCTTTATTAGCAAATATGAGACTAGAGACAGAGCAGCTATAGTGGAGTTTTTAATAGAGCTCTTGTTTATGCCTATGGGAAGTTCAAGCATGTTTGGTCTATTTTACACCAAGGAGGAGAGGTTATTTTCATATCTTTTTTTTTCATATGCATAGTGTCAGTCGCCATGGTTGTGCAATAAAGTGATATATTAGTAGATATATATAGATATAAGTAGATATATTACTAGTGCTGTTTTATGTAGGCTGGCAGTATCCATCAGAGTTCCATGTTCAAAACAAGCACTAGCCTGCTTCGCTTTTCTTCCCACTTAATATTTCACTACTTGCTTAAAATGTATTGCATTTGTTGTTCTGGTATCAAGATGGGTATATAACCAAAGACATGTCCTATAGAATAACATGACACTAATGTAGGATGACACTGGAAGGCAGAGACAGAGTACTAACAAGGTGTATACAGCAGACTGGTTTAAGTTGATAGAGGCTTTTCATTGAATCAAGGGGTAGAAGAAAAATGTTTTGAATATTTGGCTGTTTACAAGACCCAGTGTTACTCAGCGTTACGAACTGACTTTTGTGCCTCATTCATATTTCAGCAATTTCACCTATTCTTAAAACAACATAACCAGTAACCACAAGATTTCAAAGGTAGTTATCTGGACACTGTTTTTGAAATCGAGATGCTTCAATGGCCATTTTCATTCCCTGGGACTGTTATCCTCAATTTTGGATTTTCTGCTACTAATCTGTGTTCGCATTGTCTATGGTTCCTTTTTTTTTTTGCCAAAATGAGTGTAAATGATCTAAATTTGCAGCTTTCTGGCCACAGGGGCAGCGTTTAAAGCACAGATACTCTCTAGACCAGGGGTGGGCAACCCCTGGTCTAGAGGGTATCCAGAACCACATGCGGCTCTTTCATCCTTATACGGAAACAATGTTTAAAAACAAACACCACTCACGACCTCACAGATGACAGCTTACAGTCCTTGTGTAAAGACAGCCCTGATTTTCAGGCGCTGTGCAGAGGTTCAGGAGCAGAAGGATCTTCTCTGATGTAACTTTCCCCATCGCTCATGACACACTAATAAGCTTGTCCGTGTATATATATATATTACGAAAATCCCGAGAGGAAATTGCCACAGAAATCCATTTGATATCATGGCAAGTATATTGTATTTGTGCAAGATCTGCTCTTGTCCTCCTCGATGACATATCTACAAAAGTAGAGCCACAAGCGAGTGAAAATAATCCAAAAACGAACATCTTTGGAGAAGTTGTTTGCAGAGGGGGAAAGGCCAACTGAGGAGTCAGAAGAGGAGCCTACGACCTTCAAGAAAAAGGAAAGCTAAATTTAATAGAAATACCAGGAGTCCTACTTAAAATATGGGTTTGTCACTACAGGTGACTCTCGCACTCTCCCACACTCATGCGCAAGCAAACGAGGTAATGGAACCTTCAAAACAGCTTCGGCACATGGAGACTAAATACCCTGGATTAAAAGATAAGCCTTTAGAGTTTTTGGAAAGAAATTGAGGAGCAGACTGGACATAAGAAACACAATGCGGGAGTTATTGTCTCCCATCACTCCTCGATGGGACCACCTCATCGCAAAAAAAACAAGCGCAGGGCTCCCACTGATTCAGCAGTATAGTGAGTTGTATTTTTTATTCACTCAAGTTATTTTTCCCTATTTATCTGCCATGCGTAGAAGGATGGTCTGTGAAAAATAAAACCTACATTATTCCAGCCCATGGTGCTGCAAAAATGGTTGTGGACCCCTCTCATAACCACACTATAGCTGGTAAACACAAAGCATAAAGGTAAAATATATATATATAATATAATATATATATATATATATATATATATATATATATATATATATATATATATATATATATATATATCCTGTGCTATGGAATCAACTCCCTGCTGATGTTAAACAGGCCCCCACAGTCTCTGTATTTAAGACCAGGCTTAACAACCTTTCCTCTCGGTATAGCTTATGACCAGGTTATTTAGTGAGGGAGTTAGGGAGTGACATTAAAAACCCAGGACAAGATAGGCTGCAGTAGGAGATAACTAGCTGGGGGAAGTATGGCAACCTGAGCACTATCCTCTGCTTCCTCCTATTTTCTCATCAGCAATGCTATTCACATGTTGTCCCCTGTCCCACTCCCCCTGTGGAGTGTAACTCTTTCAGATGCCCCGATGACAGCTGGGACCCTCTCCTCCTCGCCGCCTGGCCTCCTGGTCCTCCTCCACCCGCCTCACCTTTCCTCCTCGCCTGGCTTCTCATCCTCCTCGCCTGGCTCTTCCTCCTCCTCGCCTGGTCTTCCTCCTCCTCGCCTGGGCCCTCCTCCGCCCCGCTCCCTCCTCCTCGCCTGGCCGATTTTTCTTGTTTTGTCTGATTTTTCCTTGTTGTTGATTTTCCTGTTTGTTTTTGTGTGTAGGCAGCACGGTGGATGAGTGGCAACACTCATGCCCTCACAGCAAGAAGGTTTGGTTCGATCCCGGGTCGCCAGGCCTTTCTGTGTGGAGTTTTTGCATGTTTCTCCTCGTGTCTGGATGGTTTTCCTCGGGTACTCCGGTTTTTCCCCCATCAAACCAAAAACTATGAACGCCGTTCGAGACAACTGTTGTTGTGATTTTGGGCGTTACAAAAATAAATGAATTGCAATTGAATACATATACAGTGTTTATGTTTTAATAGAAACTAGGTCCAAATGGCTCTTTGGGTGTTAAAGTTGCGACCCCTGTGCTAGACCAATCACATACTTACATGTCCAGTCCCTGCTCCTCCTCCTTCTTCTCTCTCCCATTTAGTCCTCCAGCTACTGCCTGAGTTAGCAGCTCTACTATATGGTTGTAGGCGGAGTTTAGATGTTTAGTTCCACTTTAAAATCAAGAAACTGCAGGCTTTGTGAAAGAAGATTGGGTGGGACATGGAACACCTCCCAGGGAGCTATCCAGGTGAGGTGGCCCAGGTATCTAAATAGATGCCTGGGCCATCTCACTTCAGGCTGAGCCCCTCTCAGCGTGGAGGAGCAGTTGGTCACCCTACAGAGGAAACTCATTTTGACCACTTGTGTCTCATGACCCAAAGTTAATGATTATGAAGTAGGAACAGAATGTGCAGTAAATCAACATCCCAAATTCTTGACATTCTGTCAACTGGACTAAAGTTGTTTTTTTAAGAGTGAATACATTTCGTCACACATTCAAGAAGCTTTTTCAGATCTGACAGTGCGCTGAAAGTCACTGCCTTTTAATATCTGCCTGATGGCTCTGGGTCTAAACCAAAACCAAGAAAACAATTTGCTTTATCAAAGTATGCTATGCTAATAGGTGTTAGAGCATCCATTAGCGGCAAGAACGATTATGCAAAACGTGACTATGGTGACATATCACACCTTAGAATAGTTCAATTGTACTCCTTACAATAAACGACAAGATTGTGTTAGTTTCAGTTTCACCATTCCTAACATTAACGACAGCAGATCTCGGGGAAAGAAGGCACATGATTGGCCTGTTATTAACCCCCTACTATTGTTTTGACCTCTCCAAATTAAAATAATAACCATAATTGTGATGAAGAAGGAGCTGAGCCCAAAGGCAAAGCTCTCAATTTACCGGTCAATCTACGTTCCTACCCTCACCTATGGTCCTGAGCTCTGGGTAATGACCGAAAGGACAAGGTCGCGGATACAAGTGGCTGAAATGGATTTCCTCTGCATTGTGGCCGGGCGCACCTTTAAGGATAGGATGAGGAGCTCGGTCACACGGGAGGAGCTCAGAGAAGAGCCGCTCCTCCACGTCGAGAGGAACCAGTTGAGGTCGCTCTGGCATCTGCTTAGGATGCCTCCTGGACGCCTCCCTAGGGAGGTGTTCTGGGCATGTCCCACCGGGAGGAGTTCCCGGGGAAGACCCAGGACACGCTGGAGGGACTATGTCTCTCGGCTGGCCTGGGAACGCCTTGGGGTCCCACCGGAGGAGCTGGAGGAAGTGTCTGGGGTGAGGGAAGTCTGGGAGTCCCTGCTTAGACTGCTGCCCCCACGACCCGGCCCCGGATAAGCGGAAGAAAATGGATGGATGGATGGGTAATTGAACCCTCAGTAGTATATACACCAGTCTTTGTAAAGGTATCACCCAATAGTTTTACCCACAGGTATCAGAATCACTGTAAGTATGTCTGGTAAGCATTTATACACTTTGGAACACACAAAATATTTTTCTCATTGTTGCCTAAATGTTTGTGTTAAAATGAAGGTATAGAACACTGCAGTAGGTAGTTGGGGACAAATATACACTATATTTTAACTGAACAAATTGTTGACCTCTCACATTTCAAATTTGAGGACAATATCTATAAAAATGAGATTTTCACACAAATGTTATTATTAGTAAATCCAGGTGTTTTATGGAGGGACTTTTGATGTATCTAAATTTATCCAAACCTATCCAAATGGAGAAGTTTGGAGAATATTTGGAAAAAAAGCGATAACCTTTGAATGTTTCAACCCACAGACATCAATGAGTGCTCTACTGAAAGCTTACACTTAGAGGAATCGAAGTACTGATGTACATTTACATAGTTTATAAAATATAGTAAAAACAAGTGGGTGAGTCAAAATTCCGCACATTGCAAACAGTAAACAAACACACACTGCAAACTGAAAATCACTGCACATGATTATGGCTGGTCTTCTGTCATTATAGCAGTCTCTTTGTTGCTGGAAGCACAGTGTATAGCACAGGTATATTTCAGGCTAAACATTTCTCTGGAGTTTTGACATGTTATTTCTCGCACTTCAACCTGCCTTGTCTCTTGTCACCACCCGGGTTGACGTACACAAAACGATGATGTTTTTCCCTCCTTCCTTCTTCCTGCTGTGTTCTGATGGCTCCTGCCTCTGCTAGCTCCAAGACAAGAGTTTCACTAAAGGCCTTTTTGTGCATATAGGGATTTTACCCTTTGATCTGCAATGTCCTTTATAGATAATGAAGGCATTCACAATGGCAATTTACACAAATAGTAGAAAAATGTCTTGTACCATTACTTTGTTTTGTGTAAAACCTGGTAATAGCCAATGAGCGCATCTGATAGGTCAACGTTACTCTTGTGCCGAAGGAAAAACACAAACACATTACTAACTAGCAAGTATAAAACTGAGAGGGGCTGAAGTAATATTATATCATATACATCTCCATATCCAATCATCACACAAAAACAGTAAACTATGCACAATGATGCAGGATTCACGCACAGAGTGGAGCTGCATCTCTACACTGTACTCTGCCTGTGTACAGTAAAGCATGCCAGACTATACTTTGTCTTGTTCAACTGCTCATTGGATGTTAGCGTAAAGCATCAGTAATGCATAATGTGGGTTGATACTACAACAGTGAGAGTGAGCGTAAACATTTTGTTTGGCTGTTTCATCATGTTTAGAACGCAAAACCGTTGCAAAACAACAGTGCGTAAAATGCACACAAATTACACACATAGGGCTTACTCACTTTCTTTGCGCACTGGTCATGTTCCGTCTGTTTAAAGGAAAGCATGGCATGCCATACATCGTCTTGTTCCACTGCTTATTGGCGGTAAGTGGAAAACATGTCTAAATGCGTGTAATGTAACTGGTTGATTCTACAAGGCGGAGAGTGGGGCATAGTGGGACATAATTTCTTCACTGGGCCTGTACGGAACGAATTAGACCAACTTTCTGGGAATATGTTGATGTATGACAGAACCAGATCCCACAAAGTTGAGAGAAATCCAATCCAAAGTTTTGACTTTTCTGTAAAAAAGCTTTCCTGTCAGCACTGTGGTGATTGCAGGTGAAAATGGTTTGCATATTCAGAAAGACAAGTGATGTAGCTTTCATTTGATGTGCAGATTGTATAGTATAGTAGTATATGTACATTGCTACAGAGCTGTAAAGTAGGGGGTCGGCACGTTAACAGGTTAATGTTCATGTCTTGATTTATGGACAAAATAGTGAAATAAAAATAGCAGAATCATAGAGTGCGGGTTAATAAATACATTTCAAAACCAAAATGTTAAGCCTGACAGCAATAGTTATGTAGAGAGTGGCCAAGATCTTTCAATAGAATGTGAATTAGAGCTAGTTAACACTCACTTGCTCGCTGCTCACATGCTCACTTCCTATTTGAAATGCTATCTTCATCTATACAATCTTTGGTGGTGAAAATATACTTGTCACTGCTTATGCTGCACCAGTCCAATATGTCAACCTCACTCTCCAACCTTCCCTCACTCATGTACAAGACCAGAAGATATTTCTCCATTTGAACCACTGACCTTTAGGTTGATGGGCAAAGCTGTAACCACCACTTTGGGGACTACTTGAAAACAGTGCACTGAAATTCACCACTGTAAAAACACAACACAATCATATTTCCAACTTCCCCCACTCCTCATCGAGGTCTGTGTACCCTGTCCAACCTCATTTTTACATTCAGCCAAAAAAATGTTTGGCCCATGGCCCCAAAACATCACCATTTTTCTATCCATGTGTTATAAGCTAGCATAAATCCCACCACAATTGTTCCACTTTAATTCACCACTTGACTCGCTTGTACATAAAACACTAGACCTTGGCCTTTTTCAGTTCACATAGAGGCATATTTTGATGATGTAATTCATTTCAATTCATTTTATTTTTGTAAAGCCCAAAATCACAACAACAGTTGTCTCGAAGGGCGTTCATGTTTTGGTTGATGGGGGAAACTGGAGTACCCGGAGGAAACCCATCCAGACACGGGGAGAAACATGCAAAACTCTACACAGAAAGGCCTGGGCGACCCGGGGATCGAACCAAACCTTCTTGCTGTGAGGCATGAGTGTTGCCACTCAGCCACCATGCTGCCTACACACAAAAACAAACAGGAAAATCAAACAACAGGAAAAATCAGACAAAACAAGAAAAATCGGCCAGGCGAGGAGGAGGGAGGGGGGCGGAGGAGGCCCAGGCGAGGAGGAGGAAGACCAGGCGAGGAGGAGGAGAGCCAGGCAAGGAGGAGGAGAGCCGGGCGAGGAGGATGAAAGCCAGGCGAGGAGGAGAGGGAGGCGGGTGGAGGAGGGCCAGGCGGGGAGGAGGAGAGGGTCCAGCTGTCATCGGGGCATCTGAAAGAGATACACTCCACAGGGGAGTGGGACAGGGGACAACATGTGAATAGCATTGCTGATGAGAAAATAGGAGGAAGCAGAGGATAGTGCTCAGGTTGTCATACTTCCCCCAGCTAGTTATCTCCTACTGCAGCCTATCTCATCCCGGGTTTTAATGTCACTCCCTAACTCCCTCACTAAGTAACCTGGTCATAAGCTATACCAAAGAGGAAGGTTTTAAGCCTGGTCTTAAATACAGAGACTGTGGGGGCCTGTTTAACATCAGCAGGGAGTTGGTTCCATAGCACAGGAGCTTGGTAACTGAATGCTCTCCCTCCCACTGTACTTTTGGACACTCTAGGAACAACTAATAGTCCTGCATGAGAGTGGAGTGCTCTGTTTGGCTGGTACGGAACAATAGCATCTTGCAGATAGGATGGGGCCATACCGTTTAGGGTTTTGTATGTCAGGAGGAGGACTTTGAATTTGATTCTAAGCTTGACAGGAAGCCAGTGCAGATATTTTAGTACAGGACTGATGTGGTCTCTTCTTTTAGTTCCTGTTGGGACTCTGGCCGCTTCATTTTGGACCAAATGGAGGCTCCTTATAGTACTTTTGGGGCAGGCGGCGAGCAGAGAATTACAGTAATCAAGTCTGGAAGTAACAAATGCATGGATGAGTTTTTCAGCCTCGTTTTTAGGTAAAATATTTCTAATTTTAGGTGTATTTTGCAGGTGAAAGTATGCGGTTTTACAAGCTAGGTTTATATGGGCTGTGAATGAGAGATTTTGATTAAATAGGACTCCAAGATTTTTTACAGTAGGGCTAGAAGCTATACTCACATTGTCGAGTGAGATTATCTGGTCCGACAGAGAATCTCTTTGACCTTTGGGACCAACGACAATGACTCTGTTTTTTCAGGATTTAAGAGCAGGTAATTCAAGGTCATCCAGGTTTTGATGTCCTTCACACAGGCACTGAGTTTAACTCTTTGATCAGTCTGATTTGGTTTCATTAATAAGTACAGCTGAGTGTCATCAGCATAGCAGTGAAAATTAATGCCATGTTTTCTGATAATGTTACCCAATGGAAACATATACAGAGTAAATAGGATTGGACCAAGTGCAGATTTTTGTGGAACACCGCAGGCTACTTTAGAACAGGGAGAGGTGCTCTGGTTTATACTAATAAACTGGTACCTATCTGTTAGATAGGATTTAAACCGTTTGTGGGCAGCCTTTTACACTAATGCAAAGTCTTACCCGACAGACCACTATTCAAGAAACAATTGAAAAGTAAAATATAAAGTTTTGTGGTCACCGGTTTGTTTACTAGCAGACCAAAGTGGTATGTATATTTTCCATGCGTTCATATGCAGTTTTGTGTGTATATGTAATATGAGCCAGAGCTTATGCTATATTTGATGTATTGCTAGTTCTATGGTGTGAACTGTGATAAAGAAGTAAGACCACAGTAAACAGTGAAGAGAATTCTTGTGTCTCTCGTGTTTGTGGACAAGCCGGCATATGTTACGTTAACGTAGCATATCTGATTAGCTGTTAATATCTTATGTAAACATACCAGACACGCATTCAGTTCATTCTCTATGTGTTATATTAGCA
Organism: Periophthalmus magnuspinnatus; assembly: GCF_009829125.3. Taxonomy (NCBI): domain Eukaryota; kingdom Metazoa; phylum Chordata; class Actinopteri; order Gobiiformes; family Gobiidae; genus Periophthalmus; species Periophthalmus magnuspinnatus. The sequence goes on along the minus strand of NC_047129.1, from coordinate 4,436,179 downwards.
TGCTGTGCTGCTATTCACCCTTTTGTTCTCTATTTTATTGTTGTTATTATTATTATTATAACTTGCCTTTAAAGATAAAATGTCTGTTCTTGGTCTTGACCGGAATATACGGTATATATATATAAATTGGGTACAGGCCCTTTCAAAAAAATAAATAAATAAAAATCAAAGCTCTGTTCTTAAACATATATTTCCCACATTTAAGCTCTTCTTCCTGTTGGTCTGCCTGGGATGTGAAGCAGACTGCATCTACAATGAGAGCGCTTTGATAAATGAGCTCCCATCTGCACTCATGAGCACTTTGTGTATGCTGTGAGGAGTGGGGGGAGGCGTCTGCGCATAAAGGAGTTGGTTCTAAAGAAGTAAGTCTGCGCTAGGTTTGTTTGTCTTTGAACACAAAATAATCACAGAATTTATCTGACAAAGAACAGTTCCTTTTGAGATAACAGGATGTGTTTTAACAGAGGCTGACAAAGTAATGGATGGGGTTTTCTTCATAAGGATTGAAATAAAAGAAATAAGCTTTTCACATGATAATGGTTCAAATTATAGATTACGTTTACAATTAGTTCTCATTTCCTATTTTTTGGCATTTTAAATTATACCTAGGACACTTTAGACTTGGTGTAACCTGTAGTATAAGGTGCACTGCTCCTCAGTATGGCTTGCAACTTCTGGTGGTACTAGCCACTCGACATGGTGTGGCTAGCACTTTTGCCTCACAGCAAGAAAGTTCCAGTTTATCCTTGCTCGTGCCCGAGCCTTTCTGTTTGTCTCAACTCAAAACATGGATTATAGATAAAATCCTCCAGCTAAAGTAGTCCAGACCAACACAAGCTCAGTATCTGGGTTCTAGGCCACCTCACTGCTCCTGACAGGTTGCATCAGCAGCAATGATGGATGAGTAAAATGTAGAGAATGAATTTCCCTGGGGACAATAAAGGCTAACCTTAAACTTCTATCTCTATTGAAACAAACAGTAGGTGTCACCGGGCCAAGTTCCAGATTAGATCTGTGAGGCAACAGCAACTCCTGTAATTGAATGAAGATAGATGCGCTTAATGCCATAATGTGAAAGACATGTATGCAGCCTACCCCCACCAGAAAAGTTACATTATACAACTTTGAAAAGTGTATTTTTGTTTATTTGTTTATTTTTTGACACATTACACTTAACTGAATTTCAGCCAATTGTGTTAAAATGTAACTGAATATCAGTCAATTGTGTTAATTATCACTTTTTTATGTTATCATGTAGCCCAAATCTTTATATTTCAATGCATTAACCCACTATAGTGAATGTATTCAACAATGATCCAACACTACGCTAAAAACATTAAAAACTAAAAAATAATGCAAACAGCACAAAGGCAAGTGATTACTCCCAGAGCATCATCACCACTAGCACTTCCAGACAATAAAGACTTGCATCCTCACCTCGCTAGCCTCTCTGTGCTATTGTGTATTGATTAGCAACGCAGTTAAATATGTTTTTGGGCTATATTACTGCCAACGTGAATGAGAGGGCTCCTAAAAGCAAGTGGGTAATTGTGCACAGAGGAGGCACAGAGCAATTTGAAAGCAGTGCAGATCAGTTTGAAGACAGCGCAATGCTCACCCTCACAGCGGGCAACTTTGTTAGCATGATTGACAACATAAGATGAAAAGAAGTAAAGTTGTACACCACAGCGGAAATATGTTCAGACAGACTGTGTCATTAAATACTTGACAACTCCCAAATGACTTCACTGTGCTTTAGACAATAACAATATGCTGTTTGTTTATTCAGGTCTTAAAGAAATTGTAGTGAACAGCGGTTATGCATTGGAAACAATGCAGTGATATTTTAGCTTTTGTATGTACTTATATATTAATAAATGAATGCCCTTAAAGGTGCACTCTGCAACTTTGTTATTGTTTGCTAGAAAGTTCATTTATAAAGCATATGTACGTACCAAATTATGCACATGCCATTTTGTGAGAAGTTCATGGTCTATAAAATGACAACAAGAAAATTCTCCAAAAACTCTAAAATTTGTATGTCAGGGCTTTCAGAGATGAAGCAAAAAGCTGTCTAAACTCAAGAGACAAGAAGTGAGTCATTTTGAGGAAGTATGTGGAAATATTTAATTTTATATATGAGACCCCAGATCTGTGGAGAAGTGACCCTGCACTCAGCAAGATTTTATGTTTTTCAAGGTCTTAGCAATAAAACACAATTAGCTAATTAAATTAATTAAAAAATATGTTTGTTTAATACCATCCTGAGGAGCATTCCTAAAAATACATTAACATTTTCATAAAGAAGTGTAAAATAATTATTTTACTTGGGGAAATTTATATTAGTCCTTGTCCTATGCAGGAACGGCTCCTGCTGACGTTCACAATAGACCTCACTCAAATTGAATGTTCATTTACATTGTAATACATTTAAATTGTAAATCAAATGTGTAAACAATGGTTCAGTGGATCTCAAATAGTGGGGCGCGAGATGCCGGGGGGGGGGGGGGGGGGGGGGGGGGGCGCGTATGACTCCACGTATGACACTGTAGTACTGTAGACAGCGCATACACAGCGCACACACAGCAAAGAACAGGAGAGAGTGAACAGATCGTGACACAGGACAGTGAACAAGAGACACTTTGGCTAAAGAGACACTATGGAAAACATTTTAACAGGGATGAAAAGAAAAGTGGAGATAGACGGAGGTAATGAGACATACGAAAGTCACCCGAAAAGTAAGACGAGGAAGTCTGATTCATTGTTCACATTACCTGTGTGCAACTCATTAAACTCTTCTGACTTTACGTTTCAGTCTCTTGGTCTTTGACGCTTACAATAGAAATGAACATTCTTACATTATTCTTATTGCAGTAATAATTTTTAATGATAATAATGTCTTCTTATTGTCTAGCAATAACTCCACATTCCTTTATTCCATGTAACTCCCCTCCTTTTTAATCATCAAACACACTGTACAGATCTTTATTCAGATTTAACAGTTTCATGTCACACTGTTATAGATGAGGTAAACCAGTACAAACATATGAACGTGTATTGCGCAACAGACTCCTTTTTATGGGGATATAGAAGTGCGTGAAGTGTGCATGGATGCATGCTTCGGTTACGTCCGATCTCCATGGAAATGGTGCAAAGGGAAGGGCAGGTTTGTCGGCCGCATTCAGTAGGGTGCGTTGAAATGGGACAGCCCTTGTCGCGCCAGAAATTACGTAACTCCCCTTTGATGCACACTTTGAATGGTGATTCTAAGGCCAGTTTGGCAAATTGGGACACGGCCCCTATGTGGCATTACGCACCGTAGGCGAGCTCTGCCACTTGAGGCCCGGGTTCTCATTGGCTGTTTGCGCCAGCTGTCAAGCCATAAAAGTGCCTGACTCTTTGCTGCTCTCCCTTTGGCTTCTAGTGCCCGCCCACCGGCATTTCACCGGCACTTCCATGTTTAGTTGCGCCTCACGGCAGGTAAGAGATGCTCCGGTGGCTCTCATTTAAAAATGTTGTGGTCTGTCCAATAACTTCATATTCTATGTTTAGCACGGACAATCGTGTATCTGCGCGCGGACAGATACTGCATTTACAACTCATGATGGTAAGGGATCACAATTGTATTTGGCTTTTAGCGATCCCTTAGCTCTAGCCATGTGTACTGTCGAAGGCACCGTATCCTGCTTCCCTGTCCTCTCCCTCACAGGAGGTACAACTTGTGCTCAAGTGGTAAGTATGTGCCTGTGTCACTGTTGCATGTGCTTGTAAATTCTAATATTTGTGTGCGTCGTCCTTTTCTATGCAGACGCTGCCGTTTTGTCCTGTCTTTTCTGTTGCCTATCGCTACTTTTACTGTCCGCTGCTTTCACTAAGGCGTGTGCACGTGGTCCGCCGGTGCCGCGCTGAAAGGCTGTGCGAGGACATCTGCTCTGCTCCGAGCGTCCGCACGCACTGGACCTGTCTGTCTGCTACTCTTTTATAGGAGTCAATGGACTAGAGACAATTCACAGAACATGGACGAACTAACGAGACTCGTGCAACTGGACTATTTCTTAATTTAATTTTAAATAACTTGTATTTCGGTTGCCTCTTATAATATGTTTTAAGAAATCTTTTATTAAAAAAAGTACACATTATTTTCAGAAAAGGTCCCAGGAAGGGATTAGTAAACCACATATACTCAGGACATAAAGAGAAATCTCAGGGACATTACAATGTCCTACAGGAGCCTTTCTATGTCACACTATGGCACAATTTAATTTTCTTTCCCCCCTCATGCCCTGATCCCGCATATTACGCACGACACTGCATGCTTCTCTTCTTCTTCCCCAAAAGGGACTTCATTAAACCAACACAAAGTCACAGTGCACAGTCATGCTCTCATTTTGAGCTGTTCATTAGCTGTAAAGTGTCTCCATGTTCTTGTTATATGTAAACATGGGAGCTGGCCAGTCACTGCAAATTAGAATATATGAGTTCTATCCGTAGCAGTGGGGCTCATTCACACATACACAGGCCTCTTAACACTTCCACACCACTATAAAAGTTTGGTTTCTCAGAAGTCCCCAGCGACAGTGAGAGTGTGAGAAAATGGAAATATTATCATGGCAAAGATAATGGTGACTAAGCTCCAATAAACTGCACTCATTTGGAGGATTCTAATAGGTTTGGTGGGGTTGTTTTAGGCCCGAGGGGTGGGGGTAGTTGTGTTTCTTTCTTTTGTAGTGTGTCTCTCACTCACTCGTGTTCTGTCTGAGCTAAGGAGGGCAGAGCAAGGGGGAATAAACAGTTCTGCAGTTGAAGCTAAATATTTTATGTTCTGTTAATGCTGTTCTAATATTAAGGATATATATGAAGCATACACTGTATAAAGTGGACCAAGGGAGTATAACGTCACCCATAGCGTTCAGCTCCAGCCAAATGAAGCTCACCAAGGCTAGCAGTTATAGGGGAACAGAGTTCCATATTTGGAGTGAGGCTGTTGAAGACAATGCCCCACTCAAACTACTGGTTTAGCAGGGAGTGGGTGCTTAGCAACAGGTTTGATTGATGCTAGTGGAAACAACCTCAGGAAAGAAGGCACCTGATTTATCTTTAATGTTCATATCTTGATTTACGGACAAAATAGATAAATAAAAATATAATAATAAATCTATGTTTTGTGTCATATAGATTTATTACAATATTATTATTTTTTTAATTGTAATAATAATGGATTACTGGATGGATTTATATAGTTTTCAATAAACAAAAAACACTTAATATTGCAAAATTCATTTAATCTATAGTCATTGATAGTCAACTACAACTGCCATTCTTATTATCAATATGTATTTTCCAATCTGGACATGACAAATGTTTAACTCCCATGCTTGTCAAATATTCAGTCATAGGGGGGTCACGTGGGAGCACCGAACAAGATGGTCGCCTAAGTGAAAACTGCCCGTCAAGGCCCTCATTTTCATCTGAATTCGCCATCTAAATTCGGCTTCTTCTTAATGAACTATTAATGTTCAGTGGTCATAAGTGGTTTTCTGCTGGATTTGTGATTTTGGAATAATGACGACTAGAACAGCATCTGCCAAACACGGTGCTACGGCTAGCGGGGCTTATCCCAAATCAGCTAGCCAAACCACGGAGCTAAGTGTGTTAGCTGAAATGCAACAGTCTTTACTAAAAGCCACGGAGGAAATGGGGAAAGTTGGGCAGCTTTTGACGAGCTTACAAGTAGAGGTGAACGAAGTGAAAGAAGCTAACAAGGGGATACGGAATGATGTTGACCAGGTCATGGTTCGGTTGGACGAAGCGGAGCGCCGTATTTCTCAGTTAGAGGATGAAAACCGCCAGTTACGCAAATCTGCAGACAAGAGTACCAAGAAATGCGAGGAGCTTCACCAGGCCATAGAAGATGCAGCTAATAGAGACAGGAGACAAAATCTGCGTTTGATCGGTCTAAAAGAAAGGATGGAAAACGGCAAAGTAGAAGAATGCGTGAGGCAGATAATAGCGGAGGCACTTGGGGTTGAGCTTGACCGCACGCAGTTACAGCGGGTGCACCGCACCTCAGGGCCGGTGCCGGAGGACGACAAACCACCCAGGCCAATTATTATGCGATTTCTGAGCTACTTGGAACGAGAACGAGTGCTGGCGGCCGCTAGAGCGAAATATAAAAGTAAGGAGGTCATCGTGTGGAGGGGATGCAGGTTGTCTTTTTTCCCTGACATGACAAGAGAAACCGCGGAGAAACGGAAAAAGTTTACCGACGCCAGACGGAGGCTTCACGAGCTGGATGTGCGCTTTACCCTGGCGTACCCGGCAGAGCTGCGCTTCACATGGAGGGGCAAACGGATGAAGTTTACTGATCATTGTCAGGCTCTGGCATTTCTAAATAGCGGTGGGCATGAAGATGAGGATCCCCAGGAGTAACGTGGCTTCTGGGCTAAATGGACAGACAACAGTGAGTAAAAAAAAAAAAAAAATCACTCCAGAAAGCTATTAAGATAATATGATACCACTGATTCAGAAAAAGTAAGAAAATGGGCATTATTTCATTTTATAATTTTTCTTTTATTATTATTATTATTATTATTATTATTATTATTATTATTATTATTATTATTATTATTATTTGATTAATTTTCTTTTGATTTATATATAATACAACTTTATTTATTTGTTTATTTTTTACTTATGTATTCATTTATTTATTTATTTTGTGTGTTGTAATCTTTGAATTTTAATTTATTTATATTTATTTTTACTAACCATTACCTTTATTGATGCTTAGAAGAAACACAGAGGGGGACGGGGGCATCAAGGGGTGATCATTCGTGTGTCTCATGGGTCGTGTTTATGGGAGGTATTTCTCTAAAGTGAGAAGTAGGGGGAGGATTGAGTTGTTCATGTTTAGGGGTTCATTTTGTTTTTCTGTTCCTAATAAAAGTTCTATGTTAGTTTGTTTTTTTGGTGTTTGTAACATTATGACAGCGACACATTTGTTTTCTCTGGCAGTGGAGCTTTATTCAAACTACAAATGTAGTATTAATGGCTAATTGTATAAGAATAATATCCTGGAATGTGAATGGGCTTCAAAATCCAGTAAAACTGAGGAAATGTTTGACCTATCTCAAATCCCACCAGGCTCAACTGGCATTTATACAAGAAACACATTTATTGGACTCAGAGGTGCGTAGACTTAAAAGAGACTGGGTGGGGCAGGTGTTTCACAGTTCGTACACTAGTAAAAAACACGGAGTTGCCATATTAGTACATAAAAAATTGAATTTCACCATGGTGAAGGAGCAGAAAGACTCAGATGGCAGAGTAATATGTTTGGAAACAATAATTAATGGAGTGAAAGTTAATTTATGCAATTTATATGGCCCGAACTTAGAGGATGCAGTTTTTTCTCCATAAAATAAACAAGATGATAGGGGACATACCAACAAGTAATACTATAATAGCAGGAGACTTTAATCAGGTCCTGGATGGGGCTCTTGATAAAACTACTTTTTTCTAAAAGCAAGTCAAAGGATAGAATGGCTATTGAATTGATGATGAAGGATCTGGGCCTGGTGGATATATGGAGGCTGGTCAACCCCAAAGAACGAGAATATACATTTTATTCTCACAAACATAAATCTCACTCCAGAATTGACTATTTTTTAATTAGTAATAATCTCATAGAAAATGTTTCGGATAGTTTCATAGGACCAATTGCACTGACTGACCATGCTACTGTACATATGGGTTTAATCCTGGAGCCGGACCTGGTCAAAAAGAATAGGTGGAGATTAAACGTTTCTTTGTTTCAAAGCCCTGAGTTTAGTAAATTACTGGAGAAGGAGATTGATGATTTCTTTGAGTTTAACATGGGTTCAACAGAAAGAATTGGTACAGTTTGGGAGGCATCAAAAGCCTATATAAGGGGAAAGATAATAGAATATGCCAGTAAGAAAAAAAGAGAACAATTAGAAAGAGTAAAGATAATGGAAGTGGATCTTAAGGAGTTGGAAAAGAGGCTTTCAGAGCGTTACGAGGTGGCAACAATGAGACGTATTTGTGACCTAAAACTGCAGATTAATGAAATATACAATAAGAAAGTAGAATATGCTTTATTTAGGTTGAATGCTAATTTCTATGAGAGTGGAGAGAAAGCTGGAAAGCTTCTGGCTAGGCAGCTTAAAAAAAAGGAGGCGAACTTCACAATACCTGTCATTAAGGATGAGTCAGGAATGATTAAGACTAACACTGGGGATATCAACAAGGTTTTCTTAACATTTTATAACAAACTTTATGGGTCACAGGTTAAACATGATCTGCAGGAATGTGACAATTTTTTCTCCAAATTTAACTTCCCAAAGTTAACAATGGACCAACAGACAGATCTGGATAGTCCCATAACAACTGAAGAGGTGAAAAAGGCAATTTCCCTTATGAAAATTGGAAAAGCACCAGGATTAGATGGGTTTCCATCAGAGTATTACAAAAAATTTGCAGATAAATTGGCCCCTGTTTTGACTGAGGTGTTTAAAGAATCATTTGATCTGGGAAAGATGCCAGGGACTTTTAATGAAGCTCTAATTTCTTTAATCTACAAAAAAGATAAGGACCCTACAGATCCAGGCAGCTATAGACCGGTGAGCCTAATCAATGTGGATTGCAAAATCCTGACAAAAGTTCTTGCCCTCAGAATGGAAAAAGTATTACCTCACTTGGTTCACACAGATCAGGTGGGATTTGTGAAGGGAAGGACATCATCAGATAATGTTAGAAGACTCCTGCACCTTATGTGGCAAAATCGGAATAATCTTACCCCTGTGGTTGCTCTGTCATTGGATGCCCATAAGGCTTTTGACCGAGTAGAATGGAACTTCCTTCAGTATATACTCAAGGCATTTGGATTTGGGGAGGGCTTACTTAGGTGGGTCAGAGTGATTTATTCGGATCCTAGAGCTGCAGTGTTAACAAATGGACTAATCTCACCTTTTTTAAAACTGGAACGTGGAACTAAACAGGGAGACCCACTAAGCCCCCTACTATTTACATTGTTTTTAGAGCCTTTGGCAGCTGCAGTTAGACAGGACAGTGGTATTAAAGGAGTGGTGCAGGGATCGGAAGAACATAAAATGTTCTTGTATGCTGATGACATATTGCTTCTTATTAGGGACCCTTCCTCTTCAATTCCAAATATTCTGTTTACAATTGAGACTTTTTCAAAATTATCAGGCTATACAATCAATTGGCAAAAGTCAGAGGCTATGCCAGTCTCAAGGAATTGTTTTCTAGCTCACCTTTCTCCATTCAATTTTAGGTGGATCCCGGTTGGTATGAAATACCTTGGTATTAAACTTTGCCCAGAGTTAGCTAATATAATCCCAATTAATATAGAACCACTGCTTCAAAATTTAAAAAACAATATAGATAAGTGGAAGCTACTGAACCTTACCCTGTGGGGTAAAGTCAATACTATTAAGATGCTGGTTGCCCCACAGTTCAATTATATTTCAATGATGGTACCTATAACTATTAGTAATACCTTTTATAAACAATATAATGCATTAATTAAAGCATTTCTTTGGAATGGCAAGAACCCGAGAATAGGTTTAAGAAAGCTTTCTACATTGAAGAACATGGGAAGGCTGGCACTCCCAGATTTGGAATTATATAATATTGCTTTTGAAATGAACAAATTATCCAAACATTGGAAGAATCAGGTAACGGATAAGGGGTGGGTTGGAGTTGAAAGGTCATTGGTGGCTCCATTTAATATCATCCAACTGCTTTCTCAGAAATCTAAAAGTGAATTACAGCAAAACCTGATCATACAACATTCTCAATGGGCATGGACCAGGGTGCATCAAAGAATGGGAATCTCTCCATATAAACAGTGCTACTCCTCGGTTTGGAATAACCCAGCTATACGCATAGGCAAGTCTCCCTTTTTGTGGCAAAAATGGTTGATACAAGGAGTTCAAAAGATAGAGGATCTATACAGGGATGACAATTTCTTGTCATTTGTTATGCTGAAAGATACATTTAAGTTGATAGACAAAGGGGATTTCTGGAAATATTTACAAATCAGAAGCAGTGTGAATTCCGTTTTTAGTTTGAACCACCTGCAGAACGAGAATGCTCTACAGGCCAGGCTGAATTTGCCAGTGAATATGCAAACTGCATCATTGTATTATAAGATGCTTTAAATAACCAGGGTGCAATATGTGAAGGCTTGAGATTAAGTTGGCAGAAAGATCTAAATATTAAGATGAGTGAGGATGTGTGGGATGGGGTGGTTTCAAATGTAGGCTGGGCTACAAGAGATGCTAGAAGTAAGCTTATTCATTATAAAATTATTCATCGATTTTATTTTACTCCATCAAAGCTACACAAAATGGGCCTGTTGCAGAACAATAACTGCTGGAAATGTAAAACCGAAAGTGGTACTTATCTTCATGCCTTCTGGGAATGTCCTGTGGTGTCTCCATTCTGGACTGATGTTATTAAAAATCTGGAAAAGTGGATTGGCCTATCTATCCCAGCATCACCACAGATGTGTCTTTTGGGAGATAAGTCTCTCCTGCCCTCTGGATTCACAATGGACATGTACGGATTGGCGGTGGCTGGTTTTATTGTGGCTGCCCGGCTAATTCTGAGGGTCTGGAAAAGCCCCCACGGGCCACGGATTGAGGACTGGTTTGGGCTGATGACAGAGACTGCTGCATTTGAAAGACTGATCTCAAAAGTGAACAACACCCAGGACAAAACGAACAGGATATGGAGTCGCTTTTTGTCATTTGTGGGGAGTAACAGCTCTGCTGTACAGAAGTAATAGACTGATTGATGTGATCAGCTGTCATATATTTAGTTTTTTGGTTTGTTTGTTTTGGTTTTTTTTTGTATTTTGTATGTCTTTTGTTCTTATAATGAAAATGAATAAAAACTTTAATGACAAAAAAAAAAAAAATCAGTCATACACTAGTTTATTTTAGTCCATGATTAGATAATAATAATAATAATAATAATAATAATAATAATAATAATAATAATAATTATTATTATTATTATTATTATTATTATTATTATTATTATTAACACCCCCCCCAAAAAAAATAAAAAATAAAAAAAAAATCAGCGTCTCAGTAATACTACTCCATTCATTCCAGTGAGATCATTTATGACATTGTCACACCTGCACGGTTGGAAATAGAGGTTTGTCTTCCCTGGCTTTTTTGTTCAGTATGATGAGAGGAATATGTGTACAAAATTTCAATGGTCTATGAAAAAAGTAATCATTTTTCATCCCATTTAAACAAAACTCATGTATTTCAATGGGAAATGTCAGATGTTGCCATGGCAACACCTTTGAAAATAGAGGTATGTTCTCATTGGCTTTTTTGTTCAGTATGGCAATAGGGATGCCCATGAAAAAAGTTTGACATATGTGAATTGCATATCTATGCACTCAGATCAAGATTTTGAACAAAACGTATATTAATGCCGGGAAATAGGACACTGCATGTTTGAGTTACGGGTCATTTAAAACTTCAAAAAATGTCTTTTTTTTTTAAGGCTGGCCACACCCACATTTTATGACTTAAAAAAAATCTGGAGAGTAGCATGTATTCCCACATGGGTCTAGTTCATTCTGACAAATTTCCAGGTTTCTTGAATGAAAATCCGAGGCACAAAAAATTCAAATATGAGAGGTAAAATTTTGAAAAAAATGGGGTTCCGCGCCCTTCCTGTAGGGTTTAAGGTGGGGTCATAATATAATTATTTACTTGACTTGACATGTTCTATGTTTGTACCAAATTTCATTTATCTACAATGAAAAAAGTGTCTCATTGCCGTAATGTATTTTGATTTTTGAGGTGGCGCTACTGAGTCATTGAAACATTATTTTTTTTGCACATGAAAATACATTTTTTGCCAATCTTGAATTTTAGGCCATAATTTGATTAGTGTAGAGCATCTATTTAGTCTACAACAAAGTCCAGTACTCTGAATCCCATTTATTTCAATGACACATTTATTATGTTACCACGATAACATAGTTGCAGATAGAGGTATGTTCTCATTGTCTTATTTGTTCAGTTTGCGAAGCCAAATGTCCATGCCGAATTTCAAATGTTTATGTCAAAGTAATTTTTTTGGTCCAATTCAAAAGTTCAAGGGGGCGCTGTGGAACAAAAAAAAATCTGACTTATGTAAATTGTATATAATTTACTGCAAATCAAGATTTCAAACAAAATGTATATTAATGCTGAGAAATAGGACACTGCATGCATGAGTTATGCGCACTTTAACACTTCAAAATATTGCTTTTTTATTTTAAGGCTGGCAACACCCACATTTTATGATGTAGAAAAATCCAAGACAGTTCCCTATAATCCCACATGGAGCTAGTTCATTTTGACAAATTGGCAAGTTTCTTGAATTAATTTTAATTTTGAAAAATTCATTTTTTTGAATATCAAAATTAAAAAAAAATTCACCAACCTTGAATTTTGGGTCCAATAAACTTGACTTTTCATTAATGTTCAGGGTGTCAAAAGTGGCTTCAAAGCACCTACCAAAATATTAATAATAATAATAATAATAATAATAATAATAATAATAATAATAATGGAAACACATTTTCCACCCATTATTTTTCTCCTAAACCATAACAGCTACAGTCATGTGACTTTCTCACATTGTGCCCCATCACAAATAATGCCCCTGTGAATTTTTTCTGAAGTCCACCACAAATCGATTGTCTTCTATGAATTTTTGAAAATGAAATTTGAAGAGGGCGCTAGAGAGCCATTTTCTGAGAGAGTGCCTTGATTTGAACATCATTGCGTTCAGCTCACAAATGTGCATAAATGCTGTATTATTGTTTTCCCAACAAAATAATATCATAATATCATTTTTGTCATGTCCCGATGTTCTATTTTTTGATGTGAGTTTCGGATTTTTACGTTGACTTTTTTCCGAGTCTGGCTCCCATTGGCCCCATGAAAATCAAAGTTCCGGACGCGGTTTTAATGAGTCCCTCGCCGGGACATTGTCCCAGGCTTGGGCCTAATAATGGAAACGCATTTTCCACCCATTATTTTTCTCCTAAACCATAACAGCTACAGTCATGTGACTTTCTCACATTGTGCATCACAAATAAGGCCCTTGGATTTTTTTTCACAAGTCCACGACAAATCGATTGTTTTCTATGAATTTTTGAAAATGAAATTTGAAGAGGGCGCTAAGAGCCATTTTGTGAGAGAGTGCCTTGATTTGCATATAATTGCTTTAAACTCACAAACGTGCATAAATGCTGTATTAGTGTTTTCCCAACAAAAAATGTGTGAATGAGAAATATTTTATTGAAATTTTCCAAATATTGTGATTTGGTTGAAAATTCACCCGTTGTCCCAGGCTCGGGCCTAACAATAATAATAATAATAAATAAAACTGCAAGCAGTGATAAAGGCCCTCGCCACCCCTTGCGACCGAGGGGTACATGCCACCGTGAAGAACCTGTCTTTCGTTCCCGCTTACATCGCCCCTCCCCCCAAAATCAGCGACTGAGTAATACTACTCCATTCATTCCAATGAGACCATTTATCACATTGTCACGCCTGCGTGGTTGGAAATAGAGCTATGTCTTCATTGGCTTTTTTGTTCAGTATGATGAGAGGAATATGTGTACCAAATTTGAATGATCTATGACAAAGTAATACATTTTCATCCCAGTTAACCAAAACCCATGTATTTCAATGAGAAATGTCAGACGATGTCAGGGCAGAGCATAGAGGTATATTGTCATTGGCTTTTTTGTTCAGTATGTCAATAGGGATGTCCATGCCAAATTTCAAATGTTTGTGACAAAGTAATTTTTTGCATACTATTAAAAGGTTCAAGGGGGCACTGTGGAGCAATGTAATGTCTGACCTGTATAAATTGTATATCTATGCATTCAAATCAACATTTTGAAAAAAAAGTATATTCATGCTGGGAAATAGTACACAAAATCTGTGAGTTACATGCAATTAGAAACTTTAAAAAATTGCTTTTTTATTTGCAGGCTGGCCACACCGACATTTTATAACTTAAAAAATTCCAAAAGAGTTCCCTATAATCCCACATGGGTCTAGTTCATTTTGACCAATTTGCATGTTTCTTGAATGAAAATCTGAGGCGCAAAGGCACTCAAAGCGCTTTACAAGGAACCACTCACCCATTCACACGCACATTCACACACCAGTGTACGCAGACACTGAGGGCAAGATGGGTTAAGTGTCTTGCCCAAGGACACAACAATAGCATTCATCTGTGTGAGTTAGAATGGCACCGCCAACCTATGGATCAGTGGATCTGACTGCTCAACCAATGATGTTTATGTCGAGAGCGGGATTTGAACCGCCAACCTTCGGATCAGTGGACAAACACTCTACCAACTGAGAAATGCCCGAGAGTGCTAGAGAGCCATTTTGTGAGAGAGTGCCTTGATTTGCATATTATTGCGTTCAGCTCACAAATGTGCATAAACACTGTATTAGCGTTTTCCCAACAAAAAATGTGTGAAAGACAAATATTTATTTTGAAATATTCAAAAATGTATGATTTGTGAAATTTGTGTCGAAAATTCACCATGACCACACCCAAAGTCATATTCAAAATGTAATTGATAATATTTAATCACACATGGGTTTAGTGGGAATTTGCCAAATTTGAAGTGTTTGTGATGAAAACTGTGTGAGGCGATGTCCTGAATGCGAGGGTGTGCACTTTTGTCATTCCCAGGTTTGATCCAATATGGCTGACTTCCTGTACATTTTAGGGTGGGGCCATAGTATCATTTTTGTCATATCCTGACAGGTTCTATTTTTTGATCTAAGTTTCAGATTTTTACGTTGACTTTTTTCCGAGTCGGGCTCCCATTGGCCCCATGAAAATCAAAGTTTGAGGTGGCGCTACCGAGTTGTCTTTTGATATTTTTTCTCGGAGTCTTTTGTGTCAATTAGAGGTTGTTGAGTTCTAATTTTTGACACCACTCACTGCCAGGTCAGGGCGTGTTTACTACTTGATTTTTGCCATTTTTCATGCTCCGGACACGGTTTTAATGAGTCCCTCGCTGGGATGTTGTCCCAGGCTCGGGCCTAATAATAAGTTTTAAGCCACAATGTGAAAGATTATAGCCAAAGAAACATTTTCATGTAGGCAAGCATGAGTCAGGTTTGTGGAGATACAAGTTCACAGTAAGGACACATGATTTTCAGTGTAATAACAACCAAAATGGAAAAAAAAAAAAGAAAAAGCTTTTATTTTAGTCTATTTATTGGTAGTAAGGATATGACTTCATGGGTGAATGATGTAAATACATCTCAAATGGTAAGTGTTAGATCGAGTCTACTCCAGTGTATTCTAGGTGCTGCTGTAGCGACCAAAATAGCACTCACTCTGTCTCCCTCCCTCTCTCTCAGTGTACTACCCAAACAGTGTGTAAGTAAAAGCAGATGCTGTGTGTAAGTGCATGCTCTGACCTGGCTGGTGTGACAAAGAGCAGCAGAAACAGTTCAGACCTAATTAAAAATTAGAGCAAATCTTTTCATGCTTCCATTGTTAATTTACCCTGACAGGTTTTCATTAGTTCTGCCTATGGTTTATTTAATGTTGGTCTAAGCACTGTATTTAGTATTTATTGTGATAATGATGAAAAGCATTCAAACTATGTAACCATGAATTCACATGATCCAAAAATGTCATGATGCCTGTATTTTCTGTCTCCCTGTGTGCTTTCCCCTCCCTCACCTGACTCTGGCTCTGCTGGGCACAGCTTTCCATCCAGGGACCTCGTTGTGTCTTCCGCCCTTCACCTGGACCGTTTTTGCTCCACTGGACAGTTTACCTTCTTCCCCAAATTCAGCCGGCCCGCACCAGTGACATTTTTCCCTCCATCCGGTCCCCCTCCTCCCATCCGTATCAGTCTGTTGGGACACCACCAGTGGCTCTTAGCGGGGGGGGGGGGGTACTGTCATGATGCCTGCATTTTCTGTCTCCCTGTGTGCTTTTCCCTCCTTCACCTGCCTGAACACGGAGCTGGGCGGAGCTCTCTGCTCCTCCCACGCGCTCCTGCCTTCCATTAATGCAATCACCACCACCTGCTGCGGTGGATAAGAGGGACTTGCTTCAGACACTTGGGGCCAGATCGTCTGCTCGTCTGCTCGCCTCTGCTCGCCTACACCCTGTTCCCAGGACCATCTCAGACCAGACATGCGGGACCAGACTCTCCGCGTGTCCTCATCCTGTCTCCCGCACTGCAGGCTCTGCTCCCGCACTCCCGGCTCTGCTTTTGCCTGGCTTCCCCGACCTGGTATGGTACTGTTTCACCTTGTCTCCTGCACACTATGTCCCTGGACCTCGCCCTGCACCCTGCTCCTTGCCCTGGCTCTGGTTTACTGGTCTTTGCCTCTGTGGCCCACATTCCCGGATCCCGGCTCGTCCTCTGCACCTCGCTCCGGCGCCGTACCGCGCGCTCCGCTCCTGGATCCTGCCCTGGACTCTGGCTCCTGTTCCCCGCTGGATTAATTTTTGTGTTTGAACTGAATTTCACCATTTTGTAAATAAACACTGTAAATCTGCCCCGAGTCTGCACGTCTTTGGTCCTCCCAGCCCCACCGGTTACGACAAAAAATCATGTAATCTGAATGAAATCTGATCTCCTCTCTGAAAGTTGTAAAAAGTACTTGAAAACACATAGTGGTAATACTACTACTACTACTACTACTATTGATAATACTACTATTGATACTACTACTTCTACTACTCATTATAATAATAATAATTAAAACTGCAAGCAGTGATAAAGGCCCTCGCCACCCCTTGCGACCGCGGGGTACAGGCCACAGTGAAGATCCTTTCTTTCGTTCCCGCTTACATTGCCCCTCCCCCAAAATCAGCGTCTCAGTAATACTACTCCATTCATTCCAATTAGACCATTTATGACATTGTCACGCCTGCACGGTTGAAAATAAAGGTATGTCTTCATTGGCTGTTTTGTTCAGTATGGGGAGAATATGTGTACCAAATTTCAATGGTCTATGACAAAGTAATTATAGTTAACCAAAACCCATGCATTTCAATAAGAAATGTCAGACGTTGCCATGGCAACACCTTTAAAAATAGAGGTATATTGTCAAATATAAAAAAATAGGGCATAGGAAATAGGACACTAACTGTGAGTTACACGCAATTAAAAACTTTTAAAAATGGCTTTTTTCTTTGCAGGCTGGCCACACCCACATTTTATAACTTAGAAAATTCCAAAAGAGTTGCTTATAATCCCACATGGGTCTTGTTAATTTTGACCAATTTGCAAGTTTCTTGAAAGAAAATCCGAGGCGTAAAAAATTCAAATGTGAGAGGTAAAATTTTGAAAAAAATTGGGTTCCGCCCACAATGGCCGACTTCCTGTAGGGTTTAGGGCGTAGGGCCATTTTGTGAGAGAGTGCCTTGATTTGCATATCGTTGCATTCAGCTCACAAATGTGCATAAACGCTGTATTAGCGTTTTCCCAACAAAAAATGTGTGAAAGAGAAATATTTTATTGAAATCTTCAAAAAATTGCAATTTTGTTGAAAATTCACGCTGACCACACCCAAAGTCATAATCAAAATGTAATTGATAATCTTTAATCACACATGGGTTTAGTGGCATTTGGCCAAATTTGAAGTGTTTGTGATGAAAACTGTGCGAGAAAATGTCCTGAATGTGAGAGTGTGCACTTTTGTCATTCCCGGGTTTGATCCAATATGGCCGACTTCGTGTACATTTTAGGGTGGGGCCACAATATCATTTTTGTCATGTCCTGACATGTTCTATTTTTTGATGTGAGTTTCAGATTTTTATGTTGACTTTTTTCCGAGTCGAGCTCCCATTGGCCCCCATGAAAATTAAAGTTTGAGGTGGCGCTACCGAGTCATATTTCGTTATTTTTTTCTCAGGGTCTTTTGTGACAATTAGAAGTTGTCAAGTTCAAATTTTTGACATCATTCACTGGCATGTCGGGGCGTGTTTACTACTTGATTTTTGCCATTTTCTATGCTCCGGAGGCAGTTTTAATGAGTCCCTCGCTGGGACGTTGTCCCAGGCTCGGGCCTGTCAGCTTTTCCCGGAGGCACACCACAAACAAAAATCCAGTAGGCTCAAGTAGATCCATAAACCAGGTTCTTTATTTCGGCACAGGCATCATTCAAACTGAATCTCCTGATTTTACATGTCCAGAGTGGGCTCTATATACCAGTGGCACACGTCACCTTCTCTTAATGATTAGCTTAGAATATACAGACATGAACATGTTATCTGAGTTCAGTGAAGACACAGTGTGCAAAACATATATTCTTATCTGATCTTTCTTGGGAAACTTGCATGTGTTGGTACAAAATGGATATAGCATAACATGTCTATGTCCATGTACGTTCCAAGTACATCATGACATATCCCTGCCACACTGGCACCCACAAAAACATACAGGTCAAAGTATAATATATCATGTTACATGAAACATTAATCTCACAGGCCTAATAATAATAATAATAATAATAATAATAATAATAATAATAATGTTGTCATGATCCTGGTCTGTCACTCCTTGTTTTGTTGTCCTATCACGTGTCTAAGTCTAGAGCTGGGGCGGAGAGCTGCATCCCTCCCGTGCACACTTCGGTCTAACCTGGGGAGAATAAGAGGAGCCAGGACCTGACACTTGATGCCAAATCGTCTGTGTACCTCCGTAGTATTCCTCGCTTGGCTCTGTTCATGTTTTACCTTTTTGATCTCACTTAACTGGATACTTTTGCTTCCTCACCAGATCCTGCTCCCTGGACCTGCTCAGCTCTCTCACCTCCGACCCAGCTCTTCGCTACTGGTGTAGTCCATCCCACCTCAGATTCTGCTCCTCACGCTCTGCCCCTGGACCACGACCCGTGCCCCACTCACGACTCACTGATTGATGTTCACTTTTGCACTTTGTAAATAAACACTGTTTAACTTTCCCCGAGTTCTGTATTGTTGGTTCCTTATGCCGAGCATTACGACAAATGTTAAAAATGTAAAAAAGTAAGAAAGGAATAACTGGATCACTACAAACAGTTTAACTAGTTCTATTTTTCATTTTTTGGAGATGTGAACAAGCCCTATGCAAAATTAGCAACCAAGTCAGGTTAAATTAATGATGACTAAACCAGGACTAAACCATGATTAACTCCAACTAAATGGACTGAAACAGGAAACTGAATCAACACGTGCACTACAAAGTACTGTTCCGCCACCGACCACATTATAGTGCCAGGCTTTATTCACAGTGTAGCCATACTGATCCTCATTGGCTGCTCCATATTCAGAGACACAGAGATGATTTGGGTCTTTTGGGACAGTGGTTACCGTGGAAACGCAGAAGCCTCAGTTCAGGTGAAGCGCTTCCTGATTGCAATCCAAATGTTGTCTTTTGTTGCTCTCTACTACTGCTTCATCAACATCATTCAACACAAAGAGTGGAGTATGTAAAAATAACACACTCAAACACTTATATTACAATACAGATATGTCACTATTAATTATATGACAATATTGCACTGTAATACATGTTAAACTGACTTTGGGACTAAGAAAAAGCTATCATTATTCATGGAACTATATGAAGCCTGTGCTCTTACTGTTTTAAATAAAAGTATTGCAATTTTTAAAAGAACCAAACCTTTGTCTTTCTAATGTTATGCCTTTTTACACTGATTTACATCGAACTAACACAGCATAGCACACACATCAGCACAGGTAAACACACCCCACTTTCAATTTGAACACTTGAATCAAAGCTTTGTCATGGTCAGTGATTAGTGGACAAAATGAGTTCTCACATTGGTTTCTGTCACATCAAAATAAATAGAACCAGTCTTTTGCACGGCTTTTTGAAATGAACAGGTCCAAAAGATTTGAATCCCATGAAAGAGCTGAAATTCCTATGATTATTTGTAATTAAAATGGCATTATGAAATTTAAATCTTACATACAGTCCCTTGTGTGTTTAGAACATGGAAATGATAAGGTTCAATATCAGTAGTTTTCTCTTTGGTAGCTTAGCTGTTTGATCAATTTTGCATTCAGCTATGTCATGATGCCTTGGGTTGCCATGGACACAAGAGAGCAAATCTTTTCATGCTCCCATTGTTAATTCACCCTGGCAGGTTTTCTATAGTTCTGCCTATTGCCTGTGTTTTATTTAATGTTGGTTTAATTAGTGTATTTGGTATTTATTGGGATAGTGATGAAAAGAAGGCCAAGTATACAACCATAAATTCACATGATACAAAAATAACCCAGAAAGTATGCTGTAAAAGCAAACTACTACACGCTGTCTTCATCTCTTCTTCATGCTCTATTGTATTCTCACCTAACACCTCTAGATGCTATCTACATTACTATTGTCTGATAGTGTGCCAGCTCTGGCCTGACAGAAGAGCAAAGAACACAGGTGAGGCTGAACAAAGGCCAGGTGAGGGGGTGGAGTGAGGAGAGGGGAGGAACTTCCATATATTTGTGAAAAAAACAAAACAAAAAAAGCTTATGGATGGTAGTCACCGTAGTCAGTTATGGATTGAGAACTGATTGGCTATGCTGAGGTGGTCCAAACTGCTTCTAAAGCTGTGCTGGTAGACAAAAATAATGCTTCATGTGAGTACTAGTTATTACAAGACAGTCCTAGGGGCAAAAGGAAGGAAAACACAACCCAAATGGTGAAAGGAAAAATAATAATTATAAAGTAAATGTAAAGGTTCAAGACGGATGCCAACTTATACAACATACAACATTGTCGGTCCTGACCATTCAAAAACATAACCACACACAAGTTTAACATTAGTAATACAACAGATCTAGCAATGGAAAGCTATTCTCTGTGAACCAGCCATACCGACAGGCAGGAGTGTGGCACTTTTATTACAAGTGGCACTGGAAAGTACAGGCCAAACCAAGGGAAGTGTTGAACCAGTCCACCACTCAGCAATCACTTGCCACCTGGATTGCTGCAGTTGGTCAGGTTTAGGTTCAGCAACAGTACATTCTCACAGAATGAGGTCAGCTGACTACCTGAATATACTGAATGACCAGGTTATTGCATCAATGGATTTTTTTCTTCCCTGATGGCACGGGCATATTCCAAGATGACAATGCCGGGATTCATCAGGCTCAAATTGTGAAAGAGTGGTTCAGGGAGCATGAGATATCATTTTCACACATGGATTGTCCACCACAGAGTCCAGACCTTAACCCCTTTGAGAATCTTTGGGATGTGCTGGAGAAGGCTTTGTGCAGTGGTCAGACTCTACCATCATCAATGCAACATCTTGGTGAAAAATTAATGCAACACTGGATGGAAATAAATTTTCTGATATCGCAGAATCTTATCAAACCAATAACACAGCAAATGCTTGCTGTAATCAAAGCTAAGAGTGGTCCAACAAAATATTAGAGTGTGTGACCTCTGTTTTGGTGCCGACTTTTTTTTGGCCCGGCAGTGTAAATAAGAGCACAACAGGGGAGTGCAGTGCGAGTCGGGCCCAGGACAAGAGCTGTAACACTCCTCGCCATAAGATACAACTTAATTTTGTATCCCAATAATCAAATGTTGATATTGTATTCAACATAACAAAATTCATGTGCCAAACAACTTAACTACAATCTGGACAGGGCATCAGCAAACATGTTCTCTGACCCCTACTTATGGTGAATTTTCAAATCCTTCACCATCAGAGCCCACAGCCATTGATTGTGACTGTACATAAGTGAGAGTGAGATTAGGGGGTTATGATCAGTAAATACAGTAACAAGCAGAGAGCAGAACTCAAGATACATTTAAAAATGAGCAAGTAACATGGACAGTGTCTCCTTCTCTATGGTGGAATACAGGAGCTGATGTTTATTGAACGTACGAGAGAAGTAGCTCACTGGATGGTCCATTCCTTTTTCAACCTTCTGCATCAGGACTGCATCTACGACTGGCATCTACCTCAAGTTTATACAGCCCAGAGGGGTCCAAAGCAGCAAGCACAGGGGCATGACACAAGAGGGATTTAACACTGTCAAAGGCAGATTAACACTCTTTGTTAGGGGGAGAACAACACTGTAGAAATTTAAGCAAAAGCTTCTGTAATAGCCTGCCATGCCCAGGAAGCAGCACAGCTCACACCGGGTGGTAGGAAGACAGGCACATAAAGCAGCAACTTAAGGGAATGCAGCTGGTACTGGCCGACCTCACATCTCAACTAGGTGATGCCAGCTTTTCCGACTTGGCCAAGTTAAGAGTAATGAAGGAACAGCTAAGCATACAAATATTTGTCGAAGAGTTTTATGTGATCTTCCCATGTAACAGAGTATACTATTAAGTAATCTAAACAGGCATTGCAATTAAGGAGACCTTGAACAATATTTACATTCTGTCAATGACACTTGCCATAAAATCTTTTAGCGACTCTAGTTTACAAATGTCTTTAGCGGAACTGAGGTTGTCAATACAATATTTCAAGTGGGGCATGGGTTAGGAATCATGGAGGGTAACGGTAATAATTTTTTCGGTAGTCGGTAGTGATGAAGCGGAGAGAACCATCAGGTTTGCCTACAACTAAACAGAGTGAGCTCCCCATGCTAGTGCTTGGCTAAAACATGTTGTAATAAATATCAGCCTTCTGTTTCATCAGTGAGTGCCTTACAGGGTTTTCACTATATGGATGCTGGCGAATTGGATCTCCTACATCTATGTCGTGCATTAGGACAGGCTTGGCATGTTTCCAAAAAGAAAAGGGAAGTCATGGATTAAATCCATTATATCAGACTGGTGGTTTCGGGTCAAATGAGTCAAATGAGAAGGCAGTGATTTAATGTTTCAGAGTTTAAGAGTGCAAGACAAGTGCCTTGCAGTTTGCAGACGCCCAAACCATCCTCATCAGTTGTTTGATCAGTCACTATTAATATGAACACTCACAGGAACAGCATTTTTGGTTCTACTAAGTGGGTCACAGGTGATACAATTTTAAGGTATTGATATGGCAGACATGAGGTTGCGTTTGCAATGCAGAGTACTCATAAAGTAGATTATGTCAATAATTCTTTGTTTACTCATGTGCACGATTTACACATGTGGTTCTCAACTCTAGACCTTGCAAGTGGTTACAACCAGGTACCTGTGGCAGAGAAAGATAAAGGAAAAACTGCCTTCTGCACGCCCTTTGGTCTTTTTTAATTTAACCACATGCTATTTTGGATTGTGCAATGCCCCAAGCACTTTTCAAAGTTTAATGGAGCGTATATTTGGAGACCAAACCTTTCAATCCTTGTTACTATATTTAGATGATATAATAATTTTTTCTTCAACATTTGAACAACACCTTCAACGCCTTGATCTGGTGCTGACTCGTCTTCAGCAACACAAGCTAAAGCTGAAATTGCAAAAATGCCACTTTTTTCAACCTGAAGTACAGTATCTGGGCCATGTCATATCAGCCACCGGAATAGCAACAGATCCATCAAAAATAAGTGCAGTCGCCGAATGGGCCAGGCCTACCACCTGTACTGAGCTGCAGTCCTTCTTAGGCTTTGCATCATATTATCGGCGTTTTGTGCAAGGATTTGCAAAATATGCAGCACCACTTCATAGGCTGGTGGCAGTGCTAGGTGGCAATGGAAAGAGGAGAGTTGGAGGAAAAAGGGCAATTGCCAGTTTGTGGACAGGGGATTGTGAAGATGCATTTCAGACGCTGAAACAAATGTGATGGATTCAAAATATATATTCAAGTTATATTATGTTATCTCACTGTTCATTTTAAAGGTACTGTAGGTACTGTACTGTAACTGTAGTTACTATAATCATTATATTCATTTCAACTATGTAAACTATGTAATCTGCACTAATGTTTGTTCTTGAGTCTTGCAGAAGTTATCTTTTGAAAGTTGCAGGATCCCACGGGAAGAAGGTCACTCTGAATGTGTGAAACAGAAACATCTTGGGAATGACCTTTGGAGATGCGAAAACAAAATGTATTTCTCTGTGAATCTTATCATATGTTTTTATTTTGTTATGTAAACTATGTCCCCCATCCCTTGAGAACGCATTTGTAACTAGGGTCCCTAACTAAATAAAAGGAGGAGAAAGACGGTGGAAACTTCAGAAGGGAGTGTGGTTGTAAACTGAAGGTTTTGCTTCCCCGCTCTTTCTCCTCAATATTGAGACAAAATAATCTCTCTTGTCTTCTCTTCTCTTTTGAACTGTAATATAGGTTAAAAAGGTGAACCTATCAAAATGTTAATCAGTGCTCCAGTGCTTGGGTATGCAGATTTCAAAAAGCCATTTATTCTTGAAATTGACGCAAGTCATGCAGGGCTTGGGGCAGTGCTGTCACAAGACCAGGAAGGGGGACGAAGACCAGTTGCTTTTGCTAGTCGGGGGCTTAGACCCACAGAGAAAAACATGCCTAATTACAGCTCCCGAAAGCTCGAATTTCTAGCCCTTAAATGGGCTGTTATTCAAAAGTTTCGAGAATACTTGTTGGGGAACAAGTTTGTTGTCTTTACTGACAATAATCCATTAAGTTACCTCCAAACTGCTAATCTGAGTGCAGCAGAGCAACGGTGGGCATCAGAATTGGCAGTATTCAATTTTGAGATTAAGTATCGCCCTGGACCAGCAAATCGAAATGCTGATGCACTGTCACGTCAGACACAGCCAGCCGACTTCTCTGTTTTTGCACCTGGTTTTCCTGTGCCAGAAGAGGCTCATGCAAGATATCTACCTGCTTTAACTGCGGCTGCACTCAGTAATACAATCACAGCACTGCCCTTTCACCCTCAAGCTGATCTGAGTGTTTTGCAAGCAGCAGATCCAGTTATAGGCGCTTTCCTTAAGTACTGGAGAAGACAAAGACCCCCCTCAAGACAAGAACTAAGCACTGCATGTCAAGAGCTGTGGAAAATGGCACAGCAGTGGTCTAGACTAAGAACCAGAGACGGTGTCCTATACCGGGAAATGCGGCCCCCTGGCGAGCAGTCGTTATGGCAGCTCCTCTTACCTCAATGCCTTAAAGCTGAAGTTTTAAAGGGTCTTCATGATAATCATGGGCACCAAGGCATTGAATGCACCAAACACCTTGTGAGAAGTCGGTGCTATTGGCCCTTTATGGGGAGAGACATTGAAAAGTATTGCCAGCAATGCCACCGTTGTACCCTGGCTAAAGCAGTCCAACCAAAGGTCCATACCTTTAAAGGAAGTCTAATGGCCTCAAAGCCATTGGAGATTGTGGCTGTTGATTTTGCACTGCTAGAGAAGTCAACAGATGGCAGAGAAAACGTGCTTGTGGCAACAGATGTATTTTCAAAATTTGCCCAAGCCTATGCGACTCGTGATCAACGGGCAAGCACTGTCGTTAAGATCCTCACGGAAAGGTGGTTTTATACCTATGGGGTCTCCAACGACTCCATAGTGATCAAGGAAGAAGCTTCAAAGGAGATCTTTTGAAACGTTTGTGTAACTTGTATGGCATTGAGAAGAGCAGAACAACACCATATCACCCGGAAGGTAACGGGCAATGTGAAAGATTTAATAGGACATTATATGATTTGTTACACACCCTTCCATCCGAAAGCAAACGAAAATGGCCCCAGCATCTACCTGAAGTCCTCTTTGCGTATAATACCACAAAACATCAGTCCACTGGCTTTTCACCGTATGAGTTAATGTTTGGCCAAAAGCCTCACCTTCCGGTTGATTTCCTGCTTGGCACAGCACAAGTTGACCCGACTCCTAGGATGGCTCAAAATTGGGTGGAAGAACATCAGAAACATCTAAATATAGTATATGCCCAACCTAAAGAAAAGCTGCAGCAGGCGGCAGAAAGAAGGAACCGATATTATGAGCCTAATGTCACTGTCCTCTCTCCAGGCACTTTGGTGAATAAAAAGAGCCATCCTTTAGGCCACAATAAATTGCAGGACACATGGGATCCAACAGTGTACGTTGTTGTCAAATGCATGGACCCAGAAGGCAGAGTTTACCAAATCCGTCCCAGGGAAGCTGCTGGAAATGAAAAGAACGTGAACAGAGCTGAGCTCAAAGTTTTGCCAAGTGTGCCTATCAACCATAATGATTCTCATGCTGATTTAGACTTGTTGGAGAATTGCACACAAAGGACCTATTCAGATTCATCAGATACAAGTGAACCAGAGGCATTGATCGTGCTGGTCCAGGAGCCACAAGAGGCCAGGGCCCTCTCCCCTGCATCTATTGCCCAAGCAGAAAGTGTTGAAGGCCCAAGTAAGGAGCGGGCAACCACTCAGCCAACTGGTATGTCTCAAGATTCGCAGCAGAGCCCACTAGATAGTTACGGGACCAATTTTAAGGCTGATGGGCAATGGCGCTCTAAGAGAACAACTGCGGGACAGCATACCAACCCACACCACCTTCCACGACCGATAATTTAATTTAAGGGTCACCGGGACAGCGACCTTTCAAAACCGTGGCTAGTGTAATGGGTGGAAATGTAGCAGGAGTAGGCGTGACCGTTCGTAGGGAGGGCTCATAGTGTTGTGCATAATGACACGCCCCCTTTTCAGTACTCGCTTTGGTCGAAAACACGACCCGTCTCCTGCAGCGTACAGACGTTACAAAGAGCTTATGTAAGTGATTTTTCTACCTTGCACATTGAGTAACTGCCTTGTTGTTGCATGACTAAAATGTAAGGGGAATGCGCTTGTTTTACAGTGTAATAATTGTAGTTTGCGCATTCATTTAAGAAAGAAATTACACTTGTAATGCGCTTTACAGGCTTGTCAAGGCTTGTCAAAGCTTCTCAAAGCGCTACACTATAGTCATTATTCATTCATTTCCACACTTGGTGATGGTAAGCTACTATTGTAGCCACAGCTGCCCTGGGGAGACTGACGGAAGTCAATCTGCGCCATCGGCCCCTCCGACCACCACCTATCATCCATGCACACACCACTTTCATACTAGGCAATGTGGGTGAAGTGTCTTGCCTAAGGACACAACGACAGAATTTGGTCCAAGCGGGACTCGATTCTCCGACCTTCGGGTTGGGGGACCAACACTCTAACCACTGAGCCACTGTCGCCCCCATTTCATAGGCATGCTCTCAGACTACCTCCAGCCATCCACCACGCGGAGAGAAGTAGCACCAAGCGTTTGATGTGAGTTTGTGTGCACTTCTGCTGCTAATGATTACTACTACCGTGTTTATGTAAAATATAAATTTATTGTTTTGAATTTAGTCATGGGTGATAAGTTAAAGGAAGACGAGTACAAATATTTGAACTCAAAATTGGTATTATTGATCTATTTGATGGCATCTAGCTGGTATGAACTTGTCCTAATGAAGTGTGTGTATGTTTTATAGGAATATGATCAGTTCTTAGACTTGTCACTGTTTTATCCCACTATTGTTTTATTTTACTAAGTGTATATGGGCCTATAATTTATAATTCTTACACCTTGGCACTTTATATAGTTTAATAAAATTCGGGCAATGGTGCAATACGGCGTAATATAGTGAAGTGCCAAACTATTCTAACGTTTTAATTGGATTTGCTGTGTTTTATATTGGATGATTTTGATTAGTGTGTACTCTGATGTGGAATAGCACTGGACACTTTACCTGCCTTTACTGAATGGCCGATTGCTTGCCTTAAGTGTTTTAGGGGTGCCACCTTGTTAAATAAATTTGTTAAATTTATGTCCAGCCTCTCTCCAGTTTATTCTGGTACCTGCTAATCCTGAATACTACAAATGTAAGGGCCAGAAGATTTAACAGAAAGCACATAGCCTTGGACTGGAAGGAGAACGAGCACTTGAGTCACCTACTCAAAAGTCACGTTTTACAGATTTTCTGTAATTTTAGTTTGAGGACTGTTGTTGTTTTCATTGGTTTTCAGGACAAATTCATGAAATATACATAATCATAACATAATTAACATAATCCAGTAAATTAGTAGGACGAGAAGAGGGTGGAAAAAAAAACTTCTCCTTTAATGGCTTTAACAGTCCAAAAGGAGAATGTGCAAAGACTAATTGTGCTGGACTAAACCCTAAAGATTCTTGGACAACATTTGTTACAATCCAGCTCTATCAGGGTTAGGGAAGTAACAACAAAACAAGATGTTAAAATGGTATGAATAAAGTTGTCATTTAATAAACAAGATTGCAAAAGGCAAAGTTAAAAAAATGAAGAAGGGGAGGCACAACAGGAACAGAAATACACGCATCATGACAATTAACATTGTAACGTATTATTACAAGCATGCTCAGTCAGGTGTTTTTTCCAAACTACATCACAGATTTTCTTAAATTGCTGGAGTGATGGGATAATGATGTCAGTGGGATTTATTTGAGTTTTTTATTATCTGGAGGCAATGTTTCAATTACATCCACAAAACACTGTTTTTAAAAGTCTCCTTCACTGTATGTTTTTTTTTTTTTTTGTTTAGCACAAGCCACACCACTTTACAGGATGCAAGTGTCACAGTTTCTCCATGCTTTTTCAATTGCTGAAACATTCATTCAGGTCTTTGTACTTGGCTTTTCAAGGTGCTCAATTTCTGCTTTCGTAGTTCATTACCTTTGGGGAATTCCTTGTCAATATTAGCCTGGAGAGTGCTAAAATGACACTGAAGATTTGAAGCCTTGTAATGTGATATTGTGGTATTAGAAATTAAACAGAGCAATGTGCCATTCTATTCAATAAAGTAAGCATCTTCCCATGCTTCCAGAAATGTCCTGCGTTCACTTTCATATTTTCGTCTAGCTTTGTATTTTTCCATTTTGACGATGAGGGTTAACAGTCTGCACGTGCAGGCTATGTTTACTTAATTGCCCAGCATTAGACGTAGCCTCATTCCTATTGGCAGAGAGTCACATGTGGCTCGAGAGCCGCATGTTCGCCACCCTTGTTCTATATCCTCAGAGACAGAGCCACAGAATTTTTTAAACATTAGCTACAGGCGCTATAAGGACAATATCCCACCACACAATCACCAAACACAATTACAAATTTTGAAAAAGAAGGCAATAAAAAAAAAAGTTATTACATTGTTATTACTGCTTTATTAAGGTGGGGTAGGGTTACAATCTCGGACAAGCCCCCAGTTTGTTACAAAAGGAAGTAACACAACTCAGAAGAAGCATAAATAAAAATAATGCTTAAGTAAATGTAAGAGTTACATATGAGAATAATTAGCATCTGAAACAATGCAATTTAACCTAATATACCCAGGCCCGTGTGATTAGGAGGAGGTTTGACCACCAGTGGGCAGATGAATAGAGATATTTCTTAGTTTGGGGTTTGATCATGTGACCTCTCCAGTCACCAGGGTGTGGTAGACCAATGTATTTAAACAGACAGTTAACCTTTAGTGGTCATGTCTCCACCAATGATGAATTCTAATATTATGCAGGGTGGAAATACATAGATCTATTACTAATCATTACAGACAGGGTCATAGGCCTTGGGGTGGTCAGATGAACCGCCTGACCTAGATCCTCACCTGCATCAGAATAGTGCAAAATATGATTTAATCCCTCATAATCATAAATCATTATACCATACTAGTTTAACAGTAGGTATTAAAACTTGCAATCTGATTCCTTAAA
This sequence comes from Periophthalmus magnuspinnatus, assembly GCF_009829125.3. NCBI lineage: Eukaryota > Metazoa > Chordata > Actinopteri > Gobiiformes > Gobiidae > Periophthalmus > Periophthalmus magnuspinnatus. Next base: position 4,406,496 of record NC_047129.1, on the reverse strand, counting down.
GGTATTATGTAAAATATATGTTTTTTCTACCATGTTATAATGTTGTTCCCACTTCAAAAACATGCCTTAGGTTTTAAAGTTGAATAATTTAGCAATCTCTCCCAGGCCCTATTCGAACCCTCCTTACCTTAGCTGTAAGATTCTGTACAATACTCAGCCCACAAGCCTATGTCATGCTCCCACATGACAGTTCTCCATAAATAATAAAATAAAATACAAAAGCATGATAAAAAAAAAGTGTACACAGCAACTCTGCAAACCTGATACAACAATAGTACTGTCGTAACGGTGCGGGAAGGACCAAGAGATGCAGACTCGGGGCAAGGTTACAGTGTTTATTTACAAAGTCAGTGAAATTCAGTCTGTCAGTTCATTCATATATACACACGAGGGATCACGGAGCGGGAGGCAGACCAGGCGGGCGGAGTGCAGGTCGGGGACGGGGAAACCAGGACCGGGGTGCAGGCACGAGCGGGGCGAGACCGGGGCAGGCAGGATCGGCGTAGTCCAGAGAACTGAGTCCAAGGCCGAAGGTAAGCAGCAAGCCGGAGACCAAGACGAGACAGATAGCGAGGCGGAGGGACGACTTTACCGGAGCCGGAGCGCAGAGGCAGGAGCAGGGACGAGCAAGCAGAGGGATCTGGAGGGTGACAAAATCCAAATGAGTTCGTTGGTCCGGACTGGTTTAATCTGAGAAACGTGGAAGGTTGGGTGGATCCGGAGAGACGGGGGCAACTGGAGTCGCACAGCAGACGGATTAATGATTTTTACAATCTTAAATGGTCCCAGGAAGTGGGGAGACAACTTGCGGGAGTCGGTCTTCAGCGGGATGGTCTTGGATGAGAGCCAAACCATTTGGCCAGTCTGGTATGTGGGCGCCGGGATGCGGTGGCGATCGGCCGCTGCCTTGGTGTGCGCCCCGGACAGAAGGAGGGCTGCCCTGGTCTTGCTCCAGACCCGATGGCAGCGCCGGAGGTGATGCTGGACGGATGGAACGGCAAGGTCCTTTTCCTCCGTGGGGAAGAGCGGAGGCTGGTATCCCAAGGATGCTTGGAACGGAGGCATCCCGGTGGCCGAGCTCACAAGAGAGTTGTGGGTGTACTCTATCCAGGGTAGGTAAGAACTCCAAGCCGGACGTGAGACTCACCGTGGCCCCTAACCCGTCGCAAAAGGCCCGCCACACCTGGGACGTGAACTGGGTCCCCCTGTCGGAAACGATGTCCACCGGGATGCCGTGAAGGCGGAAGACATGGTTGGTGAGCTGGTCGGCGGTCTCCTTGGCAGTTGGGAGCTTGGGCAGGGCTATAAAGTGAGCGGCCTTGGAGAACCGGTCCACCACTGTGAGGATGACCGTGTTCCCCTGGGAGGTAGGTAGTCCTGTCACAAAGTCCACTGCGATATGGGACCAAGGCTGCCGAGGAACTGTAAGGGGATACAAGAGTCCAGAAGGGGGTGAATGGGAGGCCTTGGCCCGAGCACATACCTGGCAAGCCGAGACAAAGGCCCGGGTGTCCGTGTCCATGGTGGGCCACCAGAAGTGTCTATTGAGCAGGGAGAGGGAGCGACTCGCACCGGGATGGCAGGCGAACCTAGAGGCGTGGACCCACTGGAGCACCTGGGATCGAACAGAGTCTGGGACAAACAATTTACCAGGTGGGCCGTTACCTGGGTCAGGGTCGTTGGTCTGGGCCTCACGGACGGTGTCCTCGATCTCCCAGTGGACCACGGTGACAACGCATGAGGGAGGAATGATCGTCTCCGCTGTCCTCCAGGGTGAACTGGCGGGAAAGTGCGTCCGGTTTGACGTTCCGGGATCCGGGACGGTAGGTCAGGAGGAAATTAAAGCGACTGAAAAACAGGGACCAACGAGCCTGACGAGAGTTGAGTCGTTTGGCGGACTGGATATATTCCAAGTTTTTATGGTGTGTCCAAACTACGAATGGCTGCTCCGCCCCCTCCAGCCAGTGGCGCCACTCCTCTAGGGCGAGTTTGATGGCCAGGAGCTCCCAGTCCCCCATGTCATAGTTGGCCTCAGCCAAGGACAACCGGTGGGAGAAGAAGGCGCAGGGGCAGAGGCGATTGTGGGGTTCAAACCTCTGCGACAGCACGGCCCCCACTCCCGAGTCAGAGGCGTCTACTTCCACGATGAATTGGCGCCGGGGGTCGGGCTGGTGCAGGATGGGAGCAGAGGTGAACAGCTTCTTGAGCTTCTCGAAGGCTGATTGCGCCTCGGGGGACCAGGAAAACTGCAATGAAGGAGAGGTAAGTTTAGTAAGGGGTGAGGTAACCCTACTAAAATCCCTTATAAAACGTCTATAAAAGTTGGCGAAGCCGATGAACCGCTGGAGCTGCTTGCGGTTGGTCGGGACGGGCCAATCCGCGACGGCCTGGATCTTCTCGGGATCGGCTTTTACTTGGCCCCGCCCCACAACGAAGCCCAAAAAACTGACCTCCTCCGCATGGAATTCGCATTTCTCTGCCTTAACAGTTTGTTTTCTAAGAGGCGCTGAAGAACCAGGCGGACATGACGGTGATGCTCCTGAAGGGACTGGGAGAAAATCAGGATGTCATCCAGGTAGACGAAGACGAAACAGTTTAAAAAATCACGGAGAACATCGTTAATCAGGGCTTGGAACACCGCAGGGGCATTGGTAAGGCCAAAGGGCATAACCAGATATTCGAAGTGGCCAAGGGGGGTCTTAAACGCCATTTTCCACTCGTCCCCCTCCCTTATGCGCACAAGATGGTAAGCGTTTTGCAGATCCAGTTTAGAAAAAACGGTGGCTCCGTGGAGGGGTGTGAAAGCAGAGTCCAGAAGGGGGAGCGGGTACTTGTTCTTAACGGTGATATTGTTCAAACCCCGGTAGTCAATGCAGGGGCACAGTGACTTGTCCTTTTTGGCCACGAAGAAGAAGCCTGCACCCACCGGGGAAGTAGAAGGGCGGATAATTCCAGCGGTCAGGGACCCACGGATATATTCCTCCATAGACTCTCGTTCCGGTCTCGACAGGTTATACAGCCGACTGGAAGGTAACGGGGCACCCGGAAGGAGGTCTATGGCACAGTCATACGGACGGTGCGGAGGTAAGGAGAGCGCCCTACTCTTACTAAAAACTTCCTTGAGGTCGTGATACTCCGCCGGAACCAAAGACAGACTGGGAACGTCCTGGGACGGGCTGATGGTGGGACCGGACCCCTCGGCGGGAGGCAGGGCAGACTGGAGACACTGGGCATGGCACTCGGGGCTCCACCCCGAAACTCCACCCCGGGCTCAATCAAAGACGGGGTTATGAGTTTGTAACCAGGGGTAGCCTAAAACTAGCGGGGAGGCGGAGGAAGACAGAACATGAAACTGCCGGGTCTCGCGGTGGTTGCCGGACAAAACCACGGTGACAGGTTCCGTGACGTGGGTCACACGGCCCAAAAAACGTCCATTAAGTCCCTGGGTGTTTAGGGGCGTTCGAGGGGTTCCAGATGTACGCCGAGCTGCTCCGCGACTTGGGCGTCGATAAAATCCTTCTCGGCCCCGGAATCAACAAGAGCGGAAACAGGTAAAGTCTCTGAGCGTATGCACAGGTTGGCACTAAGCCGCAGTCTATTATTGGTATCTGGGATGTGTGACTCACCCACCAGTACTCCCAGCGCTACTGGTGGGCGCCCCCTTTTGGCCGAGCCGGGCAAGTGGCTACAAAGTGCCCGCACTCGCCGCAGTAGAGGCATGCTCCGGCCAGGCGACGCCTCCGCTGACGCTCCTCGGCCGAAACGAGGGTCCGGTCGACCTGCATGGGCTCCTTCGGTGGCAGTGGGGCAGTGCGTAGCTCCGGCGGGGCTGGTGAGAAAACGGTCTGCAGTGTGCTGTCTGTCCAATCCACCTCAGCTGCGTGCGTCCAGAAGTCGATTGTGTAGTCCGCTACCGTCCTGGAGCCCTGGCTAAGAGTAAGTAGGCGGGACGCCGCATTGTCCCGGTAGTGCGGGTGGTCGAACACCAATTTAAAGTTAGTGATGAACTCGTTAAAATCCAAAGTCTCCACAGGTGTGTGGGTTAGCCGTGCCTCAGCCCACTGGAGAGCCCTTCCCCGAAGTAATCCACATATGAAGCGAATCTTCATGGCTCCCGAGTGAAAGCGCGTAGGACACTGCTGAAAAACATACTCGCACTGAAACAGGAATCCCCGACAGAGATGAGGCTGGCCAGAATATGGCTCCGGATCCGTGCCTCTCGGCTCCGGAGGACGCGGCGGCAACAAGGAGCGCGGCCACTTGGTGGTTGAGCTGCGACTTTGTTGGGTCAAAGTCTGATTTAAATCCAACAGAGTCCGGATTGATTGTTCATGTTGCCCCAACACCGCCTCATGGTGGGAGCGCGCTTGCCGGAGCGCCTGATCCGGACCTGAGTCTGCTAGATCCATCGTGGCCAGACCGTTCTGTCGTAACGGTGCGGGAAGGACCAAGAGATGCAGACTCGGGGCATGGTTACAGTGTTTATTTACAAAGTCAGTGAAATTCAGTCTTTGTCAGTTCATTCATATATACACACGAGGGATCACGGAGCGGGAGGCAGACCAGGCGGGCGGAGTGCAGGTTGGGGACGGGGAAACCAGGACCGGGGTGCAGGCACGAGCGGGGCGAGACCGGGGCAGGCAGGATTGGCGTAGTCCAGAGAACTGAGTCCAAGGCCGAAGGTAAGCAGCAAGCCGGAGACCAAGACGAGACAGATAGCGAGGCGGAGGGACGACTTTACCGGAGCCGGAGCGCAGAGGCAGGAGCAGGGACGGGCAAGGACAGGGATCTGGGGGTGACAAAATCCAAATGAGAACATGCAGACTGGTACTGAGATACAAAACTGAGCTAGAGCATTCACGTTTACACGCGGACGGTCTGGCGCCGAGTGTAGTCTGCCGAGCCCTCAAATACTCAGCACCAGGTTGCGGTGATTACGCTGATGCGCTCCAGGTGTGTGCGGGAGAAGTCTCGAACTCCGCCCAGCTCCAGGCAGACAGGTCGGGGAGGGGTAGAGAGCACAGGAGGACAGGAACAAACGGGCATCATGACAAGTACAGCAATAGTTTCATTAGTGGGATGAATGCTGATTGTGTTGTGATAGTAATCTGTAGGTGGAGCACGGGGAGCAAATGGAGGGGAGACTCAAAGCATGAATAGGTTGTTTTTGTCAAATATAGCATTTTCAACAAAAGGTAACATAGTGATTTATATAATTTTTATGTGTTAGTAGTTAATACCCCATAGTGTAAGTGTAATAACCCCTCTTTAATAAATGAAGGTGAACTAACTTTTAGGTGGCCCATCACCTGTTCATCTCCATGCAGATGTTATTTAACCTGGCAAAGTACCTTAGCAATTACTAATATAATTGACAATTGTTGTCTGACAATAAAACTGTATGCTCCTGTTGTGGAAAAAATTACAATTCTCGATGAAAATGAATCCATTTGCGAAGCCCAGTGAGTTTTGAAATACAGAAAAAAGGTTTATTCTTTGTTACAGCAGATACAGATTATGACAGGGCCCAGGCCTGCCCTGGCCACAGACTGGCAGCCTTTCAGCCTCTCCCCCAGTCTGTCTCAGTCTAAGTTCCCGTCTAAGTCCCCTGAGCATCTGAGCTCTGACTATTTTATACCAGAATGACAATGCTACATATATTTCAAACCAGAGTGATTTTGTTTCACACCCATAAGATAATGAACTTTTACACTTAGGTAGAACAACAACGAGTTTCCTGTGGGATGGAGAAAGAGCCTTCACACATGTTAATGTGTCTGTCAGACCCGGACCAGTCTGGGTCTGATACAGACTGATACTGATACAGATCAAATGCTTTTAAAGACACAACATGAATGTACTTAAATTTCCATCACACTTTCTCCCTTTTGATTATTCATTAATCATACTTTTAACATGATGGTGGCGGTGTTCAGTTAAATCTTTCCCACTGCCTGTCCTCCCTCTGACCACACATGGCTGTACTCTCCTTCCGCATGCAGCTGGCATCTCTGGCCACAGCTTATCTCTGGAGTTGTTCTTCAACTCATGTGCCATCTTCAGGACTGTGGCTGAGGACACAAGGAAAAGGTCCAGTTCTTTTCTTTTGAGTCACATAAAAAGAAGTGAATGGCTGAACTTTTCTGAAGTTTTCCTCCAGTGACAGTTGTGAAACAGAAGGATGATTTTGATGATGCAGGTCTGGTTCTGCCCAGGAGAAGACCATGTGTCCTCCTGCTCAGGACGTGCTTTTGGTTCCGGTCCAGGTCGAAAGTTATCTCCCGGCTTTAGATGTGGTCAGGTAACAGGTCTTGTACTTAATGGAAAACAGTCTATAAATGATAATACTTGTTTTCACACAATTCAGTTTTGAAAACTAAAACTGATTTTGTAATATCCCCCTTTTGAAACATTTATATATTTGTATATATACATGTGTCAGTTTTGTTCAGAGCTGGCATCTCTGCTGGCTTAGTTCTCTTCTGCTGTAAGAGAACACTTTGCGTAAATTGCAGTTCTGAAAGAAGCATTTTGTGAAGCCCAAAACTGTTATTGGTTGTTAGTGTTGTTAGTGTGTGATTATTTCATAGGAAGAAAAAGAAAATAAATTATGCATCATCCACATCTTCTGTAACAAAAAAGTTATTAACGAAATCGCAGGCGCTTAGTCATCAAGGATGGTCAAGTCAGTCAAGTCAGTTTGGATTTGTGATCACTACCGGCTTTGATTAGGCCTTCATTTTGTTTTTAAGAGAGCTGTAACCACTATAGAATATTTAGTTGGTTGGGCTATTGTTTATGGCAATTAACGCATTAAGACGACAGAAGAACAGGCTGCTCAGGGAGCTTGTGCATGAATGACACACAGAACAGATTGGAATAAAGTAAAATATATTTGGTGAAAGTCAAAACAAAGTGGCATACCATTTAATCAAATTACAATGAACAAAATTAACGTTTTTAAACAACAACAAAAAAGAAGGCAGTTCTTTGTCAAAGATTTTGACTTTGTGTGAGAGTTCAGTTCAGTTTTTTTTAAAGTTGTGTGACTTTGTGTAAGAGTTCAGTTTATTCCTTTTTTTTTTTAGGATTCAGTTCAGGTTCAGTTTGCAATCACGCAAATCCGTAATCCACAGTTCGCGGAGCAAAACAAAATATATTAGTCCTACCAGCTCGCCATCAGTAGAGAATCTCTGTTTGGTCCCATGAAAAAAACCTGACCATTGAGTCGTGTGTGAGAAGAATGTAAAAAGTAATGTTTAAAGCCGAGTAGTTGTCATCCAGTCCAAACGCCAGTTGCACAGACACAGTGAGAGCGGAGTGGGAGGGGCGGAGGAGCAGACAGGTACAGAGCTGCTCCAGTCATTTATTCACCAACCAATTGGGAGTGAGCCAATCAGGGTCAAACACTGACTAGGTAAGGGTAACCCTAGATGGAAGGGGTTACAGAGCTCATTAACATTTTGGGAATTTGTAGAAAAATTAGGTTTCTTCTTTCCAATTACAATTCAGGAGGGTTTTTGGTTCCAACTTGGACTTTTCTTAGGACATGCATGTCATTAAACTCACTGCAATGATGAGACAAAAAACACAAAGTAAATACAACATTTTTCAAAAAGAAATATAAAGAGAGAAAGAAAGAAATGTAGAAAATGAGTGGATCAGTTGAAACTGCATCTTGTCATTTTCTTGTTGACACTGTTTACAATGATTTTAGCTGTTACACATATTTTCTGATGTCGCACAATTCACACCATACATTTAGGCTGATCAGGTCCAAGGACACACAAATGTACAGTTGATTTATGGTGTCACACTCTGTACTTAACAACTTACTTTTCTTTTTTTTTTACAGATTTTTTTTTTCTTGCTTAACATTGTGAATGAATTAGAGCATAGTGCTGACGTTACATAAATTTACATTTGCCTACATTTTGCACTTATTGCATCAATTTACTCACCCTCATGAAAAAAGTTCAGTCGTCCTTACACTCAACTACACAGGGACTCTCACCCGTTTGCCTTTTACCAGTTAGTAACCCTAGATAGGAGTTTCACCAAATGACTGTTCCCTAAATAGCAGGGACTTCCGCCCCTTTGACTGTTTGACTTGCTAGTTACAACTAGAGGGGAATTTCACCCATGACTGTTTGGTAGTTAACTGTAAATACTCCTAAACCTAATTCTGGAGAATAAATTCAAATAGGTCCCAATTCTAGATATTTTATAAAGCAAATGCAGCAAAACATGTTCACCTTTACACAGTGTCTCACAGTTTAGTCATAGGTGGAGCTACAGTCATCACAGTCCCATGGACTAGACCTGGAGGGGCGGGGCTAGTGACTGGGCACAGTTATCACACAGGACATCACAGCTGTGTAGTTCCATAGTGGCTTTCAGCTGCTTTACTTTGGATGTCACAAGTTGACATGGCTACTCAGTTGGAATCCATTTCTGTCCAGATCCTCTTGAAGTTTTGCTCCCCATTTTTGTTTTAGAACTTGTAACTTCCAACAGCTTTGTTTCAGTGGCTTAAAAGGATGAACTGTGTCTCAAAAAGTAAGGAAATCAGGAGTGGGGGAGGGCCATTGTTGTTGGGATAGTATCTGCATCATGGTGTTTGATAAAAAGATTGAAAAAGGCCAATGAAGTAACTGAAATGTGGGAATTTTAGCTTTTGTGAGATGAATCAAAAATGGTATAGGATCAGAGCTATGTCTGTTGGGTGTGTTTAGAGAATTCCAGTTAAGCATTTTGCATTTCCAAAACACATTGTCCTTTGATTTACCAGTCTTTATAGATGAAGATTTCATTTTCAGATGAAATAAAGTCTGTTATGCAAAAGCTCACTAAGTAAAACTGGTTTGAATCCAGCTGTAGTGATTCAGGACAGAAACCAATGTCCATCCATGTTCTTGTTTGAAAGCTCCATGCATTGGGACAGAAACCAAAAGGAAGACAAAATTCCATCTGCACTGTGTTCTGAATGACCACTTGTGGATCCCACTCTTCTGACACATTTATTGTTGTTGAAAAAATTAAAATTTTTGATGAAAATTAATCCATTTGCAAAGCCTGGTGAGTTTTGAAATGCAGAAAAAAGTTAATTCTTTGTTACAGCAGATACAGACATGGCAGGGCCAAGGCCTGCCCTGGCCACGGATTGGCAGCCTTTCAGCCTCTCTCCCAGTCTGTCTCAGTCTAAGTTCCTGTCCAAGTCTCCTAAGCATCTGAGCTTCGACTATTTTATACCAGAATGACAATGCTACATACATTTCAAAGCAGACTTTGTTTCACACATGTTTGTCATGATAGTAAAACAGAAAGACTGATGACTGCCATACTGTGACAAGACAAACACTTCACAAAACACTTCTCATCCAATTATAACACCAATGCAATCACTACTAAATCTGGAATTAACTAACCAGTTAGCTACCCCTATTATGTTAATTGCATTTTTGTAGGATCCTATAGACTAGCATAGTATACATAAATACAATGTAAATTCATGTGAGACAGACCACTGAAGAAAGAGTGGTTAGCGGCTTTGAAATGGAAAGCCACTAACCATCTCACTAACCATCTTTGAAGCTTAGTGATGTACAGATTTTAGCTAAAGAAGAAGAAATGTATAACTTACTTGGCTTTTCCTCCCTCCTCCATATCTATCAAAATTTTGAAAATAGTAGATTTTTTGTGGTAAAAGGTATCTATTCTCGCCTTTTTACCCTTCAAACTGGCTGAATTGTTGGACTGGGTGTCATTATTTGCAGTGTACACATTGTAATGGATAATATGGATGAAAATACTGCAGTTTAATTTTACAGTTTTATGAGGAGCGAGCAATTAAGTTGTCGGTGAATAATTTCTGCTATTTCCTCAGTTTGTATGTCCATCATTCCCTCTGCCCATGGTGTTCTGTTTTACTTGCTGGTGCACTAATAATTAGTAGGGTTTTTATTTGTCAGTTTTTTCTTTCTTTCTTTTTCTGGTTACTGCATGACAGAGCAGCTCAGAATTGCATTGACACCACACTGAGGTGCGCAGCAGATTCAAAGTCACATATGAAGATCCAATGTCAAGTCACGCTGGAAATAGGGGAGAAACAAATTGAAGTCTAAATTGGACACATTATCCTGTAGTGTGTGGCGGGCTTTAGGGTAAACAAGCACTAGAGCTAACAACAACTAGCATTCTAACCATGCACTTAATGATTTTTCTCTTATTTTTCTTTGTTTTCCTGTGTCGATCTAGCCTCCTTCACAGCGTCTACAATACTGTCCCCCTCTTTACATCAATCTTATCTGCAGGCTGGAGTCCGCGTGGAGCCATACAGTCTACAGTAAGAGACTTGGCCTTCACTAAATCTGCTATTTGTTATTAATTACCTATTTCGAAATGCAATAAGAAGATGAGATTAAATTAGTCCAACTGAACAGAATTTGATTACGCTCAGATGCAATTATGAAGAGCAAGTAGGGTAACTGCAAAGCACATAATACATCATAGGACTACAGAATGGATGCAAGACAATGGGTGTTATAGTAAAAAGCGTTCAAATAGCTAAATGTTAATATGCATATGACACAATGATATTTTAAGATAAGATAAGATAAACTTTGTCCCAAAAGGGAAATTTGTCTTGGGCTCACTGCCCACAGCTTAAAAACACAGTTACACTCATACATACAGTACAGTCAGGCAACAGTCTCAAGATACATGTGCCATTATTAATGTCCATTATCCATTTGTGCACTGCACAACCATAAAGTGCCCAAGTTATTGCACAAGCCCCACTTCGCAAATAATTATTGCACCAGCCCATAATTGCACAGTTTTTGCACAGGCAGTTATTGCACCACTGAAAATAAAGTGACTAAGTGCGCCTTTGTTGTGCAGATTTGTTCAGTAGTGTAACAGAAGTGGGCACAAATGAGAATTTGTATCTGTTACTCTTAAAGTTAGGCACCCGATAGCACCTGCCCGATGGAAGAATTTCATATTCCCCATGCAACAGGTGAGAGGGGTTCCCCACAATCCGTCTGGCCTGAGCGAGCACAGAGTTTTGAAAAATGTTCTGTAGAGAAGGGAACTCTTTCCTGCCAATCATCTTCATGGCCTTATTTATCACTTTTTCAAGTTTAGTTTTACATTGGACAGTTAAAGAGCCGAACCAGGCGACCATACTGTTGCGGATCAGACTCTCCAACACAGCATTATAAAAACAGGTCATGATTTTTGTGCTCACACCAAACAGCGCCAGCCTCCTTAAAAAGTGGAGCCTCTGAGACAGCTTGGAACAAAAAAAATCAACATGTACATTCCATTTGAGCAGGTTGTCAATGTACACACCCAAATACTTAAAAGATGCAACCTGTTCTATTTTTCGACCTTCAATAACAACAGGATGATGGATCTGCAGAGCTCGAGGGTCAAACACCATCTCCTTAGTTTTATTCACATTTAGGGTTAAGCAATTGTATAGAAAAAAAAAAAATGCTCTTGCAATTTTTATTGACCTAAAAAGGCATTTGATATGATTGATCACTCGATCTTAATTAATAAACTAGAAAAAAATGGAATACGCGGCTATCCACTGCATTGGCTCATATCTTATCTATCAAACAGAATGCAATTCGTCCAGATGGGTAAGTATTCTTCCACTTTGAGGCACATCACTTGCGGTGTGCCTCAGGCTATACTTGGCCCAATTCTCTTCCTACTATATATCAATGACCTGTGTTCGATCTCCAAAAAGCTTAAATTGGTGCTCTTTGCCGATGACACTACAATTCTGTGCTCTCGGAAAAACCTGCAACAGTTGATGGAAGAGGTCTCCAGGGAAATGAATAAACTAAAAGAATGGTTTGACTGTAATAAATTGTTGCTAAATCTAAAAAAAACTAAATTCATGGTACTAGGTAACAAAAAAATTGACACTGAACTCAAGGTGACTATAAATAATGAAATCATTGAATGTGTGAGTGAACATAATTTCCTTGGAGTTATTCTTGACCATAAACTATGCTGGAAGCCTCAATTAACTGCAGTAAAAAAACAAGATAGCTAAATCCATCGCAATTATGGGGAAATCTAAATGTTTGCTGGATGAAAGAGCACTTTATTCTGTATATTGCACATTAATTTTGCCTTATCTTAACTACTGTATACAGGTGTGGGGAAATACTTATAAAACAAATATTAATATTATATCCATTCTTCAGAAAAAGGCGACAATGGACAATTCATAATGCTGGGTACAGGGAGGATACAAACCCTCTGTTTCTTAAGTCAAAAATAATTAAATTTGAAGATCTAATTAAATTCAAAACTGTACAAATTGTATATAAAGCACGGTACAATCTGCTCCCAAATAATATCCAAGGCATGTTTCAAATTAGAGATAATAAATACAATTTGAGGGGACAAATGAATCTTAAGAAACAGTGTGTTCGTACTACCCTAAAAAGTATGTTCATTACCCGAAGTGGAGTTGATCTTTGGAATGAATTGCAAGAAAACTTAAAATGTAGTATCTCTCTAGTAAACTTCAAACAACTGTACAGATTAAATATATTTAAAAACTATGCTACTAAAGAAGGATCATAGTAAAACTATGAATACTCATCAATGTGTTGGTTGTTAACAATTCTCTGTCATTCATTATCTACTGCCTCAATGTACTTTGTATTAACTGCAATTTAGCGAATCTTTAATCTACGTAAACATTATGCGCACACATTACATGCATGCACATGCACACCTGGTGTGTACTAATTTACTAGCAGTCTGGCGATACGTGGAAAAAGAATCTAAAAGCATACAAAAATGGCATAAGAACAGCCCACTATCTGGGGCCAAACCATTTGCATTTTCACAATGGGAAGAGAAAGGGATTCATGTATTAGGAGACATGTTTGGTGATTCTGGGCTTTTCCCTTTTAGTGATTTACATGCCGTCTTTAACCTGCCAGCATCTTCTTTTTTTGTGTACCTGCAGTTGAGATCCTCCATGAAAGCCTATGGGGTTCCATGGACTGAACCCCTTACCACACACAAATTACATCATATATTAAACAGAAAGAAGAGCTTTGTTACACAAATATATAATTTATTATTGATTGCAAATTATAAACCATTGAAAATTGAAAATGTGTGGAGTAAGGATTTGGATGCAGCAATGGAGAATGACAACTGGAAAAGAATATGGAATACAGTTACTTATCAAAAAATCCAAACCATCAGGTACTACACTTCAACTTTTTACATATAACTTATTTAACCCCTAAAAAGAGATACCTGATGAAGCTCACTTCTTCTCCACATTGTGATAAATGTTCAGAGAATGTGATTGGTACTTTTATCCACATGTTTTGGGATTGTAAAGACGTCAATATATTTTGGAAAACTGTACATTCCTATTTAGCTAAAATGTTTTTAAATGTTTGTTTTTAAAAGATTTTTGTTTTACCCCACTTATCTTTTTGATTAATGATTTTTCAATGTTATCAAATTGGTCCTTTTTTCACAAAAAGATTTTACTGGCAGGGTTGATAGCAGCAAAAAAAACTGCTGGCCCTTCGCTGGCAAACATCTAACAACTTGACTCCGAGCTAAAATGCATGGAGCCAAAACAAAAACTATCTCATTATGGAGTAAAACCTTATTGGAACTGGATAATCTTAAATAAGCAAGACTGTATATATATATATATATATATATATATATATATATATATATATATATATATGTGTGTGTGTGTGTGTGTGTGTGTGTGTAAGTGTATATGTAAATATATATAAGTATAGTATGTATAGTAATGTATAGGAGTATAGGAATACATATATAATGTGAATGCATATATATGTATGTACGCATATTGGAAGTATGTATTTTGTTATGTATTTTGTAAGTGTACGTGCGCATACACACAGACAAATATGCAATGTTTTTTGCTTGTTTTTTTCTCGTTTTTTTGTACATGTGGAGCCCAGGGAGGGGGGGGTAGGATATCACCATGAGCTCGGGATGATTTTTTATTTTATTTTTTATATTTTTTTATTCATTTATTTATTTATTTATTTTTTTGGGGGGGGGTATCACGTTTTTTTTTGTTGTTCTGTTGTTGTTATTATGTAAACAATAAAAATTGGATCACCAAAAAAAACCTGTCATATGCATTTTAAGGGAGAATATATATGTATGATGAATAAAAGATAAAAGTTGGAGACGGAGAAGACAGGATCAAAATGGAGTTGGGCACGGAGAGGAGAAAACAGGACTTTCATACTTAATATGAAATATAAATATATTCTGAGGGGAAACAGGAGATAGATATCATCAAGTAAGGCTGCAGTTGTGAGGTGTAAGAATTTAAGAAACATAAGACTTAAAACTTCCAATGCCACCTCAAAGTGTGACTGGGTGTAGTGCTATATAAAACAGGTGAATTATTAGTAGCTTTGTGATTTGAGGTTTATGGATCAACCATAGACTGTATATTTAAATGGGCATAGCTAACCTGCTAGCCGCTTTGTTCCAAATAGGAAGTGACCCTTCCTCCAATTCACTCTACATTAGAAAACTGTTGTCCTTCTCTCCACAAATGCTGCTTTCAGGCTCATCATTTCGGTCTTAAAATGTGCATACTGATTCGCTCTACATCATTTTGGTATTTTTATTTCACTCTTATGTCTCACTCTATTGGTCTTTTATTAACCCCTTAGAAATCCAATCCTGAAATTGCCTTTGTTCTGACCTCTCAAAATTGAACTCTCAGTGGTATATACACAATATCTTAAAAAAAAAGAGATTTTTACACTATTTTATTATTAGTAAATCTAGGCATTTATGGAGAGACTGTATCCAAATCTATGCAAACCTCTTCAAACTTATCCAAATGAATCACTTGATGTACACAAGACGATGATACTTCTCCCTGCTTCCTTCTTCCTGCTGTGTTCTGATGGCTCTTGCCTCTGCCAGCTCCAAGACAAGAGTTTCTCTAAAGGCCTGTTGGTGCATAGGGAGTTTACCCTTTGATCTACAGTGTCCTTTATAGAGATTGAATGCATTCACAATGGCAATGTCCACAAAATGGCAAAAAAAATGTCTTGTACCATTTTTTTGTTTTGTGTAAAACATCATAATAGCTGATGAGCGCATCTGATAGGTAAACGCCCCCCATGTGCCTAAGGAAAAACACAAAGCCATGCTAGTGATTCCATACGATCTACAGTATTTTATCTACTATTATATCAATAGCAGAATAAACCATAAACCAACCACTATGCTTATCCATCAGGAACAGCATCCAATCTATCAAAACATAAGGGCCTCTACACCTAGGTCTACCATGTGATCTTCACTCGGTTTCACGAACCGCTCTGGGTATAACTAGATGACTCCAGTATAACTTGTATAAATATCCAAAGTGTCCTCTATCGCGCACGTCCTTTGTTTGTTCAATTTGTTATGTTTAGAATGCAAAACAACAACAACAACATTACGCACAGATTTCTACATCCACCTGGATTTTTTTACTCACAGGTCAAGCTCCATATGTTTACGGAAAAGCATGGCATGACATACATTGTCGTGTTCCACTGCTCACTGGCTGTAAAGCAAAAACATCACTAAATGTGTGTAATGTAACTGGTTGATTCTACAATGGGGATAGTGGGGCATAATCTTTCAGTCATCTGTAGCACTGATTCACGGTCTGGGGCTCCAGTAACCCACAACCCCCACCTTATTGGCCAACATGGGTGTCAATAACAAGCTATCACATGTGTTTAGCACTGTTGAATGAAGTAGACGCTGTCCGAAGTTTATTATACTTAAAATTGACCAAAAAAAATGCAAATGAGTGATGGAGCACATTTTACATTTGGAATACTTTCCTGCAGCAGATTGGACATGGAGGATCTAACTTATTTTGTGGACATAATTTCTTCACTGGATTATATTCTCTGGACCTGTATGGAACAAATGAGACCAACTCAGTGTAGAACTGGGCATGTTAACGCATTTTATCGTGTTAACTCCAAAAATAATTTGCCGCTCGTTATCGCAGGTCACGTGGCTATCAGTCAAAAGCACATCATGGTGTACAGTGACCCATAAGGACCAGACAACAGTTTGCAATAAGTTTATTACAGAAAGATGAGTTTTTGATATTTTGCAGATGGACCAGGTATGTGGCAGTGAGTAGGTAAGAAGATAGGCAGGCGGGTTACGAGGCAGGCAGGATTACGAGGTATGCAGAATGGTAGATGGCACAGTAAAAGTAGCAACAACAAACTGGCGATGATGGATAAGCAGTTCTGCAGTTTCTTGTGACGATGGAAGTTTGCCTAGAGTAACAAAATGGACCAGTTTGGAGAATCTGTCAATGATGGTATGTATTACAGAGTTATCTAGGGATTGAAGTAGGCCAGTGACAAAGTCAAGTACAATATGAGACCAAGGGTGCCTTGGGACAGGAAGAGGATGCAGACAACCAACTGGAGGTCCATTGGTGGGTTTGCCTTGGGCACACACAGTACAAGCAGAAACATACTCCCTGATATGCCTCTCCATCGATGGCCACCACAAAGGATGTTGGAGAAATAGAAGTGTTTGTCGAATCCCAGGGTGACAGGCAAATCGAGAAGTGCGCCCCCACTGTATGACCCGTGAACAGCTTAGGAACAAATAGGTGGTTAAGCGGTCCATTACCTGGGTCTGGTTCAGCTTTTTGTGCCTCTTCTTTGTGCCAAAGAACAACAAGCAAGCTTGTTGTGCCTTGTTGAGGCGCTTTGCTGTTTTGATGTAGGCTACATTCTTATGATAGTTCCAGACTGTAATCATGAAGGAAGAGATTGCAGACCAGGTAGAGAGTTGAAAGAAGTTTATCTCATGAGATGAATGAAGCTACAGACAACAGGCACATGCGTTATGTTTCAGAGGAGTTTTCCAGTACTTAAAGCCCCTTCAAGGTACTATCTATAGAAGGCAGGTCTTATTTTTGATTTAATTTATTTGTTTATTTGATTGGGCAGGTGCATGTTAATGAACATACATGACAAAAGCATGAATGTAAACACGCCGGATTGTAGCCATACGGCTAATTTCCATCCATAGTCCCATGGGTCAGGGTCACAGGGATCAAAAATACAACAACAATAAAATTTACATTAAACAATGATCAGGCCTTAAATACAATTTTCCAACCATACAATCTTACAATCTTAGTCACTTTGCACAAAACTCCATTAACATTCACTCAGCTCATTATCCAGACCCACATGCAGCATACAATACTAAAACGGTCCATAAAGGATACACAATATATAATAAACAGCCTGGCACTTAGTGTGTGCAAGTTTGGTTTGCCCAGAGCCAGTTTTTCAGTTGAGCCTTAAATGAATTATATGTTGGGCACTCCCTCAGAGTTAAAAGGAGGCTATTCCACAGGTTCCCACCTCGAACAGACAGGACCATCTGACCAAAGGTGGTACGTTTGTGGGGTATGACCATATCTCCTCTGACGGAAGCTCATGTGGTTCTTTGTGTGTTTTCTTTACTCTTGATAAATTATTTTATTGGTGGAGGAGCGAGAGAGTGCAGAACTTTATAGATCAAACATGCTGATTTTAGATTGATCATGTTTTGAAAATGCAGTAATTTATATTTGTATAGAATATGGCAGTGGTGATGTGACAATGTTTTTTTGTCCAATGTTTTTAAAGCTTTTTGTAGAGGCTCTCTATGATTTTCAGAGATGTGGGGCATGCGAGTGGCCATGTAGTGAGACAGTAATCAATATGTGAGATGATCATGGAGTAAAAATACATTTTAGCTGCTTGCAGTGTTAAGTTATTTCGAATATGGCGGAAATTTTGGAGATTAAATTTGACTACCTGTGCTACTTTTTTATATGACTTTTAAAAGAAAATGTTGGATCCAGAACTACTCCAAGGTATTTAAACTCTGAAACAAGGTTGAGCTCCTCTCCATTCAGAAAAAAACAAAACAAAACATTTGACCTGGTTGATTCTATGCAACGTTTTGAGAAATACATACAAACAGGTTTTTTTTGTGTTCAGCATAAGACACGAGTCCCTGAGCCAGTCCTGCATTGAGGATAGCGCAGCTGTGAGGTCTGTGGCAGCTTGTTGTATGTTTTTTTCTGTGAGTGTAGATGACTGCATCATCCGCATACATTTGCGAGAGGATGTTTGGGCATGCGTTAGGTAGGTTATTGATAAAGAGAGAGAACAAGACCGGACCAAGGACAGACCCCTGAGGAAAACCACATACTGTTTCCTGTTGGACAGGTAAGATTTAAACCATAAAAGTGCCTGATCAGAGATGTTAAACTGAGTTAGCCTGGATAACAGTATCTGATGGTTTACAGTCGAAAGCTTTCTTCAGATCTAAAAAAAAAACAGCTCCAACACAGGGATGCTTATCAAGCAAACTCTTAATGTTTTCTGTTAACACACACAGGGCACTGTCTGTGGAGTGATGTGTTCGAAAACCAAATTGTAGTGGGTGTAATGTGGGCTGGGTATTTTCTAAATGGGCAGTCAGAAGTTTCACTACCCATTTTTCTGCTATTTTAGATACAATGGGGAGTATGCTTATGGGTCGGTAGTTGGACATGTGTGTTTTAGTACCTGATTTAAAAATTGGTGTCACTGCGGCCACTTTCCAATCTGTTGGGACTATGGAACTTTTAAAAGACAGATTAAGAAGATGAGTGATTGGACGTACAAGAGAGACTTTGTATTCATTTTTAAAAAAATTGTGTTAAGGCCCTCTTGAAGTTTTCAATCCAGTGATGATTTTTCCCACTTCATAATCTATTAATATTATAAGGACTTAACTCATTTTACATACTGTCCATACAAGGTCACAAAGGGATGTATGGTTAGCTGTTTACAGAGAGGTAGAATATGTCACTAAGAGATGCCTGCAGTCACTAAAAGATGATAAAAGATTACTAGGCCTCTTGTCAACCTGAAGGGGAATACCAGTATCATGTGACCGAAGCAACTGGTTCTAGTGAAGACATCTTAAAATAAGTTTGTGTCACATTCTTGCAGAGAAACAAGTTCACCTCAATGTTTAAGACACAAAGTAATCAATTCAAGTTTTGAAAGTAAAGTAAAAATCATGCTTTCAATCCTTTCATTTTTATTTTATTTTACTCTTTTACTTTTTTATTTTATTTTATTCTTTTATTTTTTTATTTTATTTTCATGTTATTATTCAGCTTTATTCAATTATGAATATGGTAGACCAATAAGTATGAGAAGGAAAAAACACACCAGGGCACTAACTTATACCATTTAATATTCCTTAACTTTTCAGATGGGAAAACCTATCTCATGACCCAGGTGCCCCCCTGTGGCCGTCTAAGACACTTATTAGATTTTTATAAACCCATAACGGAAATAAAAGTATCACACAAATTGAAAAATTTAGCAAACTGTATCTACTACTATCATAAATACTATATAAGAGAGTAGACTATGTTCTTGTAAATTCTTTCAGCATGTCTTCTTCTCCATCGATACCCATTCCAAATTCATCGGTTGATTTATCAGATTGTTCTTGATAGTTGTCCCAATTCCTTTTCGAATTTTTTGTTATTTTGCCATATCGATTGCCATCTCCAATCGTCATCTCAATCGCCACCTCGATCTGAGTCCTCGACCAGTGTGGAAGGATATGTATCAGCACACAGAAGAAAGGGTACTCGAGATTGCGGATGAAACACTGCAAGCAGAGGTAGCATCAGAGGCGATATGAGCAGAGGCATAAACAGTCAGGGGATTATGTATCAGCATAAAGGAGGAAGAAACTGACTTAAATATAAATGATCTAATAAGGGACAAACACAACAAATCTCCCCTCCCCTCCTTCTAAAAGTATTAGAAGGAGGGGAGAGAGAATCCCGATGAACCATCCAAAATTTGAATTATTCCTAAAAAAATCAGCTATCTTATCCATCCCTGGAAAAGAGAAGATACCACTAGTTGCCCTGGCATCCAAATGAGTGTGGACAATTTCCTGATTGAGGGATTGCAAATTCATTATAGCCATTATCAGATTTGCATTACCTTCCTCTACTGATGGTAAATAAGTACAACAGCTATCTCCTCCTACAATTGAACAAACTCCCCCCAATTCAGCAGTAAGATAATCTAAAGCTACTCGATTGTGTTGTATAAATTGTTTCAAGGTTATCAATTCAGCATTCACGGCTTGGAAACAGCGGATTGTCTCATTAGATAATTTAACTAAATCATGTCTAGTAAGACCTATGAGATAATGATTGTCATATTGAAGACTAGTACTAGCGAACCAAGATTTAAAAAAAATTGTGTACTAGTAAAAGGTTTAAGTTCGTCAGGCAAAGCATGAAATCTAGAAGCAAGAGATTGAGGGTTTGAGTTGAATAAGTGGACATATCCACCCAATATACTACATTTTTGGATGTGTGAATTGAAAGTAGATATAAAGTTAGAAGGTTGAACAATGTAAATAAGATCATTCATAGTACAAATACCACAAAGACCAGTTCAATTAAGAGGAAGAGAAACCCAAATATTTTTACCACAACACCAATCGAAATTAGGGGTTTGAATTGCACCAAATTTAGGAAGGATAGAAAAATTTAAGACTGCTTAATTGTGTACATTGTTGACGTTTTAAAGTACCCACACTTACTGTAAATGGATCTAGTCTTGATAGGCTAGAATTAATACAGAAATAAAAAAAATAGCAGAATTATTAATTGTGGCAGAAACTTATAAAGGGTTATTCATTACTTCAAGAGGAACATGAAGAACATGCTTTCTATAAAAGCTGGAACAAGTGCGTATAGATGGATAATGGTCAGGGATGTGTAGTGTAGTAATATGTAACTTATTAACAGCAGACTTTTGTTGGTCAATAATTGTAATATTAGAATATATTGCATATCTTAAAATTGGGTTATCATGTGGATTAATCCTATCAGTATTGTCAAAATTTAGAAGTGTGATTAATAAATTGTTAGGTCTAACTAGAAGGATATGTTGTTTTTGTAGTAAAGGGTGTGTTTTGCATTACATATTCCATCCATCCAGCCGGGTCGCGGGGGCAGCAGTCTAAGCAGGGACTCCCAGACTTCCCTCACCCCGGACACGTCCTCCAGCTCCTCCGGTGGGACCCCAAGGCGTTCCCAGGCCAGCCGAGAGACATAGTCCCTCCAGCGTGTCCTGGGTCTTCCCCTGGGCCTCCTCCCGGTGGGACATGCCCAGAACACCTCCCTAGGGAGGCGTCCAGGAGGCATCCTGAGCAGATGCCCGAGCCACCTCAACTGGTTCCTCTCAACGTGTAGGAGCAGCGGCTCTACTCCGAGCTCCTCCCGTGTGACCGAGCTCCTCACCCTATCCCTAAGGGTGCGCCCGGCCACTCTGCGGAGGAAGCCCATTTCAGCCGCTTGTATCCGCGATCTTGTCCTTTCGGTCATTACCCAGAGCTCATGACCATAGGCTCAGCTCCTTCTTTACCACAACGGACCGATACAGCGACCGCATCACTGCAGACGCTGCACCGATCCGCCTGTCAATCTCCCGCTCCATCCTTCCCTCACTTGTGAACAAGACCCCGAGATACTTGAACTCCTCCACTTGGGGCAGAGACTCACCACCCACCCGGAGAGAGCAAACCACCTTTTTCCGGTCGAGAACCATGGCCTCGGATTTGGAGGAGCTGATTCTCATCCCAGCCACTTCACACTCGGCTGCAAACCGCCCCAGTGCCTGCTGCAGGTCCTGGCTCGAAGAAGCCATCAGGACAACATCATCTGCAAACAGCAGAGATGAAATCCTGTGGTTCCCAAACCAGGCCCCCTCCGGCCCCTGGCTGCGCCTAGAAATTCTGTCCATAAATATAATGAACAGAACCGGTGACAAAGGGCAGCCCTGGCGGAGTCCAACATGCACCGGGAACAAGTCTGACTTACTGCCGGCAATGCGAACACAGCTCCTGCTCCGGTCATACAGGGACCGGACAGCCCTTAGCAAAGAGCCCCGGACCCCATACTCCCAGAGCACCCCCCAAAGGGCACCACGAGGGACACGGTCGAATGCCTTCTCCAGATCCACAAAACACATGTGGACTGGTTGGGCATACTCCCATGAGCCCTCGAGGACCCGATGAAGAGTATAGAGCTGGTCCAGTGTTCCACGACCAGGACGAAAACCACACTGCTCCTCCTGAATCCGAGGTTCGACTATCGGTCGGATTCTCCTCTCCAGTACCCTGGAATAGACCTTACCGGGAAGGCTGAGGAGTGTGATTCCCCTGTAATTGGAACACACCCTCCGGTCCCCCTTCTTATACAGAGGGACCACCACCCCGGTCTGCCATTCCACAGGTACTGTCCCCGACCGCCACGCGATGTTGCAGAGACGTGTCAGCCAAGACAGCCCCACAACATCCAGAGACCGCATTACATACTGAAAAACTAAAATGCATAGAGTTGGCACACCAAAGGTCCCTGGTGGGCCTCCTGTAAGAGGAAGTGCTACATATGGAAATGTAATTTCAGCAGATTGAGGCAATAAGGAAGAAGCGTAACAGGAAGCTGTGGTTATCCTTTGTACTCTCAACTCTAGATTAGTATACCATGAATTGGAATAAAAAGGATGATTAGTGCTTTGCTCAAGATCCAGTTTGTTTGATCTATACATCGTTTTGTCACTGTCCTCAATAAAATCGTCAGACATCACTTCATCAAATTTAGGCCATGCAGCTTTAGTAGGTGGTACCATGGCTCTTATAGGGTTACGTGAACGAATACTGGGTTTTGAGACCCAGTATGGTGCTCAAGTTCCCTGCCAACCCACGGGTAGAAAACTGTACATGTAGGAGTCACAATTCCATATAATATGATCTACTGAAGGAAATGGGAGATTATTATTTATAAAATCAGTAAAGGGAGCTAATAAACAAGCAGCTGAAGTTCCTAAATCAAAACGAGTCCATGGTATGGACCTTAAGCAAACTACTGGAGATTGGGCTTCTTTGGATTGCATAAGTTTGGTGTAAAAAATATCGTAACTCTCTAGATCTAACTGTACATATAATCCAGGTGTAAATGTTTTCCATAAATTATTACAATGGTCTACAGAGGCTAGCTCTTTGAAATGAGTTAGAACCGTTGCCAATGACATTATTTCCTCTCTTACAGTTGATTTGTATTGTACTCTAACAGAAACCTTGTTTATTTTAATTTCTAAGAAAGTCACATTGTTTGCGTAGAAAGGCTGAGTAGCATTAACTAAAAGGGGTAATATAAGCATTGAAAATCAAGATGGTTCACCGGGATGTGAGATAGGTCTCTCCTCCTTCGGCCAACCGTGCTAGGTTTAGGCTGTGCACTTGTGGTGGCCTGTAACAAAAAGAAAAACCTTTCAATCATCTGTTCAGTTAAATCCTCTAAGCTTATCCCATTATATTTCCCATTTCTAGATTTGAACACATTCCCTTCCCTAACAGCTCCAGGGAAGTCTCTAAGTATAGTGGTCAAGTCTTGTGTAGTCTCTCTTTTTCCCAAGCATAGAGTACGTATAAAATAAGGTTCAGTGTTGTATATAAACAGACCTAAAACCCCTCCTATCAAAAGTAACATGCCAATGGCATGCCTAATGGAAAAAATAGGCATTCGTAAGGTAGAATTTATGGTGGTAAAGCGGATGTCATTGTTGTTGGTGCCACTTTGACTCGACTGGCGTGGACCTATGAGGTGTCCCCTTAACCTTTACGGCGGTCCTTGTAACCAGCAACACGTCTATGGGTTCCCCGTATCGTGGTTCTGTTGCAGTTGGCTTCAAACTCCGGATCAACACCAAGTCACCGGGTTGAAAAGGATGAGTAGGCTTTTCAGATAGCACCGGACCAGCATCTGAGACCTGTTGGAGATACTGAGCAATAAATGTGAATAAATTGTGAACATACTGTTGTTGCAATTCTTGCAAATTGGTGAGGTCCGGGGCTGGGTTGGTCTCCTTTCCTGCCAATGGAAATGAACGACCCATTAGAATTTCATGAGGAGATAAGCCAGTTGATTTACAGGGCATTGCTTTAATAGACAGTAGTGTCAGAGGTAATGCGTCTAACCATGTCATTTGTCGAGACATGTGAATTTTCATTATTTTGTTTTTTTATTGTTCTGTTAAGTCTTTCTACCATTCCACTTGAAGGTGGATGCCGTGGCACATGAAATTGCCACTTGATGCCCAATACTGTTGCCAATAATTTTGTTACCCTTGACGTGAAAGGAGTCCCATTGTCAGAATCAATGAACACAGGTATACCAAACCGAGGCATAATATGCTCCATTAGACATTTAACGACAGTTTGTGCATTTTCTTTTCTAGTAGGAAATGCTTCAGGCCATCTAGAGAATCTATCTACTATGACTAATAGATATGAAGAGCCTCTACACTTTGGCATATGTGTGAAGTCCACTTGTAATTGTTAAAAAGGTCCTTCTGGCATTGGAAGGTGCTCATGTCTAGCTGGATTTACTGCTGGGTTGCAATGGGCGCATACCATACATTGTTGAATATAGAGCCTTACATGTTTTTCTAACCCTACAGTAAACAATCATTTGTCAATATAGGCTGTGATTGCTTGATAATTTGCATGTGTGATACCGTGTACAAATGCAATTACTGGATAAAAGGCAATTGTAGGAAGTATTATTCGGAAATCGGGACTTTTCCACATATCATCTGTGTCCTCATAACACCCTTTCTTTTCCCAAATTTTCCTTTCTGCCACTGTAGCCTTACCCTGAATTTCAAATAATTCTGCAATTGAAAAAGGGGGATTGAATGAAATTGTATCAGATGTTGAAGTTTGTAAATAGGATCCTTGCAACCATGGTGGAAATGAGCCACTAAGAGCCGCCTTTTTGGCACAATTATCAGCAAAGTTATTGTACTTGGTTTCAGGATTATCCTTTTTTCCATGACCTGTACATTTGACTATTGCAATCTCAGAAGGGAGTATCATAGCAGCTAAGAGATCCTTCACAAGTTGTGCATGTTGTATTTCTTTTCCTGCAGCTGTTATGAAACCCCTGTTTCCCCAGATTTTTCCAAAATCATGTGCCACAGAAAATGCATATTTAGAATCTGTGTAGATGGTTACACATTTGTTTTCAGCTATGGTACAAGCTCGTGTCAAAGCCACTAATTCTGCAGCCTGGGCAGATTTGACAGGTAAGCAATATGCTTCAATACATTTTTTTTTTTTCATCAATAACTGTATATCCTGTTAATACAGTTTGATCATCAGGTCTCATTGCTGATCCATCACAGAAAAGTATCAACTCACTATGGACTAATTGTGTTTGCTGGAAATCCATTCTAATGCTTGTTGTTCCTGATATTAGTTTTAAACAATCATGTGATTCTTCCTCTGGTTCATAGTCCAAGCCTTGCAATAGAACCTGTAAATGTAAAGCTGGATTAGTATGTGAGGCCGTGGAAATAGTGACATTTTGAGTACCTGTTAGTATATGTTCATAATTGCTCCTTCTTTGATTTGTCATATGTTGATTACTAATATTGTTTAAGATGATCGAAATCATGTGTGTAGTATGCAACACCAGCGGATGAGCTAACACAATGGTTTGCGATTTCTCTACCATGATAGCAGCCCTTAAACAAGGCACCATTCCCTGAACAATAAGAGGCAAGATTTTAGAATAATAAGCCACTGGTCGAATTCCTCCCCCATGGGGCTGTGCCAGCACCGCATAGACTCCCAACCTATCATTGGAGACATAAAGGTGGAAAGTCATTGTGTAAACCGGTAGCCCCAAGGCCGGAGCATTGCAAAGAAGGTACTTGATGTGTTGAAAGGCATGTTTCATTTCATCAGTCCACAACACAGTTTCTGTTTTGTCTTTCAATGTAGCCTTACGTAGAACAGCATCGTATAAGGCATAATTGGGAAGCCATGGACGTGAGTAATTAACTAGCCCCAAAAAAGACATCATTTCATTCTTTGTATTAGGTCTCTTTAAGTCCATGATTGTAGTCACTCTTTCCGTAGACAGAAAACGGCACCCGTCTTTCAAAACATAGCCCCAAATATTTGACAGCAGCTTGGCAAAATTGCATTTTGGCAAGTGATACCTTATGTCCCCCAGCCGCCAAATGTAACAAAAGTGCAATGGAGTTTTGAAGGCAGTCTTTCTTTGTAGGTGAGGCGACGAGAAGGTCGTCAAAATACTGTATTAACACAGAGGACCCAGGGAGAGTGAAGTGCGACAAATGCCATTTTATGATGCTACAAAAATAGGTTGCTGAATCTACAAAACCTTGACTCAGCCTGGTTAAGTAAAAACTTTCATGTCTCATTGTCAATGGGAATGGAAAATAGGCGGATGATAGATAGATCAATAACTGTGTCACAGAACATGGTGGCAATGTTGTTAGTATAGCATTGACATCAGGTACTGTTGGAGCTAAAGGAAAAACTATTTCATTAACCCTTCTTAAATGTGTGAATCTCCATCTGTTTGTACCTGGTTTAGCAATTGGATTTATAGGGCTGTTACATGAAACTCTTTTTTTAACAACAACTCCTTGATCTATTAGACTCTCAATGACTGGTTTAATACCCTGTTCTTTTTCCTGGGATTGTTTGACATATACAGGGAATTACTGTAATCAGTTCTAGCTCGGTATGGTGGAACCTGAAGAAGACCCACAAGATTGGCATGCAATGCCCACAAAGAACTGGGTACTTTAGAGAATATTGAATTGGGTAAGATCTCAATTTTATCGACAGAAATGTCTGTTTTTACCATTGCAGAATTTACATCTTTTTGCTGCTTGTTCTACAGGATTTATAACATCTATTTACTTGCCTCTTTGCTTTTCAACTAGCTTGACACATGTTGCCCAACGGCTAATGACATAGGAACATATCAGAGATAAATTTATTGCGGGGTCCTCTTTGTCTTTAATCAGTTTAAAAATGCGTTTAAATTCAACTTTGAGGAGTTCTCTAACCAAAGACAGCCGGTCCTTCTTGAATCCTATTTTGTCCTTTCTATTCCTATCGTCTAATTTTAGGACAGCCCGGTGACCTTCTTCATACCAGGACTGTATGCATGCCTTCCGCCATTGTTTTTCAGACTTATCCACTAGATCTGAGTCTGGGAAGATTATTGCAGATTTAACATGACGTTTTCTAGACTCACTCTTGACATTGTCTTGCTCCAGAAAACCAGTAATACATAAATCTAAATCATCCTCTTCCTTGAACACCAACTCTGACATAGTAGTGAGTGAAGGGCCCAATGTAATAGGTTCTACACCAGCAGATGCTTGTGTTTCTAGCTGCTGTGACATTAACAAAGTTGGTCAAAATGGAAGACCTATTTTGTTCCTTTTTCCATAACTGGAATTACTTGGGTATTGTGATGCCATTCGGCCATGTAATAGCTTGAGCTCCATTTTGGGTCAGCAATTTTAGTTTTGTCAATTATATATGCCCCTGCAAGATTCAATTTGTCTTTTTTGAAACTACCCTCACACAGGTAACTATTGTCAGACCATGTAGACAACTCAGTCAAATAAGGTTCAACATAATACACTCCCAATTTAGTAATCATCCATTCTCTTGGTGTAAGTCTGTTCACAGGTTTATTTTGGACTTCTTTTAATTGTGGGCTTATTTTTAATAGGTTTCTGAACTCCCTCCTTTCACGTCTTGGCACATCATCCTCATTTTTGACCTTGATGTCAAATTCTTTGACTGCAACACTGGGTTGACCCCCCATGTTATACTATACTATGTTAACATGCAAAACATGAAAAAAAAACAAACCAAAAAAACAACCCAATTACCTTTTTCTACGCTGTCTACCTGGTCTTTTTCGTAATATTAACAATATTAATTTTTTTTGTAATATAGCTCTAGTCAACATATATTGTTTTAGGACCCTCTGCCATTTTTGGAGTAGAGTCTGTCACTGCTGTGTGGATACAATTTTGCCACACTGTCTCACCTTACTTCAGACTACAGAATTCCCAGACTAAGAGTTACGCAACACTGCCTTGCAATGGGAGAACCCAGAATAACCTCGTCACACTCTTGACCAACACTGGGCAGACTACCTATGCCTTACTCAATACAAAATCAAATCAAATCAAACTTTATTTATAGAGCACTTTTCATACAAAAAAAAGTAACACAAAGTGCTTTACAAAGCATTAAAATCAGTCCCACCCACCAAACCCACCCAACCACCCGACAGCCCAACAACCCAACCCCAACACATCAATAAACATAACCAAACAACCCCCCCACCCCAACGCACACTCCCACCCCCCACATGTTAAAATACCTTGGTTTCATTTAAAATATGTTTAAGTGGAACAGGCTGGATAAAGATGAACCAGATGAGAGAGCGCCACCAGAGGAACCATCTGCACCAGGAGTAGGGTCACCCACAGCCACAGGACACCAGCCCAGGGCCCAGAGAAGAGATGAGGTCAAGACCAAACCTCCAGGGCCCACGAGCCAGGGCCCAGGAGCCACAGCCAACCACAGCTCCCGGTGCAGTGGGCTCCTCAGAGGAAACACTGGCAAATCTAAAATGATAAAAAATAATAAAATAAGTCAAAACTAATAAATAAGTCAATAAATAAGTCAATAAATAATAAAATAAATACATAATAAAATAATCAATAAATAATAAAATAAGTCAAAATTAAACAAGTAAATAAAACATAAGTAAAACATAAACACACTAGCCAGCCTAAATAAGACTAAATAAATAGAGAAGTAAACTAAAATGATAAATACTAATCAAAAGCTATGCTAAAAAGATGGGTCTTGAGCCTGCTTTTAAAAACCTGAATGTTCTCTGCAGCCCTGAGGTCCTCCGGCAGGCTGTTCCATAGATGGGGGCCATAAAACTGGAAAGAGGCCTCTCCATGCGTGTGTGTCCTGACTTTGGGAATAACTAGGAGCCTGCTGCCGGAGGAGCGCAGGGGCCGCGAGGGTTCATAGGATAAAAGCAGTTCTGTAAGATAAGAAGGCTCAAGACCATTAAGACATTTAAAAACCAGTAAAAGAACTTTAAAATCGATCCTGAAACACACAGGGAGCCAATGCAGGGATTCTAAAACCGGTGTAATGTGGTCCCGCCCCCTGGTCTTAGTCAGGACACGTGCTGCTGAATTTTGTAATAATTGTAGACCTGAAATCGCCTTTTTGGGAAGACCAGAGAGCAGGGCATTACAGTAATCTATACGACTGGTGATAAAAGCATGCATCAGCGTCTCTGTGTTGGCCCGAGAGAGAATGGGACGGACTCTGGCTATGTTTTTCAAATGGTAAAAAACAATTTTTGTGATGTTTTTAATGTGTGGAATAAAAGTCAGCTCAGAGTCAAAAATAACGCCCAGGTTTCTTACTTGTGATGATGGATTAAAAGACTGTGACTGTAATTTGGGTAAAAGTTTCTCTCTATGGGCCTCAGGACCGATGATTAAAACCTCAGTTTTGTCCTGGTTAAGCTGGAGGAAGTTTTCTGCCATCCAGGATTTGATGTCTAAAATACAGTTAAAAAGAGCATCCATTGGGCTGGTGTCATCAGGAGACATCATCTGCATAGCTGTGGAAGCTGATTCCATGTCTCCTGATGACATCACCAAGAGGGAGCATGTACAGGTTAAAAAGTATAGGACCTAAAATGGAACCCTGGGGCACACCACATGTGATTTTATGAACCTGAGAGGAGTAGGTGTCTAAACTTACCATAAATGTTCTGTCTGTGAGGTAGGAAGTAAACCATTTGTGTACAGTACCAGAGAGACCGACCAGGTGTTTGAGTCTGTTTAAAAGAATAGTGTGGTCTACTGTATCAAAGGCCGTGCTTAGATCCAGTAGAACCAACACTGTCACCTGTTTAGAATCATAATTTAGTCTAAAATCATTTAAAATCTTTGTCAAGGCTGTCTCTGTACTGTGGTTTACTCTAAAACCAGACTGACATTCTTGAAGAATGTTCTGTGTGTTTAAAAAATAATTAAGCTGGGTAAAAACAAGTTTTTCTAAAATTTTGCTTAAAAATGGTAAGTTAGACACTGGTCTGTAGTTGTTGAAGTCATTAAAATCTAAATTGCTCTTCTTCGGCAGGGGCCTCACCACTGCAGCTTTAAAGGCAGTGGGAAAGACCCCTGTCTGAAGAGAGTAGTTCATCATGTTTAAAAGCTCATCTCTAAAAGATTCATAAAATGACTTGAAGAACCGTGTTGGAATGGGGTCAACAAGACATGTGGTGGGTCTCACTGAGGAGAAAACTTCATCAAGCCTCTCAGCATTAACCAGGACAAAACTGTCCAGTGTTTCCTCTGGTAAAGACAAACAATCAGATGTGTTAAAAACAGTGGTTTGGTTAGATAAAATGTCACATCTGATTTTGTTTATCTTTCCCATGAAGTGGTCTGCAAACTGCTCACAAAGGGAGTCAGTGGGAGGGAGTTTGGAATTGTTAAAAACAGGGTTAGTGAGATGGTCGATAGTGGAGAAAAGAATTTTGGGGTTGTTTTTATTGTTTGTGATTAGTTTGGAGAAATATGAGTTTCTATTGTTTCTGATGGCGTTATTATATGTTTTTAGATGTTGAGTGTACATTTGAAAGTTAATTGTGATTTTGTTTTTCCTCCATTTTCTTTCTGCCCTTCTGCAATTTCGTTGAAGTTGTTTTATTGATTCAGTTTTCCATGGTGCCGCAGGTTTGGAGGGGGCCTTGCTTAATTTAAGAGGAGCAACTGTATCTAAAGTGGATTGAAGTTTGCTGTTAAAATCATCAACAATAAAATCACAGGAGGCAGGTAAAACAATTGGAGGAGTGTTCTCTAAAATTTGAATAAAATTTGCAGCCACTTCAGGGGTAAGATGATGCTTCCTCACAGTTCTCACAGAGGTCTCCCGCTGAATAAAACCAGTGATATTAAAAAACACACAGAAATGATCTGACACAGCCAGGTCAACAACAGAGGACACACTCGCAGACAGGCCATGAGTGATGACCAAGTCCAGAGTGTGTCCTCTGTTGTGAGTTGGCTGTGTCACATGCTGGGTAAAATCCATGTAATTAAGAACATTTAAAAATTCCCTTGCAACAGGGTCTAAAATATCTACATGTAAATTAAAATCACCGGTTAAAATAATCATATTGCAAGAATTATGTAGAATTGATAAAAATTCAGAAATTCATTGATAAAAATACTGCACTTTTTTGGTGGTCTGTAAATTGTTACTGCTAAAATTTGTGGGTTATTAAAAACAACTGCGTGGTATTCGAAACTTTTAAAATTATTAAATAAAATAGGTTTGGTGGCCAGAGTACTTGAACATATAGAAGCAGTGCCACCTCCCCTTTTACTACCCCTAATTGTAAAAGCATAGTTAAAATCAGAGGGGGAGGCCTCATTGAGAACAACCGGTCCATCTCCACCCAACCAAGTTTCCGTTAAAAAGAGACAGTCAAGTTTGTGGTCTAAAATTAAGTCATTGACAATAAAAGCTTTGTTCAGCAGAGAGCGGACATTTAAAAGTGCCATGTTTATTGTTGAAGGAGGATGAGTAGGAGGAATCTTTGATAAATTAATTTTGGTGAGCTGTGATAAATTATTGATGTTAACTGTACGATTGTAAGAGTTTTTGTGAATAGGCCGCTCTCTGCTGAAAATTACCGGGATATGGTGTGATGATTCTGTTGATGGCATGGACGATGGTGATGGGGTTTCTGGAGAAAACCGTCATGCAGATTCTATTGTGAGCTGTATGTTCTGGGAAAGAAGAAATGAACCATGGAGATTTGGATGAAGAAGGTCCTTTTTGAACAGTCCGGGTCTCTTGAAGAACAGAAGGAAATTGTCTATGTAGGGGATATGGTTGGTGGTGCAGAAGAATTTGAGCCAGATGTGAAATTGTCTTAAGCGGCTGAATTTGATGTCTCCAAAGCGAGGTGGGGTGAGTGGGCCGGAGATTATGCATTTTTTATTTAGACTATGGATGGTGGAGATGAGAATTAAGAAGTGGTCCTTAAGTGTTTCTGACTGCTGCAAACGGAGATCATTAGTTCCAACATGAATCACAACTGTGTTAACCGTGGGATGCTGACGTAGGATGTTGGGGGCGGAGTTTGTGATGTCCTGGACGAGGGCACCTGGGTGACAAGACGTGTAGCCATTTTTCACCCTCACGTGTCTGACCAAGGAGGAGCCCAGTATCAGAACAGAGGGACCTGAGGGACCTGGCCGCGGCGCTGAGGCTGGAGCCGCTGGTGGAGCCTGTGCTGGGTCTCTCTGTGGCGCCTGTGCTGGGTCTCTCTGTGGCGCCGTGGAAACACCCGCCGGAGCAGAGCTTTCACCTGGGTCACACCCGCTGGAAGCGGCCGAGCCCTGCGTGCACCGAGAGGACGCGGCGCATACACCCGACTCACGGCGAGCAGTCTGGCCCAACGTGCGTGGAGACGCGGCCGCGGAGCCTCCGCTCGGGGGCTGCTGGAGCGGCAGGTGGAGATGAGGGGCGCATCAGCGGGAAAGTCAGTCAGAGAGCCCAGGAAAGGTGGTGATGAGCCCGTGCGCCACACTCCAGGAGGTTTAGGAGCCGGGGTGAAGTGGATGCTACCAGGGCGTGTCCGACAGCGGGCTGGAGGCTGCCGCTGAGTCTGTCCGGCTGTCAGCGGAGGAAACTCTTCCAAAGCCAGGACTGAGAATTTGTTACACAGGGCGATGTCAGCAGGAGAAGTGGGGCACAAGAGTTGGCCGTCTCACGCCCCGCCAACATTTCGGGACTCAGCTTTAATCCACGGGTCTTTGTGAAGTGGAGTGGAGCTCAGAACTTTGGGTCTAGTGCCTCGTTTAATCCAAGTATCGGTGTTTATGGTACCAGGAGACGACGAAGAAGGCTGAGGCACAGAGGCATTGGTGGAGAAGCTAACCGTGTCCGCCAGCTGAGCACTGGTGGCGGTAGCCTGAGTCTTCCCCAGGATTACATCCATATCGCGCTCCTTTTGGATTTTAAACAAGGTGGTTACTTGTTGTTCCAGCTTGGCAACTTTTTGACTCAGTCCAGCGCAACTCTCACAGCTGGATGTGGAGGTAAGAGAAGGCATTGTAGCACCTGTAGCCTAGCCTTAGCTAGCTGCAATGTCTTAGGTTGATAAAAATGTGCACCCACTGGTAAAAACAATAAAATCCAGTAAAAGGCCGATTAAAAACAATAAAAACAAGCGAACTCCAGAATGTACTGGTTATAAATTACAAAAATGTACATAATTTACAACCGCGGTCCGTCAGCTGCATGTACACCAAGAGGATCATGGGTAACCTGACTCCCACCTGACTCCCATTGACCTTCAAAAAGATACAACATTACACATAAACAAACACTGCATTGATGCTTAAACAATAAACATTTATAGCCAGCATAATTTTCTTAACTACAGCCTGTCTTATCCTAGATGAGGCTCTTCCCCAGGCTAGTTGCCTGGAGGCCCATAGGTGTCTTTTTTTTGTCTTTACTTATTTTTATAACTAACTACAGCCTGCAGGTTTTCAGACTCTTTACTCTCAAACCCGGAAGTCTGGAGGAGTACCTATGGGTCACCTGCTTATGGGATATTTTTATGTCTTTTTTGTACAATAACATTAACAACCAAAAACAAAGACAGATGTTTAACAACAAGACCATTACTGTCAGAGCCTGTGGATATCAGCTAAATATAAATTATATACATCTAATGATTAACCTCTTCTCTTACTTAAAACACCAGATCCGGATGCCAGGATACATAAGCAAAAAGGAATAAAATTTGCTAACCTGTGGTAATCGCTGACATCCTGCGACAACGCCAATTTTAGGACGGGCAGTTTTGTGTGGATCTACAAACTCCCGTTTTGACAAGCGGCACCTAGGATCAGCTGTTCCATCTTTACTGTGCGCGTTACTGTTGCTGTGCGGGGACGTGCATGTAAACCCAGGACCTGGCGGCGGAGAGCCAACCGGAGCTAATGGTGTTTCACCTCCGCGCGGATCTACTACAGCCATGGTCGCAGTGAGTTACCCGCACGGGCACTCAACACAACACACGGATTGTTAACTTGTCTGTCTGCAACTGTGTGCGGCGGTGTGGAGGATATAACACTGTCATCTTTCCTTGCGCTAAATCTCGATGCGCTCTGCCCTGGCGGCTCCGAGTTAGGTGCTCCGGTACAAACATCGAGCATAGAAACACTTCTGGAGACCGTAAAACACCGGGTAAATAAACAGAAAAGCGACGTAGGGAAAGTTCTTACATCACGTGATTCAAAAATCTGTTGCTGCTAAGGCAACAAAAATACAGACTATTTCAGACTGTAAACCACGCCAAGTGCTATGGGATCCGAAAGTTAAACCTAAAGGTGTGTTTGGGGGGCACCTAAACATAAGAAGTGTTGTGCCCAAGGCTGAACAAGTTGAACAGCTGTTGACACATTCTAATCTTGACTTTTTATGCCTTTCTGAGACTTGGTTGAAACCCTCAACCTCAAATACTGCTATCCATGTGGCGGGCTATAATATCTACAGACGTGATCGCGAACATGGCAAAGGAGGAGGAGTTATGATGTTCATTAAGGACAGTTTTCAGTGTTCACAAATCGAACTTGTGGGAGATTCTTTGGAATGTGTGGGGGGTGACTATTCGACTGTCTCCTGAAATGTCATTTGCTGTCATTGTATTGTATAGGCCCCCTCAACCAATGATGTATTTTATGATCATCTCTCTGATATTCTGAAAAAATGTAATGCAAAAGATGTCCTCCTTATGGGGGATTTTAACATTAATTGGTTAGATAAACATAGCAGAAGGAAACTGAAAGAAATCACTGACAAATTTAACCTCACACAAATGATTGGAAATGCAACCCGGATTACAAAGACCTCACAAACTCTTATAGACTTAATTATCACAAATAAAACTGACCGCATCACAAAGGTCTATAATCTAATAACAGGCTTATCTGACCATAATTTAACACTAGTGGCCAGGAAACTGTCAAAAGCACATTATGGAAGTCTAGATAGACCAGAATCTAATCAAAAAAGAAACTGTATCATACATCCCCAGAAAGGACATTGAGTCATTTGATAATGAAATTAGACAGGTAAAATTGGGACGAAATAGTCAGTTATAAAGATAGTACTGAAGCATCCAGTGATTTAATAAAAATGTTGCAGCTACTAATTTCCCAATTCTCTAAAGTTACAAAGCCAAAGCATAAAAGAAAAACATCCCTACCCTGGATGAATGATGACTTATGGAAACTGATGCGAACCAGAGACTCTGCTCTTAAAAAGTCTTTAAAAACAGGGCTTACAACTGATAGTCTGTTATATACTGGGCTTCGAAATAAAGTAATCCAGCAATTTAGAAAAGCTAGAGCAGCATTCTTTCTTAATATTATCAAACAGGCCAAAGGAAATTCTAAACAGCTTTGGCAAACAATAGATAAACTAAGTGGAAGAGAGAAAACAAAGTGCAAGACAATAGAGCTTAAAATAGATGGTACAGACTTTAAGGATAGTCCAACAGTTGCTGAACATTTCAGCAATTATTTTATAGATTCTGTGAAGAAAATCACACAATAAACCTCTAGATCTGTTCATCTTTACATACCGCCTGCCCCTTCTTCCAGTACTACCCTAAGTTTCAACTGTATTGACCTGGTTAAAACTGATAAAATTATGAATGAATGAATGAATGAATGAATGAATGAATATTGTTTATTTGAGCATTATAAAAAAACAAACAAAAACAAAACAGTGTACACCCAGATCCCAAGTTTGTGCTCAAAAGGAGTAAGCCGAAGTAAAATACTTGTGTGCGCTTACCCCCCATATTTAACTAAATAACACCATTTAGATTACATTGCAGTGGCAAACCTTCACCAAACCTTCACCATCTGTGCGTGTGTATGTGTGTGTGTATGTATGTAGTGTGTACGTGTACAACATCCATACACATGCACACACACACCGGGTGTGCATGTGCATGTGTATGCAAGTAAAGTGTATGTGTGTATCATTCAAACACATGCACATACACACCGGGTGTGCATGTGCATGCATGTAATGTGTGCGCCTAATGTGTACGTAGAGTAAAGACTCGCTAAATTACAGTTCATACAAAGTACATTGCGGCAGTAGATAATGAATGACAGAATTATTAACCAACAAAATGATGAGTATTCATAGTTTTACTATGATCCTTCTTTAGTAGCATAGTTTTTGAATATATTTAATCTGTATAGTCGTTTGAAGTTTACTAGAGAGTTACTACATTTTAAATTTTCTTCCAATTCATTCCAAAGATCAACTCCACGTCGGGTAATGAACATACTTTTTAGGGTAGTACGAACACACTGTTTCCTAAGATTCAATTGTCCCCTCAGATTGTATTTATTATCTCTAATTTGAAACATGCCTTGGATATTATTTGGGAGCAGATTGTACCGTGCTTTATATACAAATTTGTAGAGTTTTGAATTTGATTAGATCTTCAAATTTAATTATTTTGACTTAAGAAACAGAGGGTTTGTATGTTCCCCTGTACCCAGCATTATGAATTATCCGTATCGCCTTTTTTTGAAGAATGGATATAATATTAATATTTGTTTGTAAGTATTTCCCCAACAACCTCTATACAGTAGTTAAGATAAGGCAATATTAATGTACAATATACAGTATAAAGTGCTCTTTCATCCAGCAAACATTTAGTTTTCCTCATAATTGCGATGGATTTGGCTATCTTGTTTTTTACTGCAGTTAATTGAGGCTTCCAGCAAAGTTTATGGTCAAGAATAACTCCAAGGAAATTATGTTCACTCACACATTCAATGATTTCATTATTTATAGTCATCTTGGGTTCAGTGTCAATTTTTTTGTTACCAAGTACCATGAATTTAGTTTTTTTCAAATTTAGCGACAATTTATTACAGTCAAACCATTCTTTTAGTTTATTCATTTCCCTGGAGACCTCTTCCATCAACTGTTGCAGGTTTTTCCCAGAGTACAGAATTGTAGTGTCATCGGCAAAGAGCACCAATTTAAGCTTTTGGAGATCGAACACAGGTCATTGATATATAGTAGAAAGAGAATTG
This sequence comes from Periophthalmus magnuspinnatus, assembly GCF_009829125.3. NCBI lineage: Eukaryota > Metazoa > Chordata > Actinopteri > Gobiiformes > Gobiidae > Periophthalmus > Periophthalmus magnuspinnatus. The sequence goes on along the minus strand of NC_047129.1, from coordinate 4,369,264 downwards.
GGCCAAGTATAGAACCCTGAGGCACACCGCAAGTGATGTGCCTCAGAGTGGAAGAATACTCGCCCATCTGGACAAATTGCATTCTGTTTGATAGATAAGATATGAGCCAATGCAGTGGGTTGCCACGTATTCCATTTTTTTCTAATTTATGGATTAAGATCGAGTGATCAATCGTATCAAATGCCTTTTTTAGGTCAATAAAAATTGCAAGAGCATATTTATTTTTTCTATACAATTGCTCACCTCCTCAACCAAGTCAATCATTGCAAGTGAAGTGGAAACGGTTTTCTCTAAAGCCATATTGGCTTTCGTGTAGAAGATTGTTTTTATTGATATAGTTGTTGAGTCTATCACTGAAAAGTTTTCAAGAATTTTGATAACTGAGGCAGCAGAGAGATAGGTCTGTAATTAACAAAAGAATGTTTGTCACCATTTTTAAATATTGGCAGTACTTTTGCAATTTTCATTTTTGATGGAATCTAGCGTTACAAAAGACAAGTTGCAAATGTGTTTTAATGGTTTAACCAATTCATGTATGACGTGTTTAATTAAGCTCATATCCAAGCCATCACAGTCCTGTGATTTTTTGCCCTTGAACTGACCCACAACCTGCAGGATCTCCAGCTCATCGACAGGGCTGAGGAAAAAGGAACTCGAGTTTAGATTTCCGCAGGAAGCAGCTTGTCCACCCTGGGTATTGCTAGGCGGTTGAATTGATTTGGCAAGTTCTGGCCCAATCTCGACAAAGTACTTATTGAATCCTTCAGCCACTTCTTGCATGTTTATGATTGTCTTATCATTGTGTTTATAATATTCAGCAATGCAATTGTTTTTTGGCCTTGCACCAATGATCTCATTTAATACTTTCCAGAAACCTTTAATATTGTTTTTGTTGCTGTCAAGCAAAGTCCTATAGTAGTTTTTCTTACATTTCCTCATATATCTGTTAATTTATTTTTATACTTTTTGTATCTAATTTCAGATTCCTTGGTTTTAGTCTTAATTAATTTTTTATATAGCATATTTTTCTTTTTACAGGCGTTAACCAGGCCACTCGTCATCCATGGGTTACATTGTTTTTGTTTGATATGCTTTGTTTTTAACATAGGACAATGGAGGTCAAGACATGATTAAAATCGATTATAAAATTATTATATGCAGTGTCTACGTCACTTGCGTTTAGAGTTTTTCCCCATTTTTGAGACTTAAGACTTTGCTTGAGAGCATTTATGGATTCACTTGACACTTTCCTTCTATAATTACCTGTGTTTGTATCATACTGGAATGTTTTTTTGATGTTAACCTCAAAAAGCATAAAAATCGGTAGGTGGTCAGTAATATCATTGATTAATATTCCACTAGTCATTTTGTCATTGATGATATTTGTGAAAAATTATCAATTAATGTAGCACTGTGTACAGTCACTCTCGTTGGTCTGGTTATTTTCGGGTGCAGCATCATACTATACATTGTATTAACAAAATGTTCAATTTGGCTCTGAGAGTTCACTTTCAACACATCAATGTTGAAGTCCCCACAGAGAATTAGATCTTTCTCATAAGGATTTGAAAATAACTTTTCGACTGTTCAGTAAAAAAGTCTATATTTGAATCAGGAGCCCTATAAATGCAACTCACCCGTAAATTCTTAGTTTTGCACATTTCAATTTCAACAGTGATACATTCGAAAAGGTTATCAATTGCTACTGACATGTTGTCAATCTGTTTGCTTTTAAGACTTTGATGGACATAAATGGCCACACCCCCACCACTTTTATGTTTCCTTTTAGTGTTATATATTATGTAATTGTCCAAAATAAATTCAATATTTGATTCATCTCGCAGCCATGTTTCAGAAATAGCAATAATGTCAAATGATACATTTAGTTGCTGGAGATAATTTTGTATTTCAAGGAAATGTGCGTTTAAACTCCGACTATTAAAATGTATTATAGATAGCATTTCAGCTTGATTATCTTTATAAGGCAGGATACTTTCTTTCAAGTCATGATGATATTTACAGTTTCCTGTCAGTGCACTGAAGAGGTTATTATCAGGGTCAGTCTCATTCAGTATATTATGGGTACAGTCATTGTCATTTTGTTCCCAAATCCCATCCTCCGTGTCGAAGAATGAGTTATTATTTGACCCAGTCATGTAGTGCATTAATTGTTGAAAATTTCACATTCATTTTAATTTATCCAAGTCACTAATGTCCTTTACCCACAGAACTTTGGCTTGCTCGGGAGATCCTAGTAGTTTAATGAATACTTTACAATTAAATGTCCAAGTTGACTGGATTTTGTTCTGTTTTCTTAGAAATCTAGCTTCTCTGGCAATGTCTGCATTTCTTTTCGTTAAATGATCATTCAGGTACACATTCGTCCCCTTTAACTTCTTCCCTGTTTCATGAGTACATTTTTTTGCTTTCGGTTTACAAACCTCAGTATGATCGCTGGCTTAGTCTGGTTGTTTCTTCTTGGCAATAAGTGACATGCTTCAATGTCCCTAGAGTCAATAGTGATCCCTTTGTTGTCCAAAAAAGAGATGACCTGTTGTTCGATGGAGTCCAGGTCCGGCTGTGTCGGCTCCGTCTCCGCAGTCGCAGCCGCTCTTGCGTAGGGTGCGGGGCCTTGGCGTTAAGTCCGGTGATAACGACATCATTTATTCGTGAGTACTGTTCCATATCCGCCACTCTTTCTTCAAGCGCCAGTATTTTTTTGTCCTTCTCCTCATTTTGTTGCTTTAGCATTTTTATTTCAAACATTAGTTCCACAATTTGTTTCTGCTGTTTCGAAATGTTAGCGATGTCTTCAGTCATCCGTTGCAGTGATTTCTGTATATCTTCCATGTTCATTGATTGAGATGGGTACCTTTACCCTGTAAGTTCATTCACACGGGCCGTCAAGTTGTTTCAGAGGTGCAGGGTTTTCAGCCCAAGGCTGAACCCGCTGGCCATGGTGAGTTTCAATGTCCGTGCGTCGTCCCGTTTCTTTCCCGTAGTTCTCAAGTCGTGTCGCTGCCCAGTAGCTGCTGTCTAGCCAAACAAGCACTAGCAGCTGATTAGCTTACCGGTTATTATACAATCCTTATCCAATTCGAAGACCAAAGACTACTGGGGACTTGACAGCACACTCATCAAAAAACACAAGGAGACATTCAAAACAACTATAAACCAAATTGTAAATAAGTCAATTAATGAAAGTGTGTTCCCCAGTGTTTTCAAAACAGCAGTTATAATACCACAAATCTGGAAGTAAAAGTGAGATAAACAACTACAGGCCTATTAGTATATTACCTGTAGTATCCAAAATCCTGGAAAGAGCAATTAAAGAACAGTTAACAGAGCATCTAAATAACAATTATCTCTTGCATCCAATGCAATTTGGCTTTCGCAGCAATCATTCCACCAAAGCTGCCTGCTGCTACCTGACAGAGAGCATTAGAGCTAGCCTGGACAAGAGGGGCACGGTGGGGGCTGTATTTCTAGACCTACAAAAGGCCTTTGACACAGTAAACCACCGTGTCCTCCTGTCCAAGCTCTCTCAGTACCACCTTTCCAGTGATGCATTGCATTGGGTAAAATCATACCTCTCTGATCGGGTACAGTGTGTAAGAGTAAACAATTCAATGTCGTCTTTGCAGCCCTCCACAACAGAGGTCCCACAAGGGTCCATTTTGGGGCCCCTGTTGTTCAGCCTTTATATCAATGACCTCCCAGACGTGTGTAAAGATGTAGACATCATCATGTATGCAGATGATGCTGTCATCTACGTACATGGAAGGGATGCGCAGAAAGTGGCCACCACATTATCCTCAGCTATGGACAAAATCGAGAATTGGCTCCAATCTTCATGGTCTGACATTAAATATTAATAAACAGAATTAAAGACAGTCCTAACATCTTTGTTAACGGAATAAAACTAAACATTGTAACAGAGACAAAGTATCTGGGGGTTCATTTGGACCAGACTTTGTCTTTCAGAAGGCATATAAAAAAGTACGCAATTCAATCCGCTACAGACATCTCATCCCTTAGACACATGAGGAACAGCCTGACAGTAGAGGCCGCTTTTACATATTTTAATGCCATGATTATTCCACTCCTAACCTACTGTGTCTCCTGCTGGTCTCAGGCCAATGAGAGCGCTTTAAAATCTCTCAGATCCACCTATAATCAGGCAGTAAAGGCACTCGATAAAAAAAACCCTCCATTATCACCACTGTAACATCTTAAGTAAATATAAAATGTTCAGTTTCAGTAAATTAATTTTGTATTCAAATCTAAGGAAATTATTCAAAATTATTAATAATAGAAGCTTCACCTACATTTAAAAAATTTACTATTTTACTATACCCGATTCACTCGTTCCTCCGTAAACCGAAATTGCATAGTTCCAAAAAGATCCTCAGCCTTTACTCAATCGGCTTTTTCTTATCAAACCATTAGGCAGTGGAATCAGCTTCCAGACAGTCTGAAATTGTCTGTGGATTTTAATAGTTTTACTAGAAAAAGTTAATTTTAAATAATCAAACGTGTCCACATCAGTCTACTTAGTTGGTGCTGCTCTGTGCTCACTGTATAAGCCTGCACATAATCATTTTTATATTAGTTTGGACTGGGGGGGACATATGTATGGCAAATCGGTAGTCGTATATTGTAATTGTTAATTGATATGTGTTTTTTAATGTGTGTTCACCTGCTCAGGGACTGCAGATGGAAAGTAGCAGTAGCTAAATCTGGTGCAAATCATCTTTTCCTTGTAAGATTAATGAATTTGTACATAGTCCCTGTCAAATAAAGAATAAAGAAAGAAAGAACATTAGTTGTGATGACTTTCTTCAATTCTTCAATTACAAAATTACAACCATTAGAGACAAAATCAATAAAGCTACTCCAAAAATCAGCTCTGAGCAAATCCAGTCTGTAAAACCAATATCCCACATAGATCCTCTAATAATATTAGATAAATTTACCTCCTGTTGATGAGGTGGAGATTACCTCAGCCATCATGTCATCCAAACCATCAACCTGTATGCTCGACCCTATTCCAATCAGACTCCTCAAAGAAGCCCTCCCCCTAATAATAGATTCCATCCATAACATAATAAATATGTCATTAGAAAATGGCTATGTTCCTCAGTCCTTTAAGTATGCTGTGATTAAACCCCTTTTGAAAAAAAACTAACCTAAATCCTGATGAACTAGCCAACTACAGACCCTATCTCTAATTTTCCCTTCCTCTCAAAATTCTAGAATGAGTGGTGGTGAAACTGCTCTGCCGCCACCTGCAGGACAATAATATATTTGAAAAATTTCAATCTGGATTCAGAGCTCACCACAGCACAGAGACTGCACTGCTTAAAGTAACAAATGACTTACTACTAGCTGCTGATAACGGGCTGGCTTCAGTCCTGGTCCTACTGGACCTCAGTGCAACGTCTGACACCATTGATCACAACATTCTACTGCAGAGGTTAGAATGTGACATTGGAATCAGAGGGACCGCCCTCAAATGGTTTAAATCCTATCTATCAGATAGGTACCAGTTTGTTAGTATAAACCAGAGCATCTCTCCCTGTTCTAAAGTAGCCTGTGGTGTTCCACAAGGATCTGTGCTTGGTCCAATCCTTTTTACTCTGTATATGTTGCCATTGGGTAACATTATCAGAAAACACGGCATTAATTTTCACTGCTATGCTGATGACACTCAGCTGTACTTATCAATGAAACCAAATCAGACTGATCAAATAGATAAACTCAGTGCCTGTGTGAAGGACATCAAAACCTGGATGACCTTGAATTACCTGCTCTTAAATCCTGAAAAAACAGAGGTCATTGTTGTTGGTCCCAAAGGTCAAAGAGATTCTCTGTTGGACCAGATAATCTCACTCGGCAATGTGAATATAGCTTCTAGCCCTACTGTAAAAAATCTTGGAGTACTATTTGATCAAATCTCTCATTCACAGCCCATATAATCCTAGCTTGTAAAACCACATACTTTCACCTGCAAAATATAACTAAAATTAGAAATATTTTACCTAAAAACGATGCTGAAAAACTCATCCATGCATTTGTTACTTCCAGACTTGATTAGTATAATTCTCTGCTCGCCCGCCTGCCCCAAAAGTACTATAAGGAGCCTCCAGTTGGTCCAAAATGCAGCGGCCAGAGTCCTAACAGGAACTAAAAGAAGAGACCACATCAGTCCTGTACTAAAATATCTGCACTGGCTTCCTGTTGAGCTTAGAATCAAATTCAAAGTCCTCCTCCTGACATACAAAACCTTAAATGGTGTGGCCGCCTCCTATCTGCAAGATGCTATTGTCCCATACCAGCCAAACAGAGCACTCCGCTCTCAGAATGCAGGACTATTAGTGGTTCCTAGAGTGTCCAAAGGTACAGTGGGAGGGAGAGCATTCAGTTACCAAAGCTCCTGTGCTATGGAATCAACTCCCTGCTGATGTTAACAGGCCCCCACAGTCTCTGTATTTAAGACCAGGCTTAAAACCTTCCTCTTCGGTATAGCTTATGACCAGGTTACTTAGTGAGGGAGTTAGGGAGTGACATTAAAACCCAGGATAAGATAGAACAAAGCAGTGGATAGTGCTCAGGTTGCCATACTTCCCCCAGCTAGTTATGTCCTACTGCAGCCTATTTTCTCATCAGCAATGCTATTCACATGTTGTCCCCTGCCCCACTCCCCCTGTGGAGTGTAACACTTTCAGATGTCCCGATGACAGCTGGACCGTCTCCTCCTCCCCGCCTGACCCTCCTCCACCCGCCTCCCTCTCCTCCTTGCCTGGCTCTCATCCTCCTCGCCCGGCTATCCTTCTCCTTGCCTGGCCCTCCTCCGCCCCCCTCCCTCCTCCTCGCCAGGGCGATTTTTCTTGTTTTTTCTGATTTTTCCTGTTGTTTGATTTTCCTGTTTGTTTTTGTGTGTAGGCAGCACGGTGGCTGAGTGGCAACACTCATGCCTCACAGCAAGAAGGTTTGGTTCGATCCCCGGGTTGCCCAGGCCTTTCTATGTGGAGTTTTGCATGTTTCTCCCGTGTCTGGATGGGTTTCCTCCGGGTACTCCGGTTTCCCCCATCAACCAAAACATGAACACCCTTCGAGACAACTGTTGTTGTGATTTTGGGTGTTACAAAAATAAAATGAATTGAATTGAATTGAAAAACTTATTTTAAGATATCTTCACTAGAACCAGTTGCTTCGGTCACATGATAGTGGTATTCCCCTTCAGGTTGACAAGAGGCCTAGTAATCCATCTTTTAGTGACTGCAACATCTCTTAGTGGCGTATTCTACCTCTCTGTAAACAGCTAACCATACATCCCTTTGTGACCTTGTACGGACAGTATGTAAAATGAGTTAAGTCCTTATAAGACCTGCCTTCTATAGATAGTACCTTGAAGGGGCTTTAAGTACTGGAAAACTCCTCTGAAAGGTAACGCATGTGTCTGCTGTCTGTAACTTCATTCATCTCATGAGATAAACTTCTTTCAACTCTCTACCTGGTCTGCGGTCTCTTCCTTCACGATTAAGCACTGATGCGTACACGACATGTTTGCTCCACGAGTTGATCAGAGGTAGGGTGTGCCTCTGGGTGTAGTTTGACTGGCGGTGACACGCGGCTTGCCAGTCACTCCACGTTGATAGCAAAACTACAGCGAACACATAGGTGGCTGTAAACACGTACCATTTCACATTTTTTTGATCAGTAATTCTCAAATGAGACAATTTGAACTCAACATTAAGTCCTCCGTTGTCAGAGGACTTTGGCGACCGCTTAGACTGTGAAAAGCAAGGTGAGCTCACAGCACCTACCAATCTGTGGCTCCCACCTGTCGCCATCTTCAATTGACTTCGAGGGGATAAAAGACTCATTAGCAGTGTGGGAGTTTGTCAGCCTGGCTAAAGTGCTGAACAAAAATCTGGGGTTATTTTTGTTTACTTCGGCCTTATAAGTGAGCAGGCAGAGCTTCCATGCCTTCAGAGACTGCTCAGTATACCATGGAGCCAGAGGTCTTGGTTTAATGCTTTTCTGTTTTAGCGGAGCTACAACATCGAGAGCAGATTTTAAGGTGAGCATTGTTCTGTCAACCAATTGATCAGTGACAATTGGATTAAAATAATTTTCATTGTCACATGACATATCTTTTAGTAATGGCTCAATAATTTCTTTAAACTCTGTAACCGATTTATCTGATAATGTTTTTTTCATTATAGTTTTTTTCTTTCGGGCTGGATAGTCTTTTAGTATAAATTGAAAGGTAATTAAGAAATGGTCAGAGAGTATAGGGTTTTGAGGAAGGAAAATTAGATCATTAATCTCAATACCATAGGTTAGAACGAGATCTAGAGTGTGATTGTGTCAGTGAGTTGGCTTATTCACACTCTGGGTGAAACCGATCCCATCCAGGAGCGCGCCAAAAGCATTACTGAGGCAATCACTGCCATTATCAACATGTATGTTGAAATCTCCAACTATAACAATTCTTTCCCAATTCAAAACTAAACTTGAAATGAAATCAGAAAACTCTGTCAGGAAGTCGGCATATAGACCAGGAGGTCAATAAATTATTATAAATATAACAGCTTTTAGTTTTTTTTTCCAATTGGGGCACATAATGGACAGTATGAGGCTTTCAAAGGAGACTTATGTGTAGTTGGGTTTGGGGCTAAGAATTAGACTGGAATGAGAGATGACGGCCACACCACCACCTCGACCTGTGCTCCGGGCACTCTGAAAGTTCATGTGACTTCATGGTGTAGATCAGGGGTCGGCAACTTCGCTTGGCTTCGGGCCAATTTTTTTCAGCGCCCACAGGTGGCGGGCCAGATGGTAAAGGTATTTGCTTACATATATTTATAAATACATAAATATGAATTACATGCATTTTAACTCACCTAAAACAGCCAATTAAAAAAATCCTCGGGCAAAAGCTTTTGCTCCTTTTATTATGGTTTTGGTAAGAATTATGCCTTTGTTGAACATGGTAATATGGATACTAAAGGCGCACAGTATCGGGTAGAGCTATGAAAAACTTTTCACTTTAAGGTTTTACCTCATTTATTCAGGTCTTTGTCTCATGATATTAATTGAAACTAATACTTTTGTGGTTAAAATGTGCGGATTTAAACAAGGATAAAATCTTTCTAAGACGGTTACTTGAACCAGGAAGCTGCGTAATTATTGCTTATCGTCAAATCTCTCCATCAAAATTCTTTTCTCACGCTGTCTTCTTGTGACCATCACTGCGATTTAGCTCTGCCTCGAAGGTTAAACTACGACAGGCTTTTAGTCGTGCGTAATACCGCACTAACGGCTTCCTTACTCCGCATTTGGTGCCGTAATGACCTGCACCTTTACGCACGACTGTGGGAGAGCTGTAGGACTTGGATGATGCCAAGTGCAGCAAGGATCGTGATAAAATCACAACGTAAATGAAAAATGTTTAAAATTGACATGGCTAAGTGGATTTATGTTGTGTCAAACATGAGCAAAGGTCGGGAACAATAAAACCTGACATGCGGACAAAAAGCAAGTCCCCACCCAGGTTAAAAGAAATCTTCAAACTGAGTATTTTGACAGTTTTGTGATTAAGTGATTTATTTTAATAAAATAGGGAATTTTGAATAACTAACCACAGAAGTGCAAGAAGGCTATAGCGCAACTGGTGCACATTCCTTGAGCTGCGCGCAGTCTGCACGCTTGCCTCACCAGATGTCCAAAAACAGCCACGATTTTGACTGGTGAAGGTGTATGTACACACCAGTTCATTGTTTGCTTTTAATGTTGTGTTACATGCACATCATGGGCAGTGGAATGCCCGTAGCAGTGCCCACATAACTTGGTATTTGTCGTAACGGTGGGTGTAGCGGACCAAAGGATGCAGACTCGGGGAATATTTACAGTATTTATTAAAGAAATGACAAATGGTGCAGTTCGAGGGTTGATCCGGCGGTGAGCAGGAGGTGAGGCACGGGCCAGGATCCAGGAGCGGAACGTGGAGCGCAGCGGAGATGACGATGCGGGCAGCACCAGGGCAGGACGCAGAGTGCTAACCAGGGTCCGGGGTCGCGGAATGCAGAGATAAAACAGACAGTACCAGGGCTGGGAAGCAGGGTGGAAGCAGGGTCGGAGCTGAGCCGGGAGCGCTGGAGCTGAGACGGTCCAGCAAGCTGGGTGGAGACGCACATACGATCCGGCACCGAACGGGATGAGGCTGAAACGAAGATGAACCGGCACTGAACAGGGTGTAGAAACGCAGATGATCTCGCCCTGAGTGTCTGGTCCTGCCTCCTCTTATACACAGCAGGTGGTGGTGATCGCGCTGATGAGCTGCAGGTGCGCGCAGGAGGAGCCAGGAGCTCAGCCCAGCTCGGCAGGTGAGGGAGGGAACGAGCAGGACAGGAGGAAAAACGTGGAGCAGACGGAGCGGATCATGACAGTATTAAAGAATCAATGCCGGAAGAAAGTCCAAAATCCTCTGGCGGGCCAAAATAAATTGGCAAAGGGCCAACATTTTCCCGCGGGCCGGACGTTGCCGACCACTGGTGTAGATTCATTTAGTCTAACATAATCATTTTCCCGAAGCCATGTTTCAGTTAGGGCTAGCAGATCAATATTAAGGTCGCCAATTAGTTCATTTATTAAAAGAGATTTGGAGGAAAGAGACCTGATGTTTAGCAGTCCACATTTTACACACTTATCATTTTGTTTATTTGCGGCACATGTATTTATTTTTATTAAGTTATGAGATCTGACAGCTTCCTTGTCAGAGTTTAGGGGTGTTTTATTTGTACTTTTTGTACGTGGGGCAGACACAGTCTCTGTCTGTTTGGAGCTGTTCTCGCTGACTGAGCTGTGCCTCACTGGTCTAAACTGCTCCCTAACGTCACTATAGCTGTGCTTCCCTGAGCTATTCTGCGTGCTAGTCTTACCTGGTCAATCTAGACTAGCAATCATATTCTGAGCTAACAGGGCGGAGCCAGCCTGCGTGGGATGGATGTCGTCTCTACGTATAAGCCTAGAATTCCCCTCAAATGCCCTCCAATTATCTATGAAGACGACACCATTCTGCGGGCACCAATTGGTCAACCACTGGTTGACTGCTGAAAAGCGGCTGTACATTTCACAATTGGTGTAGGTTGGGAGGCGGCCAGAGAAGTACACGGACTCCGACATCGACTTAGCCAATTCACAGACTGCCGCTATCTGTAACTTAACCACCTCTGACTGACCGCGGCGAGTATCGTTACCCCCCGCGTGTATAACGATCCGGCGGTACCTATTCTTATTTTTCTTTAAGAGCCTAAGATTCCCCTCGATGTCACCCAGTCTGGCTCCAGGATAACACCACGTAGAAGCTGCAGGCAGTTCCACATCCCTGACTATGGAGCTCCCTATGACTAAAGTGTCCCAGGTCCAGCTCAGGGGAGCAAACCTCTTCTGGACGGGGAGCTCTCTACTCTCAACCCTATGTCCCTGGTCTTCTACAGTCCTATTCTCAGCCCTGTGTTCCTGGCCTGTCCTAATCCTATGCTTTCTTCTAACTGTCACAAACCTGTCCTGGTCTGATCCTGGCTGCACGGGTTGCGCTGGGGGGCTAGTTTCGTTAGCTACGCTAAAGCTACTGCGGTCCACGGTCCCTACTGCTGCTACCTGACTGTAACTCGGGGTCAGAGCTTACAATGATCGGATCCGCGTTTCTAACTCTGAAACCCTGGCCTGCAGGACTGCCACTACACTACACTTAACGCAGCTGTCCCTATCATCGTCAAATAAGCCAGGGTCATCACTCCACATATGGCAACCAGGGCAGGGAAGAGCGAGAGAAGAGGAGGAAGGTTAACCATGATGCTAGTCGGCTAGGCTAGTTCAGGCTGAACCGAGAGATAGAGGGGCTTAATCCACGAAGTACGGAGCAATAGATGCTGAATGAAACTTCGGTGGTTTAACGAAGTATTCAGGCACTAGTGTAGATGTTAGAAACTTCTTTTAAAACTGTAAGGATTCATGGGTTAAAAATTTCAGGAGAGAGACGCTAGATATACAACTCGCAAAACAGAGTGCACGCACCCAGAAATTACATCAGAAGTCAGTGTTTTTGTCACATTCTTACAGAGAAACAACTTCACCTCCATGCTAAAGACACAAAGTAATCAACTCAAGGTTTGAAAGTAAAGTAAAAATCATGCTTTCACAGACCACGAAAATATTCTCTGCCCTTTCCAAGTAGTGCCGCCATTCCTCTTGGGCCAGTTTTGCAGCTAATAGTTCACGGTCTTCAATGGAATAGCTGTGTTAGGTAGGAGTGAGAGTGTGAGATGAGAAAAAAAAGCGCAGGGGTGAACTGCAGGAGAAGGCTGTGAAAGAACTGCTCCAACTCCAGAGTCATACGGATCAATTTCAACAATAAATTGAAGAGATGGGTCTTGATGGACAAGAATAGCTCTTCAAAGGCCTGCTCAGTGTCTGGGTACCAGATGAAAGGGACTTTAGGAGAAGTGAGACGAGTTAAGGGTGGCTGCTACTTGCCTCAATTTTTTAATAAAGCTGGGGTGAAAATTGGCGACACCAAGGAACTTTTGTAGCTGCTTAAGATTTACTGGTTGGGACCAATCTGCTACTGCTTGAATCTTAGCTGGATCTGGCTTCATATGTCCGCTGCCAGTTATTAACCCAGGAAATTTACTGACTGGACATGGAATTCACACTTTTCTGCTTTGACAAAAAGTTTGTTTGTGGGTGCTTTCTCCCGAAAGAAGCCGAGTCCAGAAATAAGGTTCCACAGATTTATTAAAGTGTTGAGTATGTACAGAAATTACTTGAGCTTACAGATTAGGTGTCTCATTCATTAGACCCAATTGAGAGAACCCAGACCAGTTCAGTGAGAAACAAGTGGCTCTGAATCTAAAGATGCCCAAGATACCCCGAAACCCCAGTAAACGCCCCGAATCCCCAAAGCCCCAAAAGCCCCAGATTTGGGTGTGACTGTCCCTTTTGTTAGATCTACTCCACTGGAGGTTCCACCCCTTCCTTGGACCATCCACCCACCTAACGTAATTTGGTACAACTCTAACACCGGACCTAACTCTGACCATAGAAGGGAGTGAGATGGGATCTGAGCTCACTCTGGCATCTGGTTCCTCTCACAAAGGTCACCTTGACATTCATTTATCAAAACATTTCCCAACATCCTTGTCCCAAGTCCATTTCTGGGAAACAATATAAAATTAACTTGCAAGAGTTATGAAACATTTCAAAACACCCACATGTTTTCTAGCAGTCTTTGCAGAACTTGACGAACATCATGCGTTTGTTCTTCTGGGGAACCGGAAAAGATCAAACTATCGTCAAGATGGACACAAACAAATCTGCTGTGGTAGTTCCAAAAGTGCCTGAACAACAACTGGAGTATTGGTCAATCTAAACACCATTTTCCACTCATCACCCCATTCTGACAACATGGTAAGGTCAAGTTAAGAAAAGATGGTTGCCAATCAGTGGGAGTGGATAATGCAGGAATGAAGGGATTTGTCCTTTTTATCCACAAAGAAAACGCCTGCACCAACAGGAGAGGAGGATGGGTGAATAATACCTGCTGCTAGAGAGTCTTTGATGTAGCACTTCATCGCTTCTCTTTCAGGACAAGACAGATTGTAAAGATGTGAAGAAGGAAGAGAGGGACCAGGAAGCAAGTCTATGCTCATATGTGGTCAATGTGGTAGTAAGGACAAGGCATGGACTTCGCTGAGTACTTCCTGAAGGTCATGGTATTCACTGGGATAATTAGACAGATCAGAAGGTTTGAGTGGCATGGGTGGAGCTTTGGCTGGAGAGAGTGCTGACTGCAAACAGACACAATGACAAAACAAGCTCCAACTCAAAACTTTCCCTTCCATCCAGTTGAAATGTCATGAAATGTCTCTTTAACCATAGGTATCTCAGAATTAGGGGTGAGTGTGTAGAGGAAATTAAGTGAAAAGTTAATGCTTTCTATGGTTTCCATTACAGTAAGAGGTGCAGTACAATGGGTTACCTTAACACTAAGTCTAACATCCAGTGCATTTGCCATGAGGAAAATATCAAGGGGTTCAATCTCCAGGTCAGCTTGGCATGCAAGATTGAGATCTAAAAAGTTGTCATCTGCCCCAGAGTCATTCAGACCTGTGAGAGGCAAGGTTAAGTCTTTATAGCAAATGGTGGCTGGAAGTGACATTCTTGTTTGGGGGGCAGAGGTAATTTTAAAATGGCTCACCAGAACCTCCACAATCACTGGTGAATCCCCTCTGTTGGCCAGGGGTAGGTGGCAAGGAAATGTTCCAATTTCCCATGATAAATGCACTCACCTGCTTTTATTCTTCTAAATCATTTATTATTTCAATTTCCTTCTAAATCGTTTATAAGTTTATTACAGGAAGGTGAGTATTTTATATCTCGCAGGTGGAGCAGGTTTGAGGCAGGCAGGAGTACAAGGCAGGCAGAATGGTAGCTGGCACAGTAGAAGTAGCAACAACGAACAGGCGATGAGTGGGTGAGGAGCCATGCATTTTATACTTCAGCTGATGGCCTAGTTGATATGAGACGGGTGTGCCAGCAGCCAAGCCACATCTAGATAGGATACAGAGAGGAGGAGGTGGTATCTCTCTCTGTTAAATAACTAGTGAATTGGTTTGAACTAGGATTGCACTAGACTGCACATAACAACAAATAGAAGGACTGATTTTTACCAGTCCTGAATCAGGACTAAAGTAAGAATAAGCCAGGACTCTTCTAGCCTTCTATTAGCCTTGGATGCAAGATGGCGGCAGAGTGAGTGAGTAGGTCACGTCACGTAAAACTGTCTCTCCATTCACCAACTATACCCACTACTCTGATCGCACTGACTACACTTTAGTACTTGGATTAAAAGACGAAGATGCCAAAAACAAAACAAGCGCGAAGTGATCGTGAAGTAACAGACGGCAGCACGGACTACATACCAGCTAGCATGGGTCATGCTACAAACGCTGACTGTGATGCTAACGCTAGTTCCTCTGCTAAATTAAACACCGTAAATGTTTCAGCTGACACTCTGTTAAAGAGTATTTCTACGGCTGTGGCGGAGGAAGGGATGCGCATTCAAAAGGCCATGAAAGAGTCTTTTGATGAGTTTGAGTGTAAGGTGAACAATAAGCTGGATGGCCTCATAAAGCGCATTGATGAAGTTGCCGAAATAACTGAGTCACTCATGGCTCGCCAAATCGAGTCCGAGACACGTATATCTGGGCTAGAAGATGACATCGCACCGATAAAAAAGCGAGTGGACGAACTGGAAAAAATTAACAAGGAGCTAATGGGAAAAGTACTGGACTTGGAGGGGCGATCAAGACGTGACAACATCAGACTATTAAATCTAAAAGAGGGAATAGAAGGTACGGATCCTATCATGTTTTTTGAAGGATTTACACCCAAACTGCTAAACTTACCGGTCACCTCAGTAGCAATTGACCGCGCCCACCGGGGCTTTGGGAGACGGACACCCGTGTTCTGTTATCATCAAACTCCAATGCTCCAGAGACGTCACGATGGTACTGACTGCAACCAAACAACATAAGACTATACAATACCAGGGCTGTGACTTGAGGATCATTCCCGATATCCCACCTACTGTCCGGATGGCCAGGAGAGCGTTTAATGCTGTGTGCGCGGAGCTTATTAAAAGGAACATACGCTTCCGAATGGCCGAATGGTTCTGTCCTTCACCATTAATGACACTAAGAAGACTTTCAGAGACTCGAAAGAGGCTGAAGCTTTCCTCAGAATGACCTCCTGAACTGGTATGTGACACTCATTCTCTTATATACTAGAGATTGGACTGTGGGAAATGTTCCAGGTGCAGCATGTAAATACTGTTTACTAATGGACAAGAACTGAGGATTCGTGGGTATGGGATTCTATTCCACCAGGATTAAATGAGAGACAGTTTTCTTTTCTTTTCTTGACAAAATTCACAAAGTTAATAAGAGTTATAGTCAAATTGTTATCATTATTTTTTGTTATTTTATGTTTTTCTTTTCTTTTTTCTTTCTTTATGGGGTTCAGGGAAAGATGGTAATACTGGTAAGGGCCAACGTGTATCTACCGATGACAAGAATAATGTCTGATATCAAATTAATGGTAACATATGGGTTTGATAAACATAAATTGTAGTAGAGAATATGAAAAATTTGACCAGCACCATTCTGGTACTTTAGGGAACATAAACTGTGAATATTATAACGCAGAAGATTTAATAAATGTTAAGAGTGACTTTACCTTTTCATTGATGCATCTAAACATCAGAAGTATCAAAAAGCATCACGATGACCTGGTTTCACTACTTGCCACTATAGGCCATGACTTTGAGATAATAGGTTGTAGTGAAACTTGGATAAATGAACTAACATATCTTGACTATTTTAATCTGGACGGATACTCACTATATCACAAAAATAGAATTGGTAAAATTGGAGGAGGAGTATGTTTATATATAAGCTCCCAATTCTCAGTAAAGGAACAAACAGATATTAAGTTAGATGATGGTTATTCTGATTCATTATTTGTAGAACTAAAAAACATAAATTCAAAAACTATTATCATAGGAGTAATTTATCGTCCACCTGATTCAGACTGTGATACTTTTAGAGATCAACTTGAGAATGTTTTACTCCACATAAACCAAACTAATACAAACTGTCTTATCATGGGAGACTTTAACATAGACATATCTAAAGAAGATAACATTGGAACAGACTGTCTCAATACTCTCTTCTCCTCATCATTTTTCCCAACTATCAATAAACATACTTGAGTTACAGAGAGAAGTAAGTCAACCTTGGACAACATAATAACTAATATAGCAGAAATTGAATGTAAATCAGGAATAGTATATTCCGATATCACAGATCATTATCCCATTATACATTATTTGAATTTGAAGAACAAAATACCCGACCTATGCGCAAAGAGAAAAATGAAGGTTCTAAACAACAAAACCCTTGCAAATCTGATTCTGCATCTTCAAACTAAAAGGTGGGACTCAGTATTCAATACCTCAGACCCCAACTGTGCATATAATTCACTAATTTCGGAAATAACAGATTCTGTTACTAAAACTATTCCGGAAAAGATAATTGAACAGCATAGTACACATGCTAAACCATGGATAACAAAAGGAATTCAAAAGTCTATAAAAAAGAAAATGAAATTATATAAGCAGTATGTTAAAAATCCTAACACCCAAAACCTGGAAAATGTTATATACTAAATACAAAAATAAAATTGACAAAAATAATAACAAGCAAACAAATGCATTTTACTCTCAAATTCAATAATGCTCTTGGGAATCAAAAGGAATCTTGGAAGGTGTTAAATGAGATCCTCAGCCGCACACAAAAACCTTCAGTCCTTCCGGACACTGTGGTGCAAAATGAACTAAATGGAAATACTAACTTATCTAATATCTTTAATATCTAATAATTACTTTGCCTCTGTTGGTAAACAACTTTCTAAAATATATGTCAACTAGGTGGTGCCCACTATGATCATTATCTTCAGGGCTCCTATTCAAACTCACTCTTTTTCAAACCTACCTGTAAAGTAGAAGTGATCCACATTATAAACAAGCTAAAGTCTTCTCATACTACTGGTGTTGATATCATCTGTAGCATAGTAAATGAAAAAGCTGAGCCTCTTGCCTACACTATCAATCTTTCATTAGCACAAGGCATTGTGCCAAAATTAACCAAGATGGCAAAAATAATACCCATATACAAGTCTGGGGATAAAAATGACACTCAAAATTACAGACCTATATCCATCCTCCCAACTCTCTCTAAAGTATTAGAACGAGTAGTATACTCCAGACTTGTAGAATATTTGGATAAGTATAACATATTAGTACCTTCACAATATGGCTTTAGGAAAAACAGCACCACATGTATGGCTATTTTAGATCTTGTTGAGAAAATTAACGATGCTTTTGAAAAAGGAGAGTACGGTATTGGGGTGTTTCTAGATCTTTCAAAGGCATTTGATACTATGTTTCATGAAACTCTTCTTGGTAAATTGATGCACTATGGTGTCAGAGGAGTAGCACTCCAGTGGTTTAGAAGTTATATATGTGGAAGAGAGCAATATGTGCATGTTGAGGAACAAAATTCAGACACAAAAATCATTGAGACAGGAGTCCCACAAGGATCCATTATGGGGCCACTCTTATTTATTATTTATATAAATGATTTTGTCTTTTGTTCCAACAACATTCACAAAGTACTATTTGCTGATGACACGAATCTGTTTATGTCACATAAAAACCTGGATCAGTTAGGGAAACTTCTAAATGAACATCTCGTAAAGGTAAATACTTGGTTCAAATGCAACAAACTGTCTTTAAATATTAACAAAACCTTCTTTATTGCCTTCCTGCCAAACAGACATAAATCCTGTGATGAGGACCTATGCATAAAAATAGATGGCCAAGTTATCCAACAAGTTGACTCCACTAAATTCTTAGGAGTATATATTGATAAATCTTTAAATTTCAAAAAACACATTGATGAGCTGGTTAAAAAAATATCCAAAATTGTTGGCCTACTGTTTAAAATAAGGCATGTACTTTCATCAGAAGCACTGCTGACACTGTATAGATCCTTGTTTGAGACGCACCTGAATTATTGCAATGTGATATGGTGCAACACCTATCCCACTTACACTGCTAAACTCCAGATATTACAAAAAAAAGCCATAAGGGCGATCACCTGGTCCTTGTCAAACTCCCCAACAAATCCACTCTTCCACAAATATGGCCTTCTAAAGCTATGTGAAAGTAACATATATCACAATGCTTGTACAATGTACAGTGTGGTTCACAAACTAAACAGTCGATTGTGTGACCTTATCCCACTACAATCATCCTCTCATCAGCACAACACAAGGAAAAAATGTATTTTAAAAGGAAAATTTAGGAAATTAAAATGTACCAGCTTTAGTGTCTGCTATAGAGGTCCACAAATATGGAATGAATTAAGCATTGACATTAAACAGTCTCCCTCATTACATATATTTAAAAGAAATCTGAAATGCAAACTACTGGGAAGCTGTAGTGCCTGACTTACTTAGTGCGGCTCAAGTTCTGCATTGGATCTTCTCTATGCTCATAACGGGTGTGGGTATGTAAACGTATGTGGATATGTGTGTGTGTATTATACATATATTTATGTATGTGTGCAGTTGCATGTATATATGTATGCTATGCATGTGTCATATATAGATATTGTATATGTTGTATAGGTCATATATAATGTATAGGTTGTGTATGTATATTGTGTGTATACATGTATGTGTATAGATATATACAATATATGGGTGTATATTGTATATATATGTATGTATGTATGTATATAGATAGATATGTATATATATATATATATATATATATATATATATATGTATATATATATATATATATATATATATATGTATATATGTATATATATATATATATATATATATATATATATATATGTATATATATATATATATATATATATATATATATATATATATATATATATATATATATATATATATATATATATATATATATATATATATATATATGTGTGTGTAAGGCAAGTAAAAGAAAAGGAATACTTGCCAAGCCATCATTGGGTGTTTTGCACAGGGTGATGGGCCCCATTACATAAGCTTTACAGCTTCTTGGGGGTTCCATGTTTTTCACAGGGTCAATTGGGAATAGGTGAACGATAGACACTTCCATTTGTAGCATATAAACGCAGAATTGTAGATAGTATGTTGATATGTGTGTGTATGTTGCTACGTGTGTGTATGTGTGTATGTGCCTTACTAAACTTTGACCATTGTGAAAAATAAATTAAATTGAATTGAATTGAATTATCATAGTGAGCAGAAAAAAAAAAAAAAAAAAAAAAAAAAAAAAAAAAAATATATATATATATATATATATATATATATATATATATATTATTTTTTTTTTTTTTTTTTTATCTTTGTGTCCAAATTGTGATTAATCGCATGGTTGAATTGTGATTAATCACAATAAAAAAATCAGCTCTAACTGTATGTTGTATTGGGTTCAACAATCTGAGAAATGTTTACTTATTTTTTGTGGTAATTTATACCCATTACTGATTTCTACTTCTTATCTGTATTTATTTGTAAAGTGACAGCACATATTGATGAACATGGAAAGATTACATCCAATATCGTGAATTTCCATCTTCAGTCCCTTGGCAAGAATCTACAGGGCAGTCAAAAGAACAGCAACAATCACACAGAAGCAAATGTAACACTCCAGCACACTCACTATACACACAACACACTGACTATACACACAACACACTCACTATACATACAACACACTCACTATACACACAGCACACTCCCTATACATACAATTATATGAACAGTTAATTTGATGTTAGAAGTGATATATATGAAAACCACTGTTTTAAAGCTTTAAAAATGCTGCCAAATATTGCCAAAAAATATCTGTTATGAAACTTATAACTTTGCTATTCTTTTAGAGATGCACTATGTAACTTTTCTGGTGGGGGATCGACCACTTGCTTCTCTCCAAAGAGAGAAGCAAGTGCCTTGCCTGAGATGTTCCATGGAAAGGTATTAAACTTATCTATTTTGCACATATTTAATTACAGGTGTTTTCTTATTGCTTATTGTGAGCGGGATCGCCTTCCCACAGATGTGACATGTAACTTGGACTATGGCGTCACCTTTGTGTCTCCATGGAGATAAGATAAATTGAATGGCATATTCACATCTCAAAAGAGACAAGCAGAAACCTTACATTGTGCATCTTCCACTGGATAACAAGTCATAGCTGCCCTGGGATTGACTGATGGATGCATGGCTGCCGATCTGTGATACTGATCCCTCAGACCACCACCAACAAGGTACAATTATATGTATACATCAGAAGATATCACCAATACCTGTATAATTTAAATGCACTTATTATTGACTGGGATAGTGTCTTGTCACAATACTAAAATTTCAAACCCTATTTTGATACTAAGGAAGGACTTAATTCCAATACCATAATGATACTCTTTATTTAGACAAGAGAATGTCATTTTCAGAATTAAGTCATAGTGATTTCTTTAACCATGCTTTCTCACATCAGAGTTCTCCCTCTGTAATCCAGGTAAATTCCACAGTGGTTCATGGGTGTGTACTAGTTTTTGTAGTCTTTCACTTGTTCAGATACAGCTCAAGATCATTCTAAAGCTATCCAGGAAAATGTATTTCTGTCCTGTCCTAGTATTGATTAGTATATATTTTATTTATTTATTATTTAAAACAAGGACAGTGCACAAAAAAACATTAATCTCTAGAGAAAAGATGCTCTGCGCCAGCAGCTTCAAGCTACTGTCATTTGCATTTCCTGGGCAGGTACAGAAGACATTAAAGAGCCTATTTACATAGAAGCACATCTAACAAAAATATTTCATCAATAAAAATGTGTCCTTAAAATAACCACCAACCATAACCAATTAATCATTAAATATTTGAAACAGTCAAAATTCAAAGAGAAATTTCTATGAATACAAAGTCATCATTATCTTCTAAAAAATACTCACATTCATTGAGAATATTATCCTCTAAAATGTAGTTATCAAATTGATCAGTATTGTTATCCTCTAAAACAATAATCCATCTACAATCCATCAACAACATTACCATCAAGACAAATGTCATTAGTCAAACACCTACATCAACATCTGCACAATACCCCAATCAGCGCAATCAGTCACAATGTTTAAACGCCTGCCTGTTCAGAAGCCATGAGAGAAAGTGTGGTAGTTAGTACAAGTTTTATTATGCAAGTCAGATGACAACCCTAGTGTTTTTCCAAAGGACTTAATAACAGTATATGCATGGGTTTGAACCAGCAATTCCAAAACCCACCTGTTTACATGCATTACAATATAATAAAATACTACTAATAAAGGGAGTAACATTGCTTATATGCAATTTATATATTTATTCATAGCACCGACCATCATATTTACAACATTACACCTCCACATCACCCTGCCCCCTCTCTTACTGTGCAAGTTCCCCTGAGGCCTGGCTCTATAGTATTCACTTTTGCTGTTCTTCCTTTCACTCACAGCTGCCACTTAAAACAGAATGCATCAGACCTGCTCCCAACCAGGCTATGCACATCCCAATTGTCCTCAAACAAGCTTAGATGTCTTCTTCAAACCCGACCAGGAGAGGTTCATTACAACACGTTTCGATGAACTCATGCTCACAGCTCCAATGAGTTCTCACATTTCCTACTTGCTACTGGGTGGAAATTCAAAATGGCAACTCTGGTGGATTCCATGTAAACAATATGCGTACTGTCAAGAGAGGCTGGCAGAAGTGACAGATCATTAACAGGCACTGGAGTACACAATGCATTATAAGAGTACTATAATTCACTGGTATTAGAAAAATAATAATAATAATAATAATAATAATAATAATAATAATAAATACATAAATTGTAAATATGAATATTGCTTAATAATCTGGTTAGTTATTCATTTACCACTCAGACACAATAGGCTTGAATGTGGCATGATTCTAAGATGCTTTTATTTAATTTTAAAGGTACAGTATGTAATTTTCTGGTGGAAAAATGACATACTGCTTGTTTCCATGGATACGTTATTGCTTCCATAGGGCGTTAAACTTACCTATTTTGCATTTATCAATTACAGGTGTTTGTATTACTAAAGAACAGATGGTCATCCATCGCTCCACTGATTTGACTTGCAACTTGGCCTGGTTGCATCATCCACTTGTCTCCATGGAGACAGATAATTATAATGCCATAGTGTGGAACATTTAAGGCAAACCAAAAACTATGCCACCTAAGTAGGTGGCAGACACTCCATCAAAAGGTTACATAGGTCATGTTTAATGTTGATGGTAGGTGGATATACTAGACTGTATACAGATCAATTGTTGGGGCTACTTTTAAAACTATAACTTATTCAAGTGACAGTGACCTGAATCAGTTATTAAAGAGTACTTCTCAGGTGGCATAGTGGTTGAATGGCTTGTGCTCTTGCCTCACAGCCAGGTTTAATGGCTGGATTGTACCAACCTTTGTACGTTTTGCATTACTCTTCCTGTGTCTGGAAAGTTGCTTTGAAATGGTACTTATTTAAAAGCAATATAATTTCATTTTTATTGTTTGTGTCAATTGTGCACAATTTTGCATGTACTTTAAATAAACAAAAACTCAAAAGTTGCATAGTTCATATTTCTTGTGAGCTTTAAGCCATGTTCTAATATCTTCATCAAAAACCATACCTGGAGTTGTGTTTTGCTTTATTCACGCATGTTTATTTAATGCTGGTTTATTAGTCAGTCAACATCTCCAGAACTGAAAATGCTCTGTTTCACCCTGTGATGTCATGAAGCTGTAATTTTTACAGCTACGTTTACCTTTTGTTCAGCAGAGATTGGCAGTTCCAGGGCTGAAATAATCCAAATGACTTTAGTGAAGGTGTGTGGAGTTTAAAAACACAGTAGAGCACTTCCTGTATTACCACATGATACCACAAGGTGGAAGTGTTTTCTGTTTGTTATTGACCAATGTCTGTTTCACTACTGAATTTTCTAACTTTCTGTTGTCTTAATCAATGATCCTGTCAATCCCTAAGAAGCAACTGCTTTTGTGATTTTTGGCTTTACAAAAATAAACCGAATTGAATTGAGAAGAACACATCCTAAATATGCAGGATTTGTGTGTCAAACACGTGAATGAAGCAAAACACAACCCCAGGTATGTTTTTGATGAGGAAACAGCATTATAACATACATCCGAAAATAATATGTGCCTTTTAAGGGAGACAATAAAACACCAACAACTAAAACTTCTTTTTCTCACAAAACCCACTCTTACATGCATGTTTTAAAACTTGTCAAAGCATTCCCATTGGTGTTGTCCTACAATTTTAGACCTATCGTAGCCCTTAAATTGAGACCTGGTACTCTGAAAGCCAAACTATTTATTACATTGTACTTGGTATGAATAATTTAGAACATCATTGCCATGACAACACCAACAAATGCCAGTCATGTCTGGGTAAGTTTCCTCCTTTTTCAAGTTCCATCTTTTTACTTCTACTTGAGTAATACTAGCTTATGGTAACTACTTGAGTACAATATCTTCAAAATTCCTACCTTCGCCTATAAATATGTATTACTATGAGCCTGTTATGAAAAGGGTCCGACCTAACCTGCCCTGCTCTATAGAAAAGAATGCTTAATCTATGGTTTGACTGGGCTGACTCGGCAGATGGTGCGAGGACAGTGTCAGAACATGTAAAAAATTCAGAGCGCTCCAACTGACAGAAGCCAGCACGGTTTGGGAAGACGGCATTCTATCCTCAGAGCCTTCAGAGCCCAGCGAACACAGACATGCAACCTGCTTCTTCACTTTTGAAAGATTCATAAATGAACTCATGCTTTTAAACTACTCTTAAAATATTGATATGTAGAAGGGGGGGAAAAAAAAAAAATCAACCACAGAGTGATATTAACCTAATTCCCTCAAACATGAAACTAGATCGGAGGGGAGAGGATCTTGTGGTGGTTCACTTACGGAAGTGCAAATCTCAACAGGACTAAATGTTTTTGGAGCATATGTTAAACAGAATTTGATAGCAGAGCGTGATGTGAGACAGTGGGTTGAACTGTAGGGTTTTAATGAAGGCCGCTGCTCTGGCACACCACCCACGGGGAAGAAGAGCATACTGGCGCCCGACCCAAGCAATGAGTGGATGCAATATTAATCATTCTTGTGTAACTTGAACTACTGGTGTAGACTTTAGATTTACAAGTGTGTGAATGAAAGCAAATTATGATACTTTAGTGCAAGCTTAGTGCTCAACTGTTTGGAACAATGGGGCATGAGATGGTGAGCACAAGATGAGTTGGCATAGCATGATGAGCTAACCCAAAAGTCCAATACCTGCTCCAACCCGGTCATTGTTTCAATAGGTAATACTTGCCTTAAATGTCTGTATACACTCGCAAAAGAATGTATTGTGAATGAGCAAGTTGTTTCTGGAAGTAACGCACTTTGAATGGCCAAAATAGGTAAAAAAGTGAGGAAACAGTGATTACACAAAGCCATTATCAAAGCTGAGTTTACAAATCACATAAAAAGACATTGACAATCCATGGGTTTCAGAAAGAAGAAACAAATTAAGCAATGATAAGCAATAGCAATAGACTCTGGGCACAGCAGCAAACTAGCTGGCTCATTGTGTCTCAAAGCTGACAGTCAATTCAATCAATTCAATTCAATTTTATTTTTCACAATAGTCAAAATTTAGTAAGGCACATACATACACACACGTAGCAACATACACACATGTATCAACATACTCATCTACAATTCTGCGTTTGCATGCTACATATGGAAGTGTATATCGTTCACCTATTCCCAGTTGACCCTGTGAAAAACATGGAAAAACATGGAACCCCAAGAAGCTGTAAAGCTTATGTAATGGAGTCCATCACCCTGTGCGAAACACCCATGATGAAGTTTTTCTTTTCTTTTTTACTTTGCCCACACACACACACATCCACATCCGTTTACATACACACACCCATTATGAGCAGAGAGAAGACCCAATGCACGCAGAACTTGCGCCGCACTAAGTAAGTCAGGTACTATAGCTTCCCAGTAGTTTGCATTTTAGATTTCTTTTAAATAATGTAATGAGGGAGACTATTTAATGTCAATGCTTAATTCATTCCATATTTGTGGACCTCTATAGCAGACACTAAAGCTGGTACATTTTAATTTCCTAAATTTTCCTTTTAATATACATTTTTTCCTTGTGTTGTGCTGATGAGAGGATGATTGCAGTGGGATAAGGTCACACAATCGACTGTTTAGTTTGTGAACCACACTGTACATTGCACAAGCATTATGATATATGTTACTTTCACATAGCTTTAGAAGGCCATATCTGTGGAAGAGTGGATTTGTTGGGGAGTTTGACAAGGACCAGGTGATCGCCCTTATGGCTTTTTTTGTAATATCTGGAGTTTAGAAATGTAAGTGGGATAGGTGTTGCACCATATCACATTGCAATAATTCAGGTGCATTTCAAACAAGGATCTATACAGTGTCAGCAGTGCTTCTGATGGAAGTACATGTCTTATTTTAAACAGTAGGCCAACAATTTTGGATATTTTTTTTTTTTACCAGCTCATCAATGTGTTTTTTGAAATTTAAAGATTTATCAATATACACTCCTAAGAATTTAGTGGAATCAACTTGTTGGATAACTTGGCTGTCAGGATTTATGTCTGTTTGGCAGGAAGACAATAAAGAAGGTTTTGTTAATATTTAAAGACAGTTTGTTGCATTTGAACCAGATATTTACCTTTACGAGATGTTCATTTAGAAGTTTCCCTAACTGATCCAGGTTTTTATGTGATATAAACAGATTCGTGTCATCAGCAAATAGTACTTTGTGAATGTTGTTGGAACAAAAGACAAAATCATTTATATAAATAATAAATAGGAGTGGCCCCATAATGGATCCTTGTGGGACTCCTGTCTCAATGATTTTTGTGTCTGAATTTTGTTCCTCAACATGCACATATTGATCTCTTCCACAGATATAACTTCTAAACCACTGGAGTGCTACTCCTCTGACACCATAGTGCATCAATTTACCAAGAAGAGTTTCATTATCTATGGTATCAAATGCCTTTGAAAGATCTAGAAACACCCCAATACCATACTCTCCTTTTTCAAAAGCATCGTTAATTTTCTCAACAAGATCTAAAATAGCCATACATGTGGTACTGTTTTTCCTAAAGCCATATTGTGAGGGTACTAATATGTTATACTTATCCAAATATTCTACAAGTCTGGAGTATACTACTCATTCTAATACTTTAGAGAGAGTTGGCAGGATGGATATAGGTCTGTAATTTTTAGTGTCATTTGTATCCCCAGACTTGTATATGGGTATTATTTTTGCCATCATGGTTAATTTTGGCACAATGCCTTGTGCTAATGAAAGATTGATAGTGTAGGCAAGAGGCTCAGCTTTTTCATTTACTATGCTACAGATGATATCAGCACCAGTAGTATGAGAAGACTTTAGCTTGTTTATAATGTGGATCACTTCTACTTTACAGGTAGGTTTGAAAAAGAGTGAGTTTGAATAGGAGCCCTGAAGATAATGATCATAGTGGGCACCACCTAGTTGACATATATTTTAGAAAGTTGTTTACCAACAGAGGCAAAGTAATTATTAGATATTAAAGATATTAGATAAGTTAGTATTTCCATTTAGTTCATTTTGCACCACAGTGTCCGGAAGGACTGAAGGTTTTTGTGTGCGGCTGAGGATCTCATTTAACACCTTCCAAGATTCCTTTTGATTCCTGATGGATTCAAAATATATATTCAAGTTAAATTATGTTATCTCACTGTTCATTTTAAAGGTACTGTAATGTAATGTTCACTCTTTATTAGTCATTACTATTAGTTATAGTCAGTTCACTATTTTATTTAGTCATTATATTCATTTCAACTATGTAAACTATGTAATCTGCACTAATGTTTGTTCTTGAGTCTTGCAGAAGATATCTTTTGAAAGTTGCAGGATCCCACGGGAAGAAGGTCACTGTGAATGTGTGAAACAGAAACATCTTGGGAATGACCTTTGGAGATGCGAAAACAAAATGTATTTCTCTGTGAATCTCGTCATATGTTTTTATTCTGCTTGCAAAGTATGTAAACTATGTCCCCCATCCCTTGAGAATGCATTTGTAACTAGGGTCCCTAACTAAATAAAAGGAGGAGAAAGACGGTGGAGACTTCAGAAAGGAGTGAGGTTGTAAACTGAAGGTTTTGCCTCCCCGCTCTTTCTCCTCAATATTGAGACAAAATAATCTCTCTTGTCTTCTCTTCTCTTTTGAACTGTAATATAGGTTAAAAAGGTGAACCTATCAACTTGGTCCTTCGAGCCGGATCCCAATATACCGGAGGACTCCAGCGGATGTCGGAGACCCAGGAGAGACTGTGGCCACAGCATATGAGACCTTTTCCAGGACTGGTCTCTTCGATATCTTTTGGAGTCTAAAGGTTGACGGGATACCGAGGGAGAGAGACGAGTGAGTAAGTCTTGCTTTAAAAAACGGTATGACTGGGGGTCATGCGCGTAGAAAAACCCTAATTATCCTAGGCTCCAATTAGGTACTAAAACTTACTAATACTAATAGTAGTAGTAGTACTAGGGACGGATACGGAGTCCCGTTACCGGGTAAAAAAGTGATATTTTACTGGCTGGTACAAAACCGTGATAAGAGGGACGGATGCGGAGTCCCGTTACCGAGTAAAATAGTGATATTTTACTGGCTGGTACAAAACCGTGGGAAGTAAATAAAAAGCAAGGGTGTGTGTGAGAGAGAGACGTGTGAGTGGAGATTCTGAACCACTAGGTGACGAATCTCATACCAAAAAGGTTGGGGAAATACAATGTATTTCTGTGGATGCAGAGGCAAGATCTCTCCGCCTGCTGAGGCTAAAGTGAGAGATACCACACTAATCACTCGTACCAACCTGTTGTTGTTGTATTCCAGCGATAGAGACCTCCCTAGGAGTTAAAAGCTGGACTAAATTTGAGGAAATAAAAATGGGAAATAAAACTACAAAATTGACACCAAAAGATAGACTGAAAAGCCGTGCACGCAAAATATCCTGAAAAATGTACACAGTTGGATTTGTGGGTAACAAAATATAAATTTGAAGGCGAGTTAAAATCTTCTAAAATAATGGAGCTCCAAAATAAAATCCAAAATAAAATCCAAAATAAAATCCAAAATAAAATCCAAAATGAAATACAGGAAAAATGCAAAAATAAAGAATATGATATGTGTAAACTATCTATCATTACTATACTATCTATACTATACTATACTATCATTTGGAAAGATGGTTGGAATTGGCACAAGCCAGAGGAAAAGGCCAACCAGAGGCAAAGCGTAAGCAACAAATTATGCTTAATACAAAGGAGGAAGATGATTTCACCATTTCACCACTGTAATAGCGGCTCAGCCAGAAACACCGATACAGCAGGCTCAAGCCGAGATAGAGGGAGCAGTAGCGGGAGAGGAGCAACAAGCGCCCCCGCCTCCGTATCACCCGTATCAAGAGGCAACAGAGCTATTACACCAGATGAAAACTACACAAACTAGAAGTGAGGCAAAAGCTAAAGGTGAAAAAATTGAATTTAGTAAAACCATGGGAACTGACCCTGTGGTCATTTACTTATGAACAACCTAATGAAGCATCCAAGTAGGAACAAACTTTCATTATTCCTACTGCCCCCATGATAAGTAGTACAGAGGTACAGATCAAGATAATTTGGAAACACTGTCCCATGATGACAAACAACTCCTAGTTAGGTTGACAGCATTAAAAACAAGGATCCAAAATAGATTCACTAGGAGAGCAAATTATATGGAAATAAACAGAACTAAACAAAAAGAGGATGAAGATTTTGAGGAGTTTAAACACAGACTTACAAAAGTGTTTAAAGTACATAGTGGACTTGAAGATGAAGCTGGCAATGAAAATTGTGCATACAGACAGCAATTAAAGAATGCTTTGCACGCTAATACTACCACAAGAATTCGTAATTGGATTGACAAGCATTATATAAATTTTGCTACAGGGGCACTGGACCAATATGTAGATCATGCAATGCATGCAGATAAAGTGATAAAAAACGACAGGAAGGAAAAATACTAGTTGATTTACAAGCTGCATTAGGGTGCGGACGCACCTTACCAAAAGTTACTCTACTTTTTAGTTTAGTTTTACTTTAGTTTGTTTATTATTGTGTCTTGCATACAAAGAATGCCGAGCCCTTAAATTCACCAGGTTATAAGACACCATTAATAAAAATACAATAGTCCAGATGTGTGATACAACAAACAAAAACAAAAGAAAACAAAACAAACAAAATCTACTAGTTAATGGGGTACAAATTTCTTTCTTGTGTGATATTGGTGCGTGCAAAACCACCATGAAAACTAAAGTCCCACATATGACACACAGTGGGGAGTCAATGACTGTAAGAGCAGCAAATGGAGAAATTACACATGTTTCACTGACAAAACCTGTCATGATACAAGATCCGAAGGGAAAGACAATAAAACTAGCTGTATTGTATTTCCCTGATTGCCTGTTAAATTTGTTGGGTCGTGATGAAGTTCAGACCAACAACAACTTATATGTTATTCACCCAGATGATGAGGAAGAACTGTTTCCCTGACATGCGTTAGAACTTACACAAGAGGAAGAGGCCATATTAAGTGACGAACCACAGTGTTTGTGGTCAAAAGGACCATCTGATGTAGGTCTGATTAAAGGGGTAATACCAGTAACAATTAGACCCAAATCTGAATAATACAGACCTTGTGTGAAACAGTATAAATTAAAACCTGATGCTATAGAAAATGGCCATAAAGTGAGTAAAAATAAGCTTCAACTTTGAAAAATCACATAATTGTATTGAATTGGCAGAAGAGACTACTAAGTGTAGACCAAAAAGACATTAAAAGGATAAAATCATACAGGTTATGCAATAGTCACAGACACAGAAATATTACAAGCAAAAGCGTTGCCCCATACATATTCTGCTCAGGCTGCAGAATTAGTTGCATTAACTAAGGCATGTAAAATTTTTTATTTTTTATTTAACCTTTATTTAACCAGGAAGGTCCCATTGAGATTAAAAACCTCTTTTTCAAGAGGACATATAAACAAACAATGTTTAAATTGCATAGATCATGAAAAATTGCATAGATAGTAAACTTATGAAAGACAAAATATGTACAATATTTACAGACAGCACTTATGCTCCTAAAAACCTGGCCGTATATAAATGTGCAGCACACACTTCTGGTACAGATTCAGTGACTAGGGGAAACGCCTTCGCTGAAAAAACTGCTAAAAAAGCAGCAGAAAATCTAGTGCATGTGGCTAGTCTAAAAATAGACCAGGAATTTGACATAGGACTGCTAAAAGACATCAGATGTGGTTAAAAAAAGGGAGCTAAATTAAATGATGACCAGAAGGAAAACCTATTTTACCAAAAAATCTTTTTAAATATGCAGCAATTTTGACACATGGTGACTCCCATGTATCAACAGTGGGGATGGTAAAGCATATAGGTCAAATATATACAACGTATGGATTTAGGAATTATGCAAAAAAAATTTGTAGAGCATGTCTCATATGTGCTAAACATAATCCACAAGGAAATTTAAGACCAAAAAGAGGAAGTTTTTGCGCTAACAGTAGCAAAAGCATTGAGCAAAGATATCATAACTAGATATGGAATACCTGAAATAATATGATCAGATAATGGAAGACATTTTGTAAATGAAGTAATCACAAACATAGGGCAATTATTCTGCATTAATTTAAATAATCACTGCGCTTATCACCCCCAAAGTGCAGGATTAGTAGAAAGAATGAATGGTACTATTAAAAACAGATTAAAAAAGTGTATGGAGGAAACTAAAAGACCATGGACACCGACACAGGCAAAAACTGACTGGGCAGGTAGGCAGGCAGAGCTCCTAACCTTAGCCAAAACCGAATCCAATCTACTGGTAACAATAAATAATATAAAGAATAATTTGACTAATAATGGTCAAGAATGTTGGATGTTTTTGCTGAGAGCTCATGTATCAGGGATAGATCCTATTTACAAATTAATTATATGTGAAATGTTACAAACCTCTGAACCGGTTCTGAGTCCCAGGCTGCAAAGTAGCGGAA
The DNA here is from genome assembly GCF_009829125.3 of Periophthalmus magnuspinnatus. NCBI lineage: Eukaryota > Metazoa > Chordata > Actinopteri > Gobiiformes > Gobiidae > Periophthalmus > Periophthalmus magnuspinnatus. The sequence goes on along the minus strand of NC_047129.1, from coordinate 4,337,340 downwards.
TAAAAATTAAAGCAACAGTAACTTTTACTAAAGAACAAGTGTTCAATATGGCAACTGGTGTATCTGATTTTGGAAACAATTGGCTAACAATGATTGAACAGGCATCAAAGTACATTAATAAAGACTGTGTTGCTTGTATGGGACCCAGACCGCTTTTGAGAATGGTACCAACACCTCCTGAATTAACAGTACAATGTGTGGAGGATATCTTAACTAAAACAGTACCAGAGGCACTAACTAGGCCTGAAAAACACAAACCAAAATTTGAGGCCAAATTACCAAAAGGAAATTACACCTGTATCCAACGCTCAAATTCGGTAACGAATGTTTTAGGTAATATTGATGGAAATCTATGTGAAAAAAAAATCTGACTACAAATAAAGCACTACCCAGTGACAGTGACATCTACTGGTACTGTGGAGGGAAAATACTTCGAGCAAATATGCCAAATTAATTTACTGGAGTATGCGCTTTAGTTAATCTGATCATACCTATAGAAGTAATGTCAATAGAACAAGAACAATTAACAGCATTGATTGAACAACAATCTACTGAAAACCATGCGATTGGAGTGCCCAGAGGGGTTCCTGATAAATATAAATTAGCTAATCAAATTGCCACAGGATTTGAAAATATTCCTTTAATAGCCGCTATAATTCCAATCACTCCCAATAAAAAACGTAGACAGAATCAACTACATCCACTACAAAAATTGGGAAACTACACACAGGAGGGGTTTGAAGCAGTGCACGAGCAATTAAGCGCCACCTCACTTATGCCGCATAGCTGTTGACATGCTCCTGGCAGAACGAGGAGGAGTTTGTTCTGTTATTGGGGCCAGCTGTTGCGTGGTCATCCCTAACAATACCGCTGCAGACGGAAGCCTGACTAGAGCTATAGACAGCCTGCGTGCGATGAATAGACGCTTAAAGGAGCAGTCTGGGTTGAGTACCCCCTTCTGGGATGACTGGCTAAGGGGGTTTGGGCGCTGCAGAGCACTGGTCTCATCGGTCCTAGTATCAATCACTGTGTTTGTAGCTATTTTAACCTTGTGTGGATGCTGTTGTATTCCTTGTCTTCGTTCCCTGATCAATAGGTTAATAACCGCTGCCATCTCACCCGCACCTGAGGACAAAGGGGTGCAGATGTACCTATTGGAGGGCAGTAATGACGAGAACCCTGAAGGAGCACTTCCAAATCACAGTTCGATAAACAGGAGGGAATGATGGATTCAAAATATATATTCAAGTTATATTATGTTATCTCACTGTTCATTTTAAAGGTACTGTAATGTAATGTTCACTCTTATTAGTATTATCTATTAGTCATTACTATTAGTTATAGTCAGTTCACTATTTTATTTAGTCATTATATTCATTTCAACTATGTAAACTATGTAATCTGCACTAATGTTTGTTCTTGAGTCTTGCAGAAGATATCTTTTGAAAGTTGCAGGATCCCACGGGAAGAAGGTCACTGTGAATGTGTGAAACAGAAACATCGTGGGAATGACCTTTGGAGATGCGAAAACAAAATGTATTTCTCTGTGAATCTCGTCATATGTTTTTATTCTGCTTGCAAAGTATGTAAACTATGTCCCCCATCCCTTGAGAATGCATTTGTAACTAGGGTCCCTAACTAAATAAAAGGAGGAGAAAGACGGTGGAGACTTCAGAAAGGAGTGAGGTTGTAAACTGAAGGTTTTGCCTCCCCGCTCTTTCTCCTCAATATTGAGACAAAATAATCTCTCTTGTCTTCTCTTCTCTTTTGAACTGTAATATAGGTTAAAAAGGTGAACCTATCAATTCCCAAGAGCATTATTGAATTTGAGAGTAAAATGCATTTGTTTGCTTGTTATTATTTTTGTCAATTTATTTTTGTATTTAGTATATAACATTTTGTTTTGGGTGTTAGGATTTTTAACATACTGCTTATATAATTTCATTTTCTTTTTTATAGACTTTTGAATTCCTTTTGTTATCCATGGTTTAGCATGTGTACTATGCTGTTCAATTATCTTTTCCGGAATAGTTTTAGTAACAGAATCTGTTATTTCAGAAATTAATGAATTATATGCACAGTTGGGGTCTGAGGTATTGAATACTGAGTCCCACCTTTTAGTTTGAAGATGCAAAATCAGATTTGCAAGGGTTTTGTTGTTTAGAACCTTCACTTTTCTCTTTGCACATAGGTCGGGTATTTTGTTTTTTAAATTCAAATAATGTATAATGGGATAATGATCTGTGATATCAGAATATACAATTCCTGATTTGCATTCAATATCTGCTATGTTAGTTATTATGTTGTCCAAGGTTGACTTATCTCTGTAACTCGAGTATGTTTACTGATAGTTGGGAAAAATGATGAGGAGAAGAGAGTATTGAGAAAGTCTGTTCCAATGTTATCTTCTTTAGATATGTCTATGTTAAAGTCTCCCATGATAAGACAGTTTGTATTAGTTTGGTTTATGTGAAGTAAAACATTCTCAAGTTGGTCTCTAAAAGTATCACAGTCTGAATCAGGTGGACGATAAATTACTCCTATTGTCTCCACAGGGCCCGGCTTCAATCCCACGACTCGCGCTGTGCCCAGGCCGTCTTCGTCCGCGCTTCAGCGCTGCGTCTCGTCCCCCGTACGTCTTTGCTTTCCCCTGTTGCACCTGTTTCTTTGTCCGGCGTCTCCTGTGTTCCGTCCTGTCACCTCCTTACTTGGGCTCTCCTGCCCACGCCCTCGGGCCTCTCCTCCCACCCTTCTGTCCTCTCTTCTCCCCCGTTTGTCTCTTCCCCCTCTTCTCTCTCTGCCTTTGTCTGGCTCTAGACCATTTATCAAGCCCTCATTAGCTCCACACCTGCCATCAATGTGGAACAATGTCCCTCCTCTGGTGTCTGGCAAGGGTGGGGGAACGCCCAAAACATGCAAAAAACAACCACAAATTGGAAAAACATGCAACACCACACACAAAACAATGAAATGGGACACCCTCTGACACTATGATAATAGTTTTTAATTTTTTTTTTTTTTAATTCTACGAATAATGAATCAGAATAACCATCATCTAACTTAATATCTGTTCGTTCCTTTACTGAGAATTGGGAGCTTATATATAGACATACTCCTCCTCCAATTTTACCAATTCTATTTTTGTGATATAGTGAATATCCATCCAGATTAAAATAGTCAAGATATGTTCATTTATCCAAGTTTCACTACAACCTATTATCTCAAAGTCATGGCCTATAGAGGCAAGTAGTGAAACCAGGTCAATGTGATGCTTTTTCATACTTCTGATGTTTAGATGCATCAATGAAAAGGTAAAGTTACTCTTAACATTTATTAAATCTTCTGCGTTATAATATTCACAGTTTATGCTCCCTAAAGTACCAGAATGGTGCTGGTCAAATTTTTCATATTCTCTACCACAATTTATGTTTATCAAACCCATATGTTACCATTAATTTAATATCAGACATTATTCTTGTAATCAGTAGATACACGTTGGCCGTTACCAGTATTACCATCTTTCCCTGAACACCATAAAGAAAGAAAAAAGAAAAGAAAAACATAAAATAACAAAAGATAATGATTACAATTTGACTATAACTCTTATTAACTTTTGTAAATTTTGTAAAGTAAATTTTGTCAAGAAAAGAAAACTGTCTCTCATTTAATCCTGGTGCAATAGAATCCCATACCCATAAATCCTCAGTTCTTGTCCATTAGTAAACAGTATTTACATGCCGCACCTGGAACATTTCCCACAGTCCAATCTCTAGTATATAAGAGAATGAGTGTCACATACCAGTTCAGGAGGTCATTCTGAGGAATGCTTCAGCCTCTTTCGAGTCTCTGAAAGTCTTCTTAGTGTCATTAATGGTGAAGGACAGAACTGCGGGATAGGCCATTCGGAAGCGTATGTTCCTTTTAATAAGCTCCGTGCACACGGCATTAAAAGCTCTCCTGGCCATCCGGACAGTAGGTGGGATATCGGGAATCCTCAAGTTACAGCCCTAGTATTGTATAGTCTTATGTTGTTTGGCTGCAGTCAGTACCATCGTGACGTCTCTGGAGCATTGGAATTTGATGATAACAGAGCGCAGGTGCCCGTCTCTACGCTCCCCAAAGCCCCGGTGGGCGTGGTCAATTGCTACTGAGGTGACCAGTAAGTTTAGCAGTTTGGGTATAAATCCTTCAAAAAACATGATAGGATATGTTCCTTCTGTTCCCTCTTTTAGATTTAATAGTCTGATGTTGTCACGTCTTGATCGCCCCTCCAGGTCCAGTACTTTTTCCATTAGCTCCTTGTTAAATTTTTCCAGTTCATCCACTCGCTTTTTTATCGGTGCGATGTCATCTTCTAGCTCAGAGATACCTGGCTCGGACTCGATTTGGCGAGCCATGAGTGACTCAGATATTTCGGCAACTTCATCAATGCGCTTTATGAGGCCATCCAACTTATTGTTCACCTTACACTCAAACTCATCAAAAGACTCTTTCATGGCCTTTTGAATGCGCATCCCTTCCTCCGCCACAGCCGTAGAAATACTCTTTAACAGAGTGTCAGCTGAAATATTTATGGTGTTTAATTTAGCAGAGGAACTAGCGTTAGCGTCACAGTCAGTGTTTGTAGCATGACCCATGCTAGCTGGTATGGAGTCCGGGCTGCCTTCTGTTACTTCACGATCACTTCGCGCTTGTTTTGTTTTTGGCATCTTCGTCTTTTAATCCAAGTACTTAAGTGCAGTCAGTGCGATCAGAGTAGTGGGTATAGTTGGTGAATGGAGAGACAGTTTTACGTGATGTGACCTACTCACTCACTCTGCTGCCATCTTGGTAGATACCAAGTAGATACCACCTACTACTGCTCACTTTTATTAAAATCTGAAAACATAAAATAAACAAATTATTCCATTTCAAATTAATTAAAATAAAGACCACACAATTATTTTCATATGTTTTAACATTTATTATGCCTCAAAATTAGCATTAGTGTTAGCACTAAGACACAAACATCTCCCTTGCTAAACATAGAAGAGTCATGTGTAGTGTTTAACATGCTGTCAATGACATCCACCTGCAGCTCCCTGTTCACTGCCTTATCCTTAAATATTTATTCACTTTAGCAATACTTAAATAAAACCCCATAGGGATAAAACTGGACAGGAAGATACTCAAAACAGCCAGTTAATACTTCAAATCAAAAATAGTACATCTTTTGAATGGTGCTCAAAATGGTGCCTATAGCCAGAAAGGTGAAACACATGGATTGAGGTAATGACACATTTGTATTCTGTATACCCCCATTTTATCAATGTACCCTCCAGTGTTGAAGTACACTAGTGTATAAATAAGCTTGTGTGGATGTGAATGTGGGACAAAAGATGAAAATGAGCTCAAGGCTCAGTCAGGCAAGTTTACATTCTTGGTCAATAACATGCAAGGTGATGACCAAATAAAATAATATTAATAAAGTTTCATAAGTAAAAGTGATAATTGTGTGATTCATGATCCTGCCTCTAACCATGTGTAGGTTGTTGCTTTTATTCGATAGGGTTGGCCAATACCTTGCTCAAACTTACTGTGTCATTGAGGTCATTGACTAGTGAGCCTTTGTCCCTCTGTCTGACATTAGTAACTGATAATATACTACAGTAGTAATGTAGTAGTAAATGTGCTAGGTGGTACTTGGAATGGTAAATGGTCACATTTTTCTGTAGCACTTTTCCACCTTCAAGGTGATCAAAGCGCTTTACAACAAGGAACAAGAAACCACTCACCCATTCACACACCAGTGTACGCAGACACTGAGGGTGAGGTGGGTCTTGGACACAACAACAGCATTCATCTGTGTGAGCTAGAATCGCACCGCCAACATATGGATCTGACCGCTCAACCAATGATGTTTATGTCAAGAGCGGGATTTGAACTGACACTGATCAGTGGACAAACACTCTACCAACTGAGCTACTGTCGAATGAGACAAGGGGGCACTCAAGACAAATGAAACAAGGTTGGGAACCACCACGTATTTTGGCATCCTTGTGTGTGCCCAACTTGTGTTTTTGAGTTGAGTTAAACCAGGTTCATGGTCGGGAGAACCTAGCTGATGAACCTAAGTTATGCATATTTTTTGAATCATGGGGGAAACAAAAGCTGCTTCCACCTCCAACTCTAATGGAAATAACAAACCACTTTAAGTGCACAAAGTTACTAAATAAATGACATCATGACATCAAGTAAGTATACCAAATCTACCTCTCATCTACACCCCATTACTCCATGACGCCTCTCCATGGGGTCTCCTGCAGGGGCAGCTTGGCTGTCCATAGACTTGTGACATTTGAGTTGATGAAAAAATCCAGTCCTTGTTTAAAAAAAAAACTTTATTTTCCATCTCATATGTGGATGCATGCCTTATCATCCATGCACAGCATGCACCCGCCATAGAGTATGGCAGAGTGGCGTGTTATGAATAATAGAACTGTTGTGGATTTACACCCACGTGGAGCTAAGACTGCCTGCAGAGGGGGCAGAAGGGTAGACCTGTGCAGAGGTTGTAAACAAAATGCTGTCATTACGAAAGGGGAAACCTGGGGGACTACTGCTCTATAACCACTGTGTAATTTTCTTATATAGTAATATTTCTGTACTTGTATGTAATTTTACAGTCTATCCACTTTTTGAGTTCTACCTTAATGGGATTGTTTTTTTGAATATATGGCAATTTTAAATATTGAGTGTATATTGTCTACAGTAAAACAACTGTCAAAAAGTTGCAAAAAGATTGTAATCTATATAATAATAGTGACCTACACTTTTAATGTACTGCAGGCATGTTGAAGCCTTTCAAAGCAATACACTGCTGCGCTAAATTATTCATTCATCCCACACTCCATGGTGGTAAGCTTCTATTGTAGCCACAGCTAGCTGCAATGCCCATCAGCCCCTTGACCACTACCAATCATGCACACATCACATTCACTAGGTAAGTTTGGTGAAGTGTCTATGTGCACAATGTGAGAGCATATATGGTGTAAGTATGTGGGGGAAGGGGGGGGGGGGGGGGGGGGGGGGCATGTGTTAAGCAACACATGGGCATAGCTCCTCACATGTCCAATCGCAGGACAGCTAGAGAGCAGTGTTCTGACTCCAGATCAGATTAACAGCAGCAAAAAGAAAATAAATCATTAAACAAAATTTTATCTGGCACTCTGAAATAATTATATATGTTTACTTTTTTTTTTTTTTTTGCGCCTGTGCGGGAGGTTGAGAGTTACCGATTACACATAGCTTGGGGTCAGGACTCCCAACTTCTTGAGAGAGGCTGGAGTCTCCATTTCTCTAGCATGAGCCCATGGGGAGAGGTGGCTGTGGTGAGCTAGCTTATTGCCCCACAGCTCAACCTCCACGTGTTGGAGTTCACCCCAGTGAATGAGAGGGTCGCGTCCCTGTGCCTTTGGTTCAGGGACAGGTCTCTCACTGTTATGTCAGCCTAGGGGCAAAACAGCAGACTTCAACGCCCACGTCGGTAGCGACAGTGACATCTGGAGGGGCATGATTGTGTTTTATTTATTGGACCTCTGTGTTACACAGTCACAGTCTGTCCATAAAGAACAGCATGTTTGAGAACAAGGGTCAGTGCATGTGGCACCAGGACACCCTAGGTCGGAGGTTGATGATCGACTTTGTTGTTGTGTTATCTGACATCTCGCCATGTGTCTTGGACACTTGGGTGAAAAGAGGGATTCAGAATCAGGTCCTCTGCAAGTGATTTAGCACCAGGTTCTCCACAAACATGATGTGTGAGATAGGACAGGGGCGACCCATGTTGGCCATGTCCCAGCCCTGTCATGAAAGGCTCTGCTTACCGACCCCGTGGACCGGCTATCCTTGACCACTCAAAGATCCACAGCGCTATGGTATCATCATGTTTAGGGGGCTGACTTAGAGGCATTCAGTCATAATCCCACAGATGGTAGCGTCAGCCAAGCACATGCACCAAATGTCTGAACCTGCAGTTCCTCTCGTACCGAGCAGGATAACTATTGCAACAACACATCATCAGTAGGGTAAAATTAACCTGTCACACCTGGTGGTGAGTTGGATCCACTGGCGGAGGAGGAAGCCGGACAGACCTGGCAGGCCCAAGTGTACTGTGAGCGTCTGTTGGGAACAGTCCCCATTGATGGAAGTCTGTCAGTGGGGTCTTCAACTCACACCTGGGAGAGCTTCTCCCAGATCCTGGGGTAGGCTAGGGACATGGATTCCGAGTGGGCCACGTTGTCCATCTCTATGGTCAATACGGCTGCTCATAGTTGTGGTCATAAGGTCTACAGTGCTTGTCATAGCGGCAACCCCCAAACCCAGTGGTGGACACCCTAAGTAAGGGATGGCGTCAAACTTAAGAAGCAGTCCTATCAAGCCTTGTTGGCTTGTGGGACTCGTGAGGCAGATGACAAGTACTGGCAGACCAAGTGTGCCGTGGCTTGTGCAGTCGCAGATGTAAAAACCCGTGGTTGGTAGGAGTTTGGGAAGGTTATGGAGGAGGACCATCAGTTGGCTTCAAAGAAATTCTGGCAAACTATCCAACGCCTCAGGAGGGGAAAGTAGTGCTTCACCAAGACTGTTAACAGTGCAGGTGAGAGCAGCTGACCTCAACTGGGAATGTTGTCGGACGGTGGAAGGAATACTTTGAGGATCTCCTCAAACCTTGGTTTCAGGCCAACCAGTCCACATGTGCTTTGTGTATCTGGAGAAGGTATTTAACTGTTTCCTTTGTGGTGCCATTTGGGGGGGTGCTCTGGGAGTATGGGGTCCAGGGCCCTTTGCCAAGGGCTGTTCGACCAGAGAAGATGACCATTGAAGAAGCTGTGCTCGCATTGCCGACAGTAAGTCAGACCTGTTCCCAATGCATGTTGGACTCCGCAAGGGCTGCCTGTTGTCACCGGTTCTGTTCATTGTATTTATGGACAGAATTTCTAGGTGCAGCCAGGAGCTGAAAGGGGTCTGGTTCGAGAACCACAGGATCTCATCTTGGCTGTTTGCGGATGATGTTGTCCTGATGGCTTCATCCTCCAAACTGGAAAAAGGTGGCTTGCTGGCTTGCAATCAATAAGAGGGTGGGGAGTCCTTGCCTCAAGTGGAGGAGTTCAAGTATCTAACAAGGGTGTTGTTCACGTGTGAGGGAAGGATGGAGCGTGAGATTGACAAGCAGATTGGTGCAGAGTCTGCAGTGATGCGGTCGGTGTATCAGACTGTTGTGGTTAAGAAGGAGCTTAGCAAAAAGGCAAAGCTCTCGATTTACCAGCTAATCTACATTCCTACCCTCATCTATGGTCATGAGCATTGGGTAATGAACAAAAGGACAAGCGGCCAAAATAAGTTTTCTCCGCAAGGGTGGCTGGGCGCTCCTTTAGAGATAGGGTGAGGAGCTAAGTCACATGGGAGGAGCTCAGAGTAGAGCTGCTGCTCCTCCTCATCGAGAGGAACCAGCTGAGGTGGTTTGAGCATCTAATCTGCCCTAGGGAGGTGTTCCAGGAACATCTTACCGGGAGGAGGCCCCAGGGAAGACCCAGGACATGCTAGAGGGACTATGTCTCTCGACTGGCTTGGGAATGCCTTGGGGTCCCATCGGAGGAGCTGGAGGACGTATTTGGGGTGAGGGATGTTTGGGAGTCACTTTTTAGACTGCTGTTCTGCGGCCTGGTCCCGGATAAGCAGAGGAAAATTGATGGATGGATGATATTTCTGCACTCCTGCATTTCATTTTACAGTCCATTCACTTTTTGAGTGATATCTTAATCTGAACTCAGACACTTACATGTACCTTTCGATGGATGGCAAAACTAACATCAGATTATCTTTGTCCAGTGAAATAGTTTACACATTATGCAAAAAATATATTTTTTGAGCTTTTACCTGAAGATGTATCCCCACTTCTTTCATTAAACCCTACTGTGAGTCTCCCTTTCTATTTTCTCCAAATTGTTATGCAACAGGTCAAACTCCTGCACAGTTTTAAAGTCCATACATTATTACCAGATGTCTTCTGAGCATTTTTTTTTTTTTTCTTTAAATCATGTTCATTACAACTGCATGTGTGCCTGTCATGCTGCTTAATTTGCTAGGTTTTCTTTCAGTGGTCCATTCCCAGTGCTGCCAGTAGATAGAGTGCTAACACTAAATAAAAGTAAGGGGAGGAGAACACAGCTGAAGCAAAATCATGTGTTAATAATGTTTTGTCTTTACATAAGCATAATTTTAAACATTAAATATCCAAACAAAGACTTGTATCCATTTATTTCAGGTCAAAAAAGTCTGCTGCATCCTGTCTGCATCCTAAGTAGAAAGCATTTTATTGTTCAATAATCAGGAAGTGTGTGTTAGCATGTTCTTTGTTATTAGCTTTACTGTCCCAGCAAAACTCTGCACTGGTCTCTGAGAGCTGAGAAAAGTACTAATATAAAATATTGGTGAATTATTAAAGATGCTTGGAATGCATAAGAGAGGAATGACTTAAAATGATACATATATACAGGCCAAGAGTACAAACAATGCATACTATGTTTATTAATATATTTGTTTAAATAACATAAAAATGTAATAAATTAAAATGTCTAAATTCTTGTATTAATTGCTCCCTGGAGAATAGAAATGCAGAAGAACCACTCTTGCCTCTGATCTGTTCTTTCTTCGAGCATGTCACTTTTGCTACATGTCCATGGGGAGCGTAAATAGCTTGTGGAGTGGGCTTGGAGGTGGCTGGTGCATCTGCCTGCTCCATATGGCCACATGTTTGTCTCTCCAATCCAGTCTGAGCAAGCACTGTGTATCATCGGTTTATGGATTATCAGACTGGTCTAGGGGCCCTGTGTAAAATGAGCCTCATAGAAGCAGGTCATCCACAGGTCTGCTGCAGCTGCTGCTGCTCTGGCTGTACAAGAGACAGATGTGAGCTCCCAAGGCAGTTCATGTAGTGTAGAGCCATATGTGCTACAATTGGTGCTACAATAGTTAACTGCAGAAGTCAAAAAATATATTATTTTTGTTTTGTTTTTTGTCACCAGATATAGTTGAGTATAAGACAAATAAAAATTTCTGAGTTTCAGATAACATCACACGGTTCTATAGGCCCATTTTATATATATATATATATATATATATATATATATATATATATATATATATATATATATATATATATATATATATATATATATATATATATATATATATATATATAAAAAAGTCCCTTTTTGTTGTAATACTGTGAGTTCTTGGGACTAGTCAATAACGTTAGTACATTTACCTGTCAGATATTTTATGACAAACTACAATGTAATCTATAGGAAAAATTTTGTCTTGCTCGCCATCTTGGACTATGAAATCGTCATATTCTAGAATCTGCAAACAGATAGTATTTCTAGAGATGTACTAACCCAATACGTTAGATGTTTTGGGGGGCTACTACAGGGATATATTTTACTATATATGGAGTCTGTCTAGGCCATATGTATAGAGATGTGTAACATATCAAATAACTGACAAAAAATAAAAATAGAATATGAATGATTAAATAATCAAATTAGCTTGCCAGTCTTTATCCCACAAAATGATTGGTAATTCAGATGGCAATAATGATATAGGGATCATATACCATAACTTCACACTACTTTCTTTACTTTCTACTATTTAATTCAAGCTATTTAGTACCATGCTTTCATTTATTAACATTATGTGACGTTTATTGTAAGAGTCAACTGCTTGTCTCCATAGAGAAGCTTTGCATGCAATGTTTCTATAACTTGATCTGGTGGCATCATTTGCTTTTTCTCTATGGAGGTAGATAGTTTAATGCCTTACTATGATGTATATATTATATACAACATCAGAAGATTTCAAAAGCAGCCATATCAACAGTGATGAAAAGCACGTACCATTTGGTAATTCTATCCATAATTAATACTGCTTATAACGCACTATGGAGCGTGACTGTTTTACATTGAAGTGTCTAGATTGTCTAGTGATCAAACAACAAAGCATTGACTATAACCCCCTGTCTTTGTCAGGTCTTTGTTTTATTAATAATGAAATATTCTCTCCGCTCAAGTCCAAAGAGCAACCTATGCTAATTTCCTATGCATGCTCATTATATTGATATATTCACAGCCTTGAATATTTAAGAAAATTAAATAAAAAATTGCACCTCATGTTGCAGGAGTGGGTTTCCTCAGGGGATGTGATTGCACATTTAAACTTACAATAATGACAGTGTTTTTTATTCACTTTGAGAGTATTAGAATTGGTTTAGTACCCAAAGGTGAATTGTTAGGAAAAAATTAAATAAATAAATAAAACATAGTAGCATGTGTTACGCCTTGGGAAATACAATTTATGGCCATAATAATATGAGAAATTGTAATTACTAATTTGTCGCTAAGGGTGGTGTGTCTGTGATTTCCTGTCTTAACCGACTGTATTAGCAAAAGAATAGAGCAAAAGGAATGAGAAATGTCTGCTGGGACTGATTACATCGTGCCTCACTGTTACCGTGACAAATGCAGCAGATTCAGGTTGGATGGCCTTGTTTTATTTCGCACCAACAAAACAACTCAAAACGCAACATGGTGAGTCTTATTATTTTTTCATGTATGGTGGAGTTCAAATACAAAATATCAGTGTTTTTACCAACAAGATATTCTGTGTTTATTATAAATTATGAGATACTTGATAAATATTATTCTTACTGGAACGTAAAGCAAGCCAGGAATGTAATGTTTTTTTTAAAGCAAACTTATTATGCTAAATTGACAGTTAAGACTTTTAAACCATGTTTTGATTGTGCTCCCCTTTCATTTACCCACTCCAATGAATGATCAATGCTTGTTTAGATATATTCACCTTGTATCAAGTCGCCATTGCCCCAAAAGGTTTTCCCCTACACACCCACTACTCAGTACTTACTACCTAGTTCCAAAAACACATACTACCTAGTTCCACAAACACACATGGTTCAACAGCGCAGCAATTTGTTGGGATGGCGTTTAAAATGACGTATTGTAATGGGGCGGGTGGAAATCAACACTGCAGTTTTCAGTCAGAAGCCACTTAGTTGTTTCTTTTATTAAGTTATTTTAGATAAATATTGAGATTAAAATGTCCAAACTATAACATAATGATCCATGGGTGTCATAGATTATAGACAAAAGCACAATATATATTTTATAAAGAGGGGGTATTACAGTTCTGTGGGGTATTTTGGTCATCATGTTACCTTTTATTGTTTTAAAAATGCTATATTTGCTGAGAGCATGTTAAATAAGTTTCAGTTTTTCTCAACACAATCAACATGCATTCCACTAATGAAACTACTGCACATCGCATCAGGGTTGTGAAGTCATGGTGTATTGTTTTATATCACAGTTTTACATATTTATGGAAAATTGCCATCTGGGAGCATGTGTGGGCTGAGCATTGGAGAAAATCGTACAGCTAACCGTAAGAAGGGTTTGAATAGGGCCTGAGAGAGATAGCAAAAATATTCATACATGTAGGGATGTGTCATGAGGCACATATATCTGCTCCTGTGTTGCCTCCCTGTGTGCTCTCTCTCCCTCCCCCACCGGCCTGAACCTGGAGCTGGGCGGAGCTCCCGGCTCCTCCCGCGTGCACCTGCTTCCCATCAGGGCAATCATCACCACCACCATAAGAGGAGCTGAGAGAAGACACTCGGTGCCAGAGCTAGAATAGTCACGTGTCAAACGTGACTATTCTAGCTCCGTTTTTGTACTCTTGTTGCCTACCTTTTCGATGCTAATTGGAGTTTGCTGCCTCCCAGGTTCCGGTTCTCCTGACCTTCCCAGCTCCGGGTCTCTGGTTCCACTCCTGACTCCGCACTCCTGCTCCGGTACAGTCTACTCCTTACCTTCACCTTCTTGTCTCGCCCTGGGCTCCGGCTGCTTCACGTCTCCTGTCCTGGCTCCCACTTCCCGGTCCATTCTGGCTCGGCTTCCTCTGGCTCTATTCCCCGCCCCGTCTCCGTCCCGGTTCTGGCGGTTAGCAGCCCCCGTCCTCGCTCCTCTCGACACACCCCTGGTCTCTGGCTCGCACCCTGCTCCGTGCACCATGTTGGATTGAACTCTTGTATTATTGTTATTCGCTATCTGTAAATAAACACTGTAAATCTGTCCCGAGTTCTGCACCTCTTTGGTCCACCCAACACTGGCATTACGACAGAACGATCTGGCCAACATGGACCAAGCTGATTCGGGACAGGATCAGACGCTGCGCCAAGCGTTTTCCCACCAGGGGGTGATTATTGGGCAGCACGACCAGTCCATCCGGACGCTGTTGGATTATAACCAGACTCTTATGCACCAAGTGTCCCAGCTTACTGGCCAAGTCGCTGCTTTGCTCGCCGCCTCGCCCCTGGGTCCACTCGCCGCTGCTGCTGCCGTCGGGACCGCGGCACCGCCCCGCCCCCCAGAGTCGAAGGGCACAGATCCCGAACCCTACTCAGGTCAGCCTGGCTTATGTCGGGGCTTTTTTTTCAGTGCATGTTCATGTTCCAGCATTACCCTGCCCGTTTTAACTCAGAGGCCGCTAAGATACGGTACATCTGTGGACTACTCTGGGGGAGAGCGCTTCAGTGGGCAGAGTCACTTTGTGACTGCTTTTAACCCCGTAGCACCCTCTGTTGCAAATATGCAACATATAATTCAAAGGTCATGGCAAAAAAGTAGGAGTCATTTTTTTTTATGTATCAACTAATTCATGTACCCAAGAACCCAAAGAAGCAAATATGCTACCTTGAGTGCTGCCATCTAGTGGTCTGTGGTGTCACTATCAAATCCAAGATGCCTGTCGGCATGTGAGCCACATGCTCTTTGGCTTCTCAAGTTCAGACACCAAACTGTCCAATGGCAAGGTAAGAAATCAATTTGAAGTTTATCAATTTAGGCAGAGGAATACCTACAGACTTAAGACATGTCATAGTCTTCCAGTTTTATATTAGTGTATTTTGATAGGTTCCGCCATTTTGATTACGTTGCAAATATGCAACACTGGGTTCCTAGGTCTGTGTTAGTATATCATCTGCACATTTTGTTCATTAGATCAATGGACTACAATTGACTTGTGTTGATGTCCTTTTTTATTGCATCAAGGTGCTAAATAACTATTAATTCTACATTTTTAATTTTTCTCGGGCGAGATGGCAAAAAGGTACAATGTTGAAGATGTCCTGGCAATGCTGGACAACGGTAATGAGAGTGAAAAAGAGGAACTTGCATCCGATAGTGATTATGATGAGGATTACCAACCAGGCCCAGGGGATGATGAGCCTTCAAGTGATGATGCTACAGACACTGACAGTGAGAGCCATGCTTGTGACACTGAAGACACCACATCACCCGCCGATTTACCACCAGTGAAACACAAGAAACTGCCTCCAGCTACTGCAAGACAGGGCCAATACACCTGGAAGAAAGTTGACTATGAGCCCCCTGAATTTGGATTTACTGGTGAACAACCTGAGGTTCCATTGGATGTTGGAAGCACACTAGAATATTTCAAAACACTCATTGTTGATGATATGCTTGAATTACTGGCTAGTAAGACAAATACATATGCTGTACAGAAGAGTGGGAGGGAACTAAAAACAAACAAAAAGGAACTTGAGCAGGTTATTGGAATGTTTCTCAAAATGGGCCTGGCTCCAATGGCTGGCACAAGGATGTTTTGGGAAACTGATACAAGGTATCCCCAGGTTGCCGACATTATGAGCAGGAACAGATTTCAAAACATCATTGCACATCTTCACTTTGCTGATAACATGGTAGTGACTGAGGAAGACAAGATAGACAAACTCTGGAAGATCAGGCCTTGGCTCACTGTGTTTCGCAACAATTGACTGAAACTTGTACTTGAGGAGTACAATTCCATTGATGAGCAGATGGTGCCATTCAAGGGAAAGTACAGTGGTGTGAAGCAATATATGCACATCAAACCACACAAATGGGGCTTCAAAATCTGGTGTAGATGTGGCATTTCAGGACTGTTGTATGATTTTGAAATCTATCGGGGAAGTGGTGTCAAGGAGGCTGGTGTTGGCCTCGGTATGTCGGGAGATGTTGTAAGTCGCCTTTGCTCCACACTTCCAGATGGGAAGAACTACAAAGTCACTGCAGACAATTTCTTCACCAGCATGCCGTTGATTGTCAAACTGAAAGAGCGGGGCATTCTGTACCTTGGAACAGCATGTACCAATAGGCTGAAGAACTGTAGACTGAAAGATGAGAAAGATCTCAAAAAGGAGGGAAGAGGAAGCTTTGATTACAGGGTGGAAACTACACATGGTGTGAGCGCTGTGAAATGGTACGATAATCGTGCTGTGCTGCTAGTCTCATCCTACCTTGGTCCAGAACCAACAGACAGTGTGAGACACTGGGATAAAGCAAAAAAGGACTTCACTCTTGTCACCAGACCAAACATGGTGAAGGTGTACAATAGTCTCATGGGGGGTGTTGACTTCCTAGACTGCCTCATTTCGAAGTACAGGTACCCAATGAAGGCCAGACGATGGTACATCTACCTCTTCTTCAGACGTAATGTTCTGCCCAATCTGTTTGCAGTTTGTATTCAATATTTCAGTTTCAATAAAGTTACTATAGCCTGTTTTTTTGTTTTTTTTTTAGTTAGTTGTAGTTACTATACTTACGTCAAAATGCCGCCTGAAAAGCCCAACGTTGCAAATGTGCTACATCATCAAATTTGGTCAATGAATGCTGCTTACCAAAAATATTGACAAATTTTGTTCTTACCCATCCCCATTGACTAAAATTTAGCCTGGATGATTTTTTCCAACAAATATTTCTATGTCTGGGTTCTACGGGGTTAAATTGATCTTTGATCATCCGCACTACCAAGCAGATGCCGCCACCCACCTGTTAAGTCTCGCCCAAGGGCATAGGTCCGTAGCGGACTACACTTTTGAGCTCTGGACGCATGCTGCAGAGGTGGATTGGACCGATAGTGTGCTGCGGGCCGCCTTTTTAAGAAATTAAATTTTAAAAGAATGCCAAAAAATGGCTTGTGGAAACTCAGTCTTGTGAGCATTGATTGTAACTAGGTATTTGTAAATGTACATATTTTTAATTATGTCCACATTATATTGCCGTTCAATATGTTTAATTCTTATCTTTGAATGTTTTCTTAATTGTAGGTTGCCTTGTTACATCTGGCCTGGGGACAACCGATGAAAACTAGCTCTAGTCAGCTAACTTGGGCACATTTACATTTTTTTTGTAATGCTGATTAATGTGCATTGTCCCCTTTTAAATAAATAAATAAAAAAAAACATTTGAAGGACGAGTTGGTTTCCCGGGACGAGCCCCCTGATTTAAGATCTCTTATTGCCTTGGCTAACCGGATTGACAACCGGCAGCAGGCATGACGCAGGGAGAGAAGCCAGTCGCCTGTTCCGCACGAGATGGCGTTGCCGCCTGGCGGGGGAGTGTCGCTACTGCGGTGAACCGGGCCATTTCATCGCTGTCTGTCCAGTTCGGCCAAAAGGGGGCTCCCACCAGTAGCACTGGGAGTACTGGTGGGTCAATCTCGTATCCCAGAGAAAGGCAATAGACCTCTGCTGGACGCTACTCTGTGCCTACACTCAGACACCTTACCTGTCTTAGCTCTCATCGACTCCGGGGTCGTAGAGGATTTTATTGAAAAGCGGATAGCGGAGCAGTTGGGGATTGCGCTGGAGGTCCTGGAACACCACAATCGCCTTTTCCCCTGAGCCTTTTTCTTCACCTCCGCAAACTTTCACGCCGGTTTTTAGGACCATTCAAAGTCACCAAGGTCATTAATCCATCCGCCGTACAGCTACAATTACCCCCATCTCTCTGCATCCATCCCACCTTTCACGTATCCCAGGTCAAGCCCGTTCACACCAGTGACCTCTGGCTCTACTCCCGGCCCCGTCTCCGTCCCGGTTCTGGCGGTTCCCGGCCCCCGTCTCCACTCCTCTCGACGCGCCCCTGGGCTCTGGCTCGCACCCTGCTCCGTGCACCGTGTTGGATTATTGAACTCTTGTATTATTGTTATTCACTATCTGTGTCGTAACGGGTGCAGGAAGGACCAAGAGGTGCAGACTCGGGGCAAAGTTACAGTGTTTATTTACAAAGTCAGTGAAATTCAGTCTTAATAAGTTCATACAAATTCACACGGGGAATCACGGAGTGGGAGGCAGACCAGGCGGGTAGAGTGCAGGTCGGGGACGGGGAAACCAGGACCGGGGTGCAGGCAAGAGAAGGACGAGACCGGGGCAGGCAGGTCCGGCATAGTCCAGAGAGCGGAGTCCAAGACCGAAGGTAAGCAGCAAGCCGGAGACCAAGAGGAGACAGGTAGCGAGACGGAGGGGTGACTTTACCGGAGCCGGAGCGCAGAGGCAGGAGCAGGGATGAGCAAGGACAGAGATCTGGAGGGTAACAAAATCCAAATGAGTACATACAGGCAGGTACCAGGATACAAAACTGAGCTAGAGCATTCACGTTTACACGTGGACGGTCTGGCGCCGAGTGTAGTCTGCCGAGCCCTCAAGTACTCAGCAGCAGGTGGCGGTGATTACGCTGATGCACTCCAGGTGCGTGCGGGAGAAGTCTCGAACTCCGCCCAGCTCCGGGCAGACAGGTCGGGGAGGGGTAGAGAGCACGGGAGGACAGGAACAAACGGGCGTCATGACAATCTGTAAATAAACATTGTAAATCTGCCCCAAGTTCTGCACCTCTTTGGTCCACCCAACACTGGCATTACGACAGGATGACATATAAAACCACTTCAGGCATGTTTTTTATGTTATAACATGGTGCAAAACTTCAAAACTTGATTTTGCATAATACCCCCTCTTTAAAGTGATATATATATATATATAAATATATATATATATATCAACACAAGCTTTACATTGACTCTAACTGTATCCCGGTGAAAGTGGCCATGCGTCATTTTAAGCCACTTTATGTTGACTGTTTAGCAAAGTAGGTAAAACTGTGATAACAAATATCCAGCTAGATACCCCTGGGGTGCATTAAGTATTGATTTGACAGTGTACAAAACCCATGGCCTGGTTTCAAATGCAAAATGTGTTTGTAAATCCAGCTTTCCACACAAATGTTTGAAATCCTCCAGCTTAAAGTCCAATAGGAATGCATGATCAGTTTGTGGTATTTGATTTCATTTCTGTTTACTTTCTGCTCTTGAGTTTGCTGCTTAAACTCTCCGCGCTCTCTCACTCTCTCTCCTCTCACTACCTCTCCTCCTTTTTCACGTTTTCTTTCCCTATTTCTTCTCTCTTTACCTCTTTCTTCTCTGTATTCTCTGTATTTCTCTCTCTTTCTTTCTTCCATCCCTCTTTTCCCTCTTTCCCTTTCCCCTACTCCTCTCCTCTCTACCTCTCATTCTCCTCCCCCTATCCCTCCATCCCTCTTCCCCTTCACTGCACATCTCTTTCTTCACTCTCTTTTTCCCCTTTCTCTTCCTCACAATCTTCACTCACTCTCTTTTCTTTCTCCATCTCTTTCCTTCCTCCTTCCATTTTGTTTTCCTCTCTCCTTAACTTTTTGGTCCTGCACGCTTTTTACCCTATTCATCTGCCCTCTCTCCCTCTCTCTTTACTATGTTTACCCTCCTCTCTCCCCCTCTTCTATATACAGCTCTCTCTCCCTTCTCTCTACCCTCCCTTACTCTCTTCACCCCCCTCCCCTTGCTTTCTCTCCCCCCATACCTCTCTCCTCTCTCTTGCACCCCCCTCTCTGTCTCTCTTCTTCCCTCTTTCCTCTCTCCCTCTCTCAGCACATCTCTACTTGGTTCACCCTGCCCGCTGTGTGAAACATGCCCAAAGCCAGCGTTGGTTGTTTGAAGCATCTCTGCTCTTAAGCACATTGAAGGCTGCTGCACGCTTGGTTCTTCTGTCTCATAAATATGGAGGAACATTTGATAGAGGAGCAGGCCCTCGTGTGAATCTGCACATGTCTGGAAAAGTGTACTGTGTTTTTGATGTTAAGACGTGATAAACCTCTGAGTCTTATCATTCGGGGACAACAAGTTCTAGCTCACAGTACATAGCTTTGAAAATGGAGGACGTGTTCAGTGTAGTGGAGAGTTGTGTTACAATTACCAGAAAGGGATACCTTTATTTCAGCTCTGTAGTCAGGGTTTAAAGAGGGGAGGGGAGAGATTTTTTGTTTTCAGTTTAAATTTTTTTATATAAAAATAAATAATATATAATGTTAACCTTGTCATCCCTCTTTCTGTGATTAGTTTTTAGATAAAATTAGTTCTCAGATTGCCCTCTGCTGTATGAATAGTAAAAGAGACTTTCTTTTGAACGGCTCTTTGAATTTAACTGATCAAAAACAGCCCTAACTCCCGTCACTACTTTCTATGTCCCCAGGTACAAAGTAGATATGTTCAAATCAAATATAGCTTTTACTGGTAACAATTGTAATGCTGATTTAATCTTGATTACAAAAACATTGTAACCTGGCTGATGTCAGTTTGATATGTGTAGCATTACCCACCGTCCATCTGAAATGGTCCCCATCAATATTGTTCAGGAAGAGGAGGGATTCTAATCAGAGTTTTAGCCAATCTCAGCAGTCAAGTGACATGTTCTGCTGATACAACAGTCTTGAGATGATTATTCAACCAGAAAGCACAATGAATCTCATATGAGTCTCATTTGGGTTGCCTGGTTCTATGATTAAAACCAGTAGGAAATAAACCTAAACATGTAGCAGAAGATTGAAAAAGTTGAAAAAAAAACAACAAAAAACAAATTCTATCTGAGCTTTGTCACTTACTTGCAGTGGACACAGTAACTGAAACTCAAGAGTACTGTGTAGAAAAAAATACTCAGACAGATGACAGCAGCACGGACATTGTCCACATTTTTTTTTAAATGTATTTTTAAATCACTTACCGAGTACATTGTGCAATGCATTGTGCAACAGAGATTTGCAGGGCAGTGTCTCCTCCAGCAGCAGAACATGGTGTGTTGTTGTTGTGTTTATACTGTCCCACTAACTGGATAAAACTAGCATTATTTAAAAAGGGTGTTTTCTCTTTAAAACTCTTAAACCTCCATAAAACCAAATAAACGTATACATCAAATTAACTTTATACATATATGCACACATAAACCCTAAAAACAAATACCAAAATATATTTCAAACTCATAAACCCTTTAAAATGACCAACATGTATCCCCTACACATCTCCTGCCTTGGTCCTGCACCAGAAGCTTTTTAAGGGAACTCGTTTCACCAGAGACCCCTTTGACACCTGGACACAAGAACATAGGAGGTAAGTTAAACATTCTTAACACTATTCACTTAAACAGTACAAATTACACAACACACAACCACATAAAACATTATTAAACAAGCATTGCACTAATATTGCACATATCCAATTTAATTATTAGCACTTAACTTTAAATTTGTCTTCTTTTCCCTCCAGGACACGCAACTTCAATTAAAGAGCCACTGTGCCCCCAGATCTAAAATTGGGTAAAAGAATAGACAAGTTAAATAAACATTTTAAAATCCTTTTTGTGCAATTGTATTTTTTAAAGTGCAAATAATGTTCAAAGTGCTGTGTACTGTTAAAGTGTAAGTGCAATTTAAAGTATAGTGAAGGGTGCTGTTACTTTTGTAACAAATGGGCTGTTTGTTACAAGGAGGAAAAAAGGCAGAACTATTAACTATTAAGTATTGGAACTATTAAGAAGTTACTAAAGTCAATGTAACTGAGTACTATTCTCTCTCTAATGGGAAGATCAAGGTAAAATATTATTGGACAGACTCCATTTATAGTGACTCAACAACAAATATTAAGATGGAAGAGTAACCAAATGTCCCCAAATGTTACAAAATTATTAATGGTCAGTCCTCTCCTCCACTCACCCAGTTCATCAGCACTAGTAACACCACACAACATTTGACTCGAGGGGCAGCCCATGGAGATTGTATAGATTTGAGGAAAAGTGCTTTCAGTCAGAGTGCCTTCTCAGTTACAACCTCTCAGCAATGGAACTCAGCCCCCAGCAGCATTAGAGAGCTAACCTTTTACAGCTCATACAAAAAAAACACGTAAAGAACTGGCTAACCTCCCAGCAAACCTGTGATCATTAAGAGCTTTTACTATATACTGTATGTGTGAGCTTCTTCTGTCTGTCTTGTGTGTCCTGTGTTTCTTATTTCTGTGTGCTTGTTTTGTTTCATAATGTATAATGTTCCTTGAATTGTGTACTGTCTTAACTCCACTGTTTGTACATTTGTAATTTTAAGTTGCACTGTTTATAATTTTCTAATCTTTACTATGTTTTAGGATGATCAATTACCATCGGTCCAGGGACTACAGATGAAAAATAGTCTATCTGGCTTATTCTGGTGCATTTAAAGAAATGTTAATTAATGTACATTGCCCCTGTCAAATAAACTACATAAAAATAAAAATAAATAAAAATAAATTATACTAGTAAGAGAAATGTTACTTCAAGTAGGCTAAAAGAACACTTTGAAAAGCAAATGTACCTCATACATCTCTACTTAAAGGTTACATAATTAAAATTCCTCCCACCCTTGTGGTTGGGTTGATAAACTACTGTTACACCGCATATTAAAAACTAACATGCATTTCTACACAGACCCACATTCCATAAAAGCCCCATAAATCTGGAGTGCACTTGACTCTGTGCACTACTTTTATACCCCGCTTGTAAAACACATTTAAATGGGTTATCCCCCCCGCCATATTTTAGATACTTCCACGTCGCTGACATCTACAAAGTTCACCATGAGTTCATTTAACAGTTTTATGGGCACGTGAAGAACGCCATCTTTCTCTAAGTGTTAGTAATGAGCCTCTTCCACTAAGCCCTATTGCTGTAATCGAGTTTGGATTGGAGCAGGGAGCAGAGCAGCGACATGCAGACGCCCACAGACCCGAAGAGCCAGAAGAACAGGGGACTGATGGAGAGAAAGTTCTACGCACATACACACACAAAGAGAGAGAGAGAGAGAGAGACAGAGAGAGAGAGAGAGACAGGGAGAATGAAGGAGGGGCAAACAGGCAGACAGCAAAACCAACCACCAGGGCTAACCAATCATGCAAGCTCATTAGTTTGCAGCAAAGAAACAGGCAAAATCTGATTTAGAGGACAAAATTGTTGAGTCACAGTCATAATTCCAGACATATCTTGGAGCTAATCTTTTATTTTTGTCAAATCTATAATGTCAGTAAATAAATCTAAACTTGCTTGAAGCAGAGAGGTTGTTCATCTAATTAGCACCTTTAAACTGATTATAATAACACAAAAATATGCAATTAAAAATGGTGTATTAGCCTGATATAGTGATTGTGTCACGTTCGGAATCAAGTATGTAATTTAAGCTAATTAAAGCTGCACAATATAACACATGCTTGTCTCTAAAGAGTTGTTAATGATTTGCTTAGAATGTTTCACAGTATGGCATTGAACTTGATTTACAGTTGGTGCTTTTCCGGATCTTAATAGCCTCCGTAATCCAAGAATAGTATTTGTGGCTCTCTGTGAAAAAGATACCACCAAATCATGCACAAGCAAGAACCAGAACAACAACAGCTTCAATGCAAGAGGGAAAACCACTTAATGGAATGGGGCCAATCTAAAGCCGCAAGTACCATTGTTGGATCAGGGAGGCCATCATGATCAGGAAATGTGCCGACCAGACTAAATCAAGATGGAGGCGCATCAACTCTCTCAAACCTGGGATACAGTTCTAAAGAAGTAGGATAGCCGATGGCTTTGTCATCTTACTTTTCCAAGTAGGAAGACAGCACCACAACCTGTATAAATCAGCTGAACAGCCACGTCAAAACTATCAAGGCATTGTGGCAATTGAAGGGTTAACAGTTTGGAATATTGATAGAAAATAAGTGTTGCAACAACACCACTCCAAATCTAATTTGGGAAATAGCACCTAGAAGTATATGGCGCAAGGGTAAGTAAGAGAGCCAGGTTCTATTTAATTCATAGCCAGGTTCTATTTAATTAATACCATTTTTTTATTTTTTATTATTATTTCATGACCAATAACTACATACATACATACATACATACATACTACATAAAATCTGGATCTACCCATATACACTTGTTCAGTTCATTAAAAGGTTACGCATCCTAAGCCAGCCACTTGTCAGACCAGGTACAGAGCAAAATCTAACTCAATGCACAGATGCACTAGTTCTAGCTCAATCCAGAACAGCACCAACTAAAAGGAGGTGATCTGTGGACCAAATAAAATTTTAAATAAATTGAGTAAAACAAAATGTAGAAGCAAAAGCAAAAAAAATAACTGAACCAAAACCATAGGCGAAGCAAAGCAAAGGAAAACAAAGCAAAACACAGGGGCGTGCCCTGTGCCGCTGCTGACCACTGATGACACCTAATAAAATGGAATTACTATTAGTCCTAAGGCGCAATAGAATTTAGCCCAACTAAAGAGGAGCACATACCTTTGGTAGAATAGGGCGAACACACAATCCCAAGTTTTGACAGCTGTTTTGAATGATGAGATGTGGAATGGCTCGTGTCATCTGTGGCACATTGCCAACTATACAGCCAGATTAATAGTTAGAGAACGCATGCTTGGAGTTGAAATTATATTTGGGATGTGTTTACCTTCTTCTCTTGATGAAAGCGCACCACTGTGCATATTGGGGCTGGTACAGCAACTACAGCCGAGCAGCGAGACTAGAGGGACAGTGCATGAGAATTTGTAAATGTTATGAATGAAGAGGTTACACATTACCTGTCACTGCAGATGAAGGCGCACAGCGACACGCACTTGGCTCAAGGTGCAACGTTTTGGCCAAGCAGAGAAACTACAGAAAACATGGACTAAGAATTTGTACATTTTTGTGGTCAGGCATTAATTACTTGTTGCCAAAGATGAGGGCACACAAGAATGCGGTGTGAAGCTCAACATGTTGCGAGAGTGAAGTGGTGCCTAGCTTGCAGTCGGCCGCACTAAAAGTAGCAATGATTTCGGAATTTGGATATTTTCATGAATAAGGATAAGAACTTTACCTGGGCATGGAGGACAGAGCTGCTGACACAGGGACCTGGAAATGTGTGTGGGCAAAGGGGAGAGCAACAAGAAAGGGAGCGTTTATACAGTCCACCAGCACCAGGTAAGGGCACCTACACCACAGGCCTCAACAGCTGTCTTACAACAGTAAGATAAAAAATACAGGTCTGATTATAAGAATCTCTAAATAATTAAATGTGAAGGCATTGAATGTATCAGATGGCACCTCCAGTTCAGTCTGAGTTACAGGATGAGCCCGCTTACAGAATACATGATTCAAGATATTCCTTTTGTAATAAAAAAAAATAAAAATAAAAAAACACCTGCATCAAAATTAATTAAAGCATGCTATTCTCCCTTCCTGACAGCTGCCCAGGCCACTTTTTCCTCTTCATCATCCTATCATCCTCACAACTGTCATAACTATTCGGTCATTGTAAGAAATGCTAACTATTCGACCTTCATGACACTCCAAATCCATCAAATATTAAACAAGTCAAAACCGACATTTTAAGAGCACTGTGGTGTCACACATGATGATCAGATTCATCCAGTGGTGGAAGAAGTGCTAAATTGTGTTAAAGTAAAGCAAAAGTACAGATACTGGAGCAAATAAAATACTCAAGCCAAAGTATCACATGAAAAATCTACTTAAATATGTATTGTACCTGTTTAAACATTTACTTAAATAGCAAAAAGTAAAACTAAGCAGATTTTGAGATTTAATAAAGCTTCAAATGTAATTATTTTATAAAGATTTGTGTTGAATTTTGTTCAATAGAAACAATGGAATAGTTTTTTGTTGTTTTTCTAGCTGTTTTTAGCTGTATGTTTTTGTTTGCTTAAATTAGGAATGTGTTAAAATCAAACCCCTACGTCTTTTCAGCAGGTCTCTGAAAATAATCAACTCAGACAACTTTTACTTTTCAGTCCAGTTCCAAAATGTAGTGGCATAGAAAGTACAGATACTTTCTCTCAAATGTAATGACGTAAAAGTAAGTAGTAACCACTTAAAAATCTACTTAAGTAAAGTACAGATACTTAAAATGTGTACTTCAGTACAGTAGCTTACTAGTTTCACTTTATTACGTCCCACCACTGGATTTGTCTATAAATAAACACAAAAAAATCAGATCTAACTATTGGGTTATCTGATTATACCAGCTATCTGAAGTTACAGGGACAGTTATCCATTTGCTTGTTTTCTGTTGATGAATTTGCTTGTCTGTTTCTGTTTCATTAATGGTTTTCTAACTTTCTGTTGGTTAAATTAATTCTCATGTTCCACCGTAAGAGTCAACTGCTGTTGGGATTTTGGGCTTTACAAAAATAAATTGAATTGAATTACTGACTGTGTAAATGTACCTTCTGTTTACACAACTCAATCTAGATCTCAATAATCTGATAATTATGACAGTGATTTCTGATGTGCATGTAAACAGCCACTGACAGCATGATGAGGTCGCTCATATATGTTTTTGTTTGAGGCCCCACTGCCTTAATTTATTTCTTTAATTAGCTCTAAAATTCATATAACTTGCTCTAAAATAATACAATTGGCTCTAGAAATCATTCCCTCTAAAATTCAATTAAACAATTAAAGCCACAAGCAGAGATGATGGCCCTTGCGCTTGGCCCTTGGTGTGCATGTAAATCGCATGCACCGGTCATGGACTTGCGACCGCCTCTTAATCACAACCCCCTCTTAATTGTGGACCAGGATATTGGACAGGCAATCTCGTGCATAATACACAAGGTTTCGATTGTGTAATTGGCTTTTTTGACTGGAGTCATCTAAATAATGTCTGTGTCCATCACTTTGCACCTAGCGTCGGTGATCCATATAACCATAGTTACATAGGAATGATCATTATACTGGTGAGGTCCATAGCTTTGAACTAGCAACCTCCCACATATCTGTGTTATCCCCCAGTCATCCAGGTCTGATCCATAACAAAAGATTAAATCAAATCTGTCAATTGGACAAATCGTTGTAAGAGTGAAGACGTTTCGATGGTGGACACTGCCTTATACTTTGGTTTCCTTGTGTCACTTCAACTGCCCTATGGATATGAAATTGCAGATCTGAGCTATTTCTTCTGGGACTAAAGTGGCTACTTTTTAAGCTTTCTATTTTAAATTTCAAGTTATCAATAAGAAAATGTAGATGGCTGATTCTAAGGTCGAGCTATAAGGTGGTGTCCACTAACAATCTGAACAGAACTGAAGAAGCACCTTGGATGAGCAGCGAAACATCTTCACTCTTAGAACGATTTGTTCTTTGTTCAGTTGACAGATTTCGTCTTTTGCCAACCTCGTGCATAATAAAGCTATAGTATGATTGACTTTTCAATTAGAGTGACCTAAAGAATATGTCAATTTTCAATAAGTTTGCATAAAGTCATTTCTGTCTGTTCTTGTATATAGATTTGGAAAGCCCAATATGAAATAGTGGATGTTTATATTCTCAGTCCAAATGACAAAGAATATGATGTTGATCCAATTGACTGTTTTGCACGTTACGGTGAATCCAAGTAATGCTCCAGGTTTCATAATAATTGTATTATTTTGGACTTTTTATATATTGTAGGGAGTGCTACAGGCACCATTGGTTATGTCCAGTGTTGGGAATAACAGAGTTAAACTATAACAGTGTTACTAACATATATATATATATATATTGTTGTAACGGCTAGTGCGGGTGCAGACCAAGGAGTGCAGACTCAGGGCAAGTTGACAGTGTTTATTTACAAAGTGGAGAATTACAGTCTTTAATAGTTCGTTTAACAAACACGGGCAGCCAGGGAGCGGGAGGCAGACCAGACGGGCGTAGTGCAGGGCGGGGATGGGGAAACCAGGACCAGAGCGAAGACGGGATCGAGACGAGACCGGGGCAGGCCAGCCGGCGTAGTCCAGAGAGCGGGAGCCAGGGCAGGAGGCGAGAAGCAGCCGGAGACCGAGACGGAACAGGAGGCAAGACAGAGGGGTGACTGTACCGGAGCTGGAGCGCAGAGACAGGAGCAGGAACGAGCGAGAGCAGGGATCTGGAAGGTGGCAAAAAGGTCCAATGAGTAACAGGCAGACAGGCAACAAAATACAAAAACTAGGCTGGAGCATTCACGTTAACACGCAGACAGTCTGGCCCCGAGTGTCTTCTGCCAAGCCCTCATATACTCGGCAGCAGGTGAAGGTAATTGCACTGATGTGCTCCAGGTGCGTGCGGGAGGAGTCAGGAACTCCGCCCAGCTCCAGGCAGACAGGTAGGGGAGGGAGAGAGGACACAGGAGGACAGGAAATGCAGGCATCATGACATATATATATATATATATATATATATATATATATATATATATATATATATATATATATATGTATATGTATATATATATATATATATATATATATATATATATATGTGATTAGTATTATAAACAGGGTGTTGAATTCAGCCTGATACTTCTTTTTATGAGAGCAAATTTGTCTCGATTGTCAAATATTTTCTAATTTCAAATGATCCTGTCACTGATCTCCTGTTTTAGGCACATTAAGAAGAATGCAATCTACAATCTAATTCTCAGGAAAACAGATCCACTCATTGCACTGATTACAGAGTCAAGTTACTATTAGCGCCAGTAGCCCGCACTCTGGATTAGCAGAATATTTTGTTCTGAAAAGACTGAGTTACCGAGTGTCTTTGATTTCAACTTGAGTAGCTGTGAACTAGAGTTTACTTATGTGCAACATGAAAAATTTGAGAAGGTTTTACAAACTTTAAAGTCTATTTTTTACTTCTTAAAAACATGAAAAACAGAACTTGTTTATTTTAAATCGTTTGCTGCATTCCAAAGTTATTGCTCACTTTCAGAATGCATTCCTAGCATCTTAATTATTCACTCTTTCAGAAGTCAAAGTTTTGCCATCACAGTAATGCTAACACCAACTGGCGTGCTAACAGCACACTTCCTGGTTAATGGACATTACAACCATTTTTAAAAGTTTTGATTTTAGATTCATTACCTATCTTTATGAGGTAGACAAGTTGAAACCAAACATAGCTTTTACTGATAACAATATTAATACTGATTTATTAGTAACAAAAAGCCTAAAGGTCAGCCTAACCTCTGTTGGGGTTTTCTTTTTCAATGTACTTCCATGTTCCAACAACGTCCAGTCAGCTTTGCATCTAACGCAGCTAAAATACACGACGTTTGCGGATTATTGAAGGGGAGAACACTCCAATGGGCAGAGGCTAAATCCTCGAACATTGTATTAGACGTGATGACTTTTGACAGTTTTGTTTCTCTCATCGTTTGTCCCCAGAGGAAAGCAACTATGATGTGGGGGATCAAGAGCTGCTGGCAGTCAATGTCTCCAACCTCCCCCGGGATATGGGGGAAGCTCTCCCGGAGGCGTGAGTTGAAGACCTTGTTGACAGAGGGTTCAACCAGACGTTTCCAACAGACCCTCGCGATACGCTTGGGTCTGCCAGGTCTGTCCGGCTTCCTCCTCTGCCAGCGGATCCAACTCACAACAAGGTGCTGATTGGTTGACAGCTATGCTCCTCTCTCCACTCGAGTGTTCTAGACGACGGCAAAGTCGATCATCGACCTCTGACCTATAGTGTCTGGGTGCCATGTGCACTGATGGACACCCTTGTGCTTGATTATGGTGTTTGTTATGGACAAACTGTGAGCAGCACAGAAGTCCAATAACAAAACACCACTCGGGTTCAGATCAGGGAGGCCGTTCTTCCCAATCACACCCCTCTAGGTGTCACTGGCGTTACCTATGTGGGCGTTGAAGTCCCCCCAGCAGAATAAGTAGGTAGGTGCACTGTCTAGTACCCCTCCCAGGGACTCCAAGAAGGCTGGGTAATCTACGCTGCTGTTTGGTCCATAGGCCGACACAATAGTGAGAGACCTGTCCCCGACCCGAAGGTGCAGGGACGCCACCCTCTCGTTCACCAACTCCAACACGTGACGGCTGAGCTGTGGGGCAATGAGCAAGCCCACACCATCTTGAGGAGTTGGATACCAGAGCCCAAGCTGTGCATGGAGGTGAGCCCGACTATATCTAGCCGGTACCTCTCAACCTCCTGCATGAGCTCAGGCTCCTTCCCCCCCAGCGAGGTGACATTCCACATCACTACAGCCAGATGCTGTGTCCGTGGACCGGGTCGCCGAGACACCTGTCCTCAACCACTGCCCAGTCCTCTACGCACCCAACCCCTACGAGACCCGGTGGTGATCCTACAGAAGGGCGGACCCACTTTTTCCTTTTGGGCTGAGCCCAGCTAGGCCCCGTGGGCAAAGGCCAGGCCACCAGGCGCTCGCATTCGAGGCCCAACCCCAGGCCTGTCTCCACGGTGGGGCCCTGGCTGCGCCATACCCAGAGACGTCACGATCCTTGTATTAATTCTCATCAGGGTATTGTGAACTGTTCTTAGTCTGACCCGTCACCTAGGACCTGTTTGCTATGGGGGACCTTACCAGGGGCGTAATGCCCTGGGCAACATAGCTCCTAAGATCAGTCGGGTACACAAACTCCCCCACCACGATAAGGTGGCAGTTCAAAATACATGCATTTGCTTTAATTATATGCAAAAAGCAAAACCTATTAAGTTGTACAAACCCAGTAAACCAAGTTTTAGACTAACTCAAACTTGTACTTGCATTCATACTAGGTTCAGAGCTGGTTGCTGGTTTCCTTGAACACTGCAGGTCTCTGGACATCCCTGCCAAATAGAGCAAGGATCAGAATGAAGAAAATTTGTCTGATGTGTTTGA
The DNA here is from genome assembly GCF_009829125.3 of Periophthalmus magnuspinnatus. Lineage (NCBI taxonomy): Eukaryota > Metazoa > Chordata > Actinopteri > Gobiiformes > Gobiidae > Periophthalmus > Periophthalmus magnuspinnatus. Next base: position 4,306,421 of record NC_047129.1, on the reverse strand, counting down.
TCCTCTCCCCTCTGCATAAACGACTGTGAGAGGGCGATAATTAACCTGTGCAAATGTTCCAACGCCTCCATCGACCCGTCTACCCTGACAGCCTGATCTGCTCTTGTGATTCACTAAAGACACCATGTACCATTCGCATTAGACATTGTAATGCTCTGGAGTATTTATCTTTCATGTGTGAACACTTACAGAGGTGTTGAAAGTAGTTTAGTGTGTTGTGTGAATGGGAGATAAATCAACTTTTGCTAACGCTTTACTTTTACAGCACAACTTTTAATATCTAACAAATTTGTATACTTGTACGTGGTTAATTTGGTGTTAATTGGGACTTATTTTGCCCTTGTAAATATTCTGCATAACATTATTCTGCTGCTAATTAGACATTTAATAACTAACCTAAAATCTTTAATACTGCTTTTAACTGGTTGTTTTCCATGTTATGTTTCCTCATCAAAAATATTCCTGGTGTTTAACACAGAAGGCTGAGTTCTTCTCTCAAAAAGAAAACACTCCATTTCCACCTTGTGATGTCATGTGGTCATACAGGAAGTGCTCTACTGTGGTTTTAAGCTCCATATGCCTTCACTAGAATCATTTGGATGAGTTCTACTCTGCAACTGGTGTCACGTGCACTGATGGACACCCTTGTGCTTTGTTATGGACAATCTGTGGCTAACACAGGAGTCCAACAAAAGAACACTGCTTGGGTTCAGATCAAGGTGTCACCATCGTTACCCCCCTGGGCGTTGCTATCCCACAGTAGAACAACGGAGTCCCCGTGCTATCAGTGTCAGTGTGCTATTTAGTACCGCTCCCAAGGACTCCAAGATGGCCAGGTATTCTGCAGTGCCGTAGGCCAACACAGCAGTGAGAGACCTATCCCCACCCCGAAGGTGCAGGGACGTGCACTGTCTCATTGACCGGTGTGAACTCCAAAACTTGGCAGTTTAGCTGTGTGGCAATAAGCAAGCCCACACCAGCTCGCTGCCTCTCCCCACGGGCAACGCAAGAGAAATGGAGAGTCCAGCCCTTCTCAAGGAGTTGGGTTCCAGAGCCCAAGCTGTGCATGAAGGTGAGTCAGACTATATCTAGTCAGTAATCCTCAACTTCTCGTACAAGCGCAGGCTCCTTACCCCCCAATGAGATGACATTCCATGTCCCCAGAGCCAGTCTCCATGGTCATCAAGGCCTCCGCCTTCGACTGCCCCAGGTCACTCCTTTGGGCTGTGCCCGACCAAGCCCCGTGGGGAATGGGGTTATGATTACCATAATTTGTTAACTCCTTAGATGTCAATTTTTTCCATATATCTCTTGCTGCCACTGGGAGAAAAAGGTGATAATTACATTATAGGCCTTTTTTAATTATTTATTTATTTATTCTATGACCGGTGTGACTGGCCTATCAGTGTGGATACACAGGGTGAATATGCACTTTGGGGCATTTTTTGTTTTTGTTAAGTCAGTTAGAAAAAAAAAAAAAGGGTTACACTGTGAGTGTTTCATATAAATTGGGTATTTTTTATATTTTTTTACCTCTTTAAAATTGCCAAAAAAAATAATAATTTTAAGATACTTTATTTCAGGTGGTTCTCTTTCCATTGACTTGGTGCATTTTTTGGTGTATTTTTTTGTTTTTGCATAAAGCCAGTTTGTTGCATTCCATTATAAAATGCCTAATCCCCCTTTTATTAACAGCCTTTTATTTATGTTTTCCTGTTGAAAGATTATATTTAGGCCCAAGCCTGGAACAACTCATTAAAACCACGTCCGGAGCATGGAAAATGGCAAAAATCAACTAGTAAACATGCCCCGACATGGCAGTGAGTGGTGTCAAAAATTAGAACTCAATGAGCTCTATTTCTCACAAAACTCTAACCCTAACCCTGAGAAAAAAATAAAGAAAGAGGACTCGGTAGCGCCCCCTCAAACTTTGTTTTTTATGGGGCCAATGGGAGCCCGACTTGGAAAAAAGTCAACGTAAAAATCTGAAACTCACATCAAAAAATAGTACATGTCAGGACATGACAAAAATGATATTATGGCCCGTCCTAAAATGTACAGGAAGTCAGCCATATTGGATCAAACCAGGGAATGACAAAAGTGCACAGCCTCGCATTCAGAGCATTTTCTCGCACAGTTTTCATCACAAACACTTCAAATTTGGCCAAATCCCACTAAATCCAACTGTAATCCATCTGTCCATCTTGATTATGACTTTGGATGTGGTCAGCGTGAATTTTCAACAAAATCACAAATTTTGGAATATTTCAAAAAAAAAATTATCTTTCACACATTTTTTGTTGGGAAAATGCTAATACAGCATTTATGCACATTTGTGAGCTGAACGCAATGATATGCAAATCAAGGCACTCTCTCACAAAATGGCTCTCTGGTGCCCTCTTCAAATTTCATTTTCAAAAATTCATAGAAGACCACCGGTTTGTCATGGACTTGTGAAAAAATTCACAGGGGCCTTATTTGTAATGGGGCACAATGTGAGAAAGTCACATGACTGTAGCTGTTATGGTTTAGGAGAAAAATAATGGGTGGAAAATGCTTTTCCATTATTATTCTTTATTATTTTGGTGGCCGAATTGAAGCCACTTATGACTCCCTGAAGGTCAACAAAAAGTCAATTTTATTGCACCCAAAATTCAAGGTTGGTGAAAAATTTATTTTGATTTTCAAAAAAATTAATCAAAATGACTCAATAGCGCCACCACCAAAATCAAAATACATTACTGCAATGAGAGACCTTTTTCATCGTAGACAAATGAAATTTGGTACAAACATAGAACATGTCAAGGCAAGTAAAAAATTATATTATGGCTCCACCCTAAACCCTACAGGAAGTCGGCCATTGTGGGCGGAACCCCATTTTTTTTCATTTTTACCTCTCACATTTAAATTTTTCGTGCCTTGGATTTTCTTTCAAGAAACTTGCAAAATGTTCACAACTTACTAGACCCATGTGGGATTATAGAGAACTCTTTTGAAATTTTCTAAGTTATAAAAGGTGGGTGTGGCCAGCCTGCAAAGAAAAACTAAGTTTTTTGAAGTTTTAACTGGCCCGTAGCTCAAACATGCAGTTTCCTATTTTCCGGCATTAATATACATTTTTGTTCAAAATCTTGATCTGAGTGAATAGATATGCAATTTACACATATCAAATATTACATTGCTCCACAGCGCCCCCTTAAAATTTTTAAATGGCACATAAAAAAATTACTTTGTCACAAACATTTGAAATTGGGCATGGGCATCCCTATTGCCATACTGAACAAGAAAGTCAATGACACCATACCTCTATTTTGAAAGGTGTTGCCATGGCAACATCTGCCATTTCTCATTGAAATACATGGGTTTTGGTTTAATAGGATGAAAAATATTTACTGTGTCATAGAGCATTAAAATTTGGTACACATATTCCTCTCATCATACTGAACAAAAAAGCCAAAGAAGACATACTTCTATTTCCAACCATTCAGGCGTGACAATGTCATAAATGGTCTCTTTGGAATGAATGGGGTAGTATTACTCAGTCGCTGATTTTGGGGGGAGGAGCGATGTAAGCGGGAACGAAATGCAGGAAGTTCACGGTAGCGTGTACCCCGCGGTCGCAAGGGGTGGCGAGGGCCTTTATCACTGCTTGCAGTTTTAATTCAATTTGTTTTTTTTGTTTTTATTTTATTTTATTTATTTATTTATTTTTACATTTATGGCCACATTTTTCCATGAGTCCTTAAATCCATAGCTCTATTATTGCTTTTTTTGTGAAGTACTGGCATAAAATGAAACGAAATGTGACTTTTCTATATATCCTTGTCACTGGCTTACCCATATGAGCAATCAGTGGGAAGATTAAGTCAGTTACATGTGTGAATTTTCATGGCAATCAAACCACAGCCAAAGTTATCATCATAAATGTACCTTCAGATACACACATTTTCATTAACAAGGTACAAACTTTCGGAGTTTCTAGAGTGTTACAAAAGCCAAGATGAATATAAGTACACTGAAAATGGTTATCCACTCTCCACAAAAGAAACACCTTGTAGCATATGATGAAGAGAATGCTAAAAGCAGCAGTGACTGGCACTGGCCTTGTTCATAAATGCTATGTCTAAGAACTGCCTGCCATCCATCAATATTCAAACCACGCATTCTTCAAACAGACAGTCTCTCAGCTTTTTGTTATCACAGTTCTGCTGCCTCTTTAGGAGGCAAAGTTAAAGTGCCGATAAATTATTCATACATTTAAAGGAGAATTATGTAAGATTATGTAATTTCTAGCCTCTACGCTTGTTATTAGGGAAACCACACAGATGCTTGTCCCATAAATCAAGACATCCAGTTTTGGAGACACAGGAAAATGGACAGTAATAAAAAAATTTCTCTTTACAGTTTTATCTTTTACATATTTTTTGTTGTACAGTGTGCCCTTGTTTATCACAGGGGTTACATTCCAAAAATAACCTGCTATAAACGAAATCAGCAAAGTAAAAAACATATTATTATTATTATTATTATTATATATTTTAAGGCTGTAAAACCCGTCTCCACACACTTCATACACGTTTCTCAGACAGGCATTAATATTTGCTCACATCTTTTTCTTGTTTAAACACTCTCAAAGTTCAAACCTTCATAGATTTAAAAAAATAAGCACAGTATCAGAAGGAAACCAAATACTATAGAGTACTGTAAAAAAAAAAAAAAAAAAAGAAAGAAAAAAAAAAAAGACAGCTTTTAGAAATACTGTAACATATATTTTAATGATCAACCTATGAGGTTGGACACATAAGAAATGATTGATAGTGACTCACATATTTCACAGTTCCTCTGACCGCATATCCTGGCGCAGCTCCGCTGTAATGTCTCGTAATGTACTTTTTCCTGCAGTCACTGATCCACAAAGCTAAAGCAGACTCCATCTGCACAATGGTTACAACCCTTTATGCATCCTTGTTCAAACTTATTGCTGCTGTCATCTTTCTGTCATTTTCCTCCTTTTTATGTGGAGTTCACATGTAAACTCTCTTACGAACATGCATCTTGGCCGCGCTGCATTTTCAAGTGTCAGAGCAGCGTCTTGAGCTTTCAGGCGTCAGATGCTTTTCGCATCCAAAAGCTGAAAAAGCTGAATTTTTTGGTGTTTGACGAGCAGCGCACCGACTAGCAACAAGTTCTATTTTGATCTCATCTGGCCACATGACTTTCTCCCATGACTCCCCTGGATCATCCAAATGGTCATTGGCAAACGGGCCTGGACATGTACCGGTTTAAGCAGGGAACCTTCCGTGCCATACATGATTTTAAACCATGATGTCTTAGTGTATTACTAAGAGTAACCTTGGAAACGGTTGTCCCAGCTCTTTACAGGTCATTGACCAGCTCCTCCCATGAAGTTCTGGGTTGATTCCTTACCTTTCTTAGGATCATTGAGACTTCACGAGGTGAGATTTTGCTTGGAGCCCCAGTCCGAGGGAGATCGACAGTCATGTTTAGCTTCTTACATTTTTTAATAATTGCTCCAACAGTGGATCTTTTTTCACCAAGCTGCTTGGCAATTGCTCCGTAGCCCTTTCCATCCTTATAGAGGTCTACATTTTTTTTTTGTTGGAGTCTTACTGATTGTATGGGGTGGACAGGTGTCTTTATGCAGCTGACGACCTCAAACAGGTGCTACTAATTTAGGATAATAAGTCGAGTGGAGGTGGACTTTTTAAAGGTGGACTAACAGGTCTTTGAAGGTCAGAATTCTAGCTGATAGACAGGTGTTCAAATACTTATTTGCGGCAGTAACATACAAATGAATTATTTTTAAAAATCATACAATGTGATTTTTTTAGATTATGTCTCTTATCTTATCTTTTATACAGCACTGGAATTGTGGAAACATTGTATTAAATGTGCTATATATATACAGTGGGGCAAAAAAGTATTTAGTCAGCTACCAATTGTGCAGGTTCTCCCATTTAAAAAGATGAGAGAGGCCTGTAATTTATAAGGTACACCTCAACTGTTAGAGACAAAATAGGGGAAAGAATCAAGGAAATCACATTGTAGGATTTTTAATGAATTAATTGGTAAATTCCTTGGTAAAATAAGTATTTGATCACCTACAAATAAGCAAGATTTCCGGCTCTCACAGACCGGTATCTTCTTCTTTGAGAGGCTCCCCAGTCCTCCACTCATTACCTGTATTAATGGCACCTGTTTGAACTCGTAATCACTATAAAATACACCTGTCCACAACCTCAGTCAGACTCCAAACCCCACCATGGCCAATACCAAAGAGTTGTCAAAGAACACCAGAAACAAAATTCGAGACCTGCACCAGGCGGGGAAGACTGAATCAACTGTGGGAGCAATTACTAGAAAATGGAAGACATACAAGACCACTAATAATCGATCTGGGGCTCTAGGCAAGATCTCACCCTGTGGGGTCAAAATGATCACAAAAACGGTGAGCAAAAATCCCACAACCACACGGGGTGACCTAGCAAATGACCTGCAGAGAGCTCTGACCAAAGTAACAAAGGCTACCATCTTGCAGTACCAGACGTGTCCCCCTGCTTAAGCCAGTATATATCCAGGCCTGTCTGAAGTTTGCTAGAGAGCATTTGGATGATCCAGAAGAGGATTGGGAGAATGTCATATGGTCAAATCAAACCAAAATAGAACTTTTTGGTAAAATTTCAACTTGTCTTATTTGGAGGAGAGAGAATGCTGAGTTGCATCCAAAGAACACCATACTTGCTGTGAAGCATGGGGGTGGAAACATCATGCTTTGGGGCATGTTTTTTTTTTTTTTTTTTTTCTGCAAAGGGACCAGGACGACTGATCTATGTAAAGGAAAGAATGAATGGGGCCATGTAGCATGAGATTTTGAGTGAAAACCTCATGCCATCAGAAAGGGCATTGAAGATTAAATGTGGCTGGGTCTTTCAGCATGACAATGATCCAAAACACACCACCCGGACAATGAAGGAGTGGCATCATAAGAAGCATTTTAATGTCCTAGTGTGGCCTAGCCAGTCTCCAGATCTCAACTCCATAGAAAATCTTTGGAGGGATTTGAAAGTCCATGTTGCCCATCAACAGTCCCAAAACATTACTGCATGGAGGAATGGGCCAAACTACCAGCAACAGTGTGTGAAAACCTTCATTACCAAGAAAGGTATATAACAAAGTATTGAGATGAACTTTTGTTATTGACCAAATACTTATTTTCCGCCATAATTTGCAAATAAATTCTTTCAAAATCCTACAATGTGATTTCCTGGATTCTTTTCCCCCCATTTTGTTTCTCATAATTGAAGTGTACCTATGATGAAACAGGCCTCTCATGTTTTTAAGTGGGAGAGCTTGCTCAATTGGGGACTGAATACTTTTTTGTCCCACTCTATATAACATGGATAGGATCTGATTATTAGACCTTTTAAAAGTTTATGAACAAATACATTCTAAAAGCTGGAATGGGAGCAACTGGAGGGAAACATAATGCAATTTCAATGAAGCCCTAGAATATCATAAAATGTGAAATATCAAGGGAGGGTTGTCAAATGAAAACTACTCAGATAAGACAAAAATTTAAATTTTAGGTTTTACTCCACAGAGGTTTTGACATGGTAGTTTTTCATTTTATAGAAAGATGTCAATAACCACAAATTAAAGTTTTTATGGAGCTCAATACAATTTTGATTCTAAAAAATTCTTATTACTGTCACATTTTGACAGAATTCCAAAATGCTTATGATAAAATTTATTCATTTATTTATTTATTTATTTATTTTTAAGAAGCAGGCCTATTATATAAAATCAATTTTTCAAAGCTTTTAACCCTGTTATCTTTATTTCACCTCACCAATTACTCAGTTGTTTTTGGAGTGATTGTCCATGTTTGAGTAATCTTTAATAGTTTATTTTCAGGACGCCAATCAACTTCCGCTTTTTCTGCCACTGGTAAATGCCTACTGCTTTATATTTACTTTGTTCTTCAGTTTTATTTTCTTAACCTTTGATGCACGTAGGATTCAGCAGCATTGCACAGTCATTTTGATACAAATGAAAAAAAAAATCTGCTGCTTTTTTGTGTGATGTGCAGCTACCCATAGGAGGGGCCAACAACTTCATGGGTTTTGTTGTGGTGTCATTTACGGTGACGTCAGCTCCCAATGGATATATAGCCTGCATATACGGCTCTGTTATTCTAGTGCTTCTGTTATTCCAGTGCTTCTGATCTCAATGGTGATATTGGACCTTTTGTCAGTAGTCTAGATTTAGAAGAATACATCAGCACTGGATGTTCTGGACATAATCACACAGGTGATAATGGCAAGTATGTGTATATACATTTGTGAGGTCATGTGAAATCAGATGCATATGGAGCTATGTATGTTTTCTGAATCACAATTATTAAAAATGTGAAAAACAGAACTAGTTAATTTTAACCCTTCAACTTGCAACTTTGTCACAGCAGAACTGGCTGAAAATTGGGCCAGTTGTTCATTTTTATGAGCTTTGTGAATAATAAAAATAAAATAAAACAAAATAAAAAAAATAAAAAATCATATAATAAGGATTATATGGGTCTGTAAAGGTGTCTCAGCCAAAAAACATTTTCTTATACAACCCCAGTTCTAATGAAGTTGGGACGCTGTGTAAAACTTAAAAACATACAGAATACAATGATTTGCAAATCCTTTTCATCCTGTATTGAACTGAATAAACTACAAAGACATTATATTTAATGTTCAAACTAATCAGTTTCATTGTTGTTATGCAAATATTCACTCATTTTCAATTTGAAGCCTGCAACCTGTTCCAATAAAGCTCGGACAAGGGCAACAAAAGAATGGGAAAGTTGAGGAATGCTTAAAATAAACCTCTTTGGAACATTCCACAGGTGAACAGGTTAATTGGAAACAGGTGAGTGTCATGATTGGGTATAAAAGGAGCATCCCCGAAGGGCTCAGTCATTTACAAGCAAGGATGGGGGCAGGTTCACCTCTTGTGAACAACAGCATGAGCAAATAGTCCAACAGTTTAAGAACAATGTTTCTCAATGTACAATTGCAAGGAATTTAGGGATTTCATCATCTATGGTTCATAGCATCATCAAAAGATTCAGAGAATGGAAAATAGAACAAGGATCAGGACTTTGCCGGGTATGGCGCAGCCGGGGCCCCACCCTGGAGCCAGGCCTGGTGTTAGGGCTCGAATGTGAGTGCCTGATCGCCGGGCCTTTGCCCACGGAGCCCGGCCGGGCTCAGCCCGAAAGGACAACATGCAAAGTCTCTGGTGCCTGTCGTGGTAACAATCCCCGAACCCGGTGGTGGACACCGGAAGTAAGGGATGTTGTCGGGCTGAAGATGGAGTCCTATCAGGCCTTGCTGGCTTGTGGGACCCTTGAAGCAGCTGACAAGTAGCGTCAGGCAGCCCGTGCAGTCACAGAGGCAAAAACTCTGGGCTAGGAGGAGTTTGGGGAGGCCATGGAGGAGGACTATCAGTCGGCCTCAAAGAAATTCTGGCAAACTGTCTGACGCCTCAGAAGGAGGAAGCAGTGCTTCACCAACTCTGTTTACAGTGCGGGTGGAGAGCTGCTGCTCTTTGAGGACGTTCTCAATCCCATTGTCACATCTTCCAAGGAGGAAGCAGAGATTGAGGACACAGAGGCGACCGATAGTCGAGCCTCAGATCCAAGAGGAACTGAGGCTTGTTTTCGTCCTGGTTGCAGAACACTGGACAAGCTCTATACTCTCCATCGGGTGCTCAAGGGCTCATGGGAGTTTGCGCAAGTAGTCCACATGGGCTTTGTGGACCTGGAAAAGGCATTCGATCGTGTCCCTAACGGTGCCCTTTGGGGGGTGCCCCGGGAGTATGGGGTCCGGGGCCCTTTGCTAAGGGCTGTCCGGTCCCTGTATGACCAGAGCGGGAGCTGTGTTCTCATTGCTGGCGGTAAGTCAGACCTGTTCCCAGTGCATGTTGGACTCCGCCAGGGCTGCCCTTTGTCACCGGTTCTGTTCATTGTGTTTATGGAGAGAATTTCTAGCAGCAGCCAGCTCTGGTCGGGGGTCTGGTTTGGGGACCACAGGATCTCATCTCTGCTGTTTGCAAATTATGTTGTCCTGAAGGCTTCTTCGAGCCAGGACCTGAAGAGGCACTGGGACAGTTTGCAGCCAAGTGTGAAGCGGTTGGGATGAAAAACATCACCTCCAAATCCGAGGCTATGGTTTTCAACTGGAAAAAGGTGGTTTGCATTCTTCGAGTGGGTGGAGAGTCCCTGCCTCAAGTAGAAGAATTCAAGTATCTCGGGGTCTTGAGTAAGGTAAGGATGGAGCGTGAGATTGACAGGCAGATTTGTGCAGCGTTGTGATAAAGAAGGAGCTGAGTCGAAAGGCAAAGCTCTCGATTTACCAGTCAATTCCTACCCTCACCTATGGTCAGGAGCTTTGGGTAATGACCGAAAGGACACGATCTCAGATACAAGCGCTCAAAATGAGTTTCCTCCGCAGAGTGGCTGGGCGCTCCCTTAGAGATACGGTGAGGAGCTCAGTCACATGGAAGAGCTCGGAGTAGAACTGCTGCTCCTCGATGTCGAGAGGATCCAGCTTAGGTGTCATCTATTCTAGATGTCTGGGGAGGCGTACGGGCACGTCCCACTGGGAGGAGGCCCCAGGGAAGACCCAGGACATACTGGAAGGACTATGTCTTTCGGCTAGCCTGGGAAAGCCTCGGGATCCTCCCAGAAAAGCTGGAAGAAGTGTGTGTGTGTGTGTGTGTGGAGAGGGAAGTCTGGGCCTCCTTCCTGAAACTGCTGCCTCCGCGACCCGGCCCTGGATCAAGCGGAAGAAAATAAAAAAATAATTTAAAAAATGGAATGGAATGGAAAAATGATTAGTGTCCTCAGTTCCCAAACACTTATTGATTGTTGTTAAAAGGAAAGGTGATGTAGCACAGTGATAAACATGCCTCTGTTCCAGCTTTATTGGAACATGTTGCAGACATCAAATTGAAAATTAGTGAATATTTGCTTAAAAACAATAAGGTTTATCAGTTTGAATATTAAATATCAAGTCCTTGTAGTTGATTTATTTCAATATAACTTGAAAAGGATTTGCAAATCATTGTATTCTGTATTTTTTTTTTAGGTTTTACACAGTGTCCCGACGTCATTGGAATTGTCTCCAGTTTCAGCTGAAACTACCCTATTCAGCCCTTTACGACCCTGCTATTGTTCTCATTTTTCTGGGTTTTAGGATGGAGTTATAGATGGGGAGAGATTATGTCTCAGCCCCCCATTCCTGTTTAAGGAAGGATTCTCTTTCCTAACAAAAATAGCTTCTTTGACTCCCCTTTCAAACTATTTATTTTCTCTGGCTAAGATTTGAACTTCACTATCTTCAAAGGAGTGGTTAGTGGCTTTGAGATGGAGATCTATGGCGGACCTGGGTCCAAACTCTCATGCCAGTGTTGGTACATCCTGTTATGGAGTAGCTGTTTAGTTTCTCCAATATAACACTCACTGCACTCTTCACTACACTGAATAGAGTAAACTACATTACTTTGTTTGTGGCTTGTTTTTAGCAAACTCCATGTGAGCGTTCATGTGTCTAGCACTGAGGAGAGGCTTCAGTCAGGCCACTTTGCCACAAAGCCCCGAATGGTGGAAGGCTGCAGTGATGGTTGACTTTCTAGACCTTTCTCCCATCTTCCGACTGCATCTCTGTAGTTCAGCCACAGGGATCTTTGGGTTTGGCCGAACGGCCAGCTCTAGGAAGGGTTCTGGTCATCCCAAACATCTTCCATTTAAGGATTATGGAGGCCATTGTGCTCTTAGGAACTTTAAGTGCAGCAGATTTTTTTTTTTTTTTTTTTGGAACCTTGGCCAGATCTGTGCCTTGCCACAATTCTGTCACTGAGCCCTTCAGGCAGTTCCTTTGACCTCATGATTCTCATTTGCTCTGACATGCACTGTGAGCTGTAAGGTCACAGGTCGTATATAGACGTGTGTGGCCTTCCTAATCAGGTCCAGTCAGTATAATCAAACACAGCTGGACTCCAATGAAGGTGTAGAACCATCTCAAGGATGATCAGAAGAAATGGACAGCACCCGAGTTAAGACTAAGTTTATGACTGTGTGATATTTCAGTTTTTCTTTTTTAATAATTGTGCAAAAATTTCAACAATTTTGTGCTTCTCTGTCAACATGGGGTGCTGTGTGTGCATTAATGAGGAAAAAAAAATTTAATGATTTTAGCAAATGGCTGAAGTATAACAAAGAGTGAAGGGGCCTGAATACTTTTTGTACCCACTGTATGTTGTCATAAGAGCTGCTCATCCAATACTGGATACATTTTGCTCAAATACATGCCTTTAAATTTAAAATGCAATGTGTAATTTTTCTGGTGGTGGGGCTGCCACCTGCTTGAATCCATGGAGATGTTATTAGTTTGCCTAGAATGTCCTCTCAAATAGCCAACAACACAGCCAACCAACATACAGTAGGCAACAGTGGCAACAGTTATGTGTTCGTCCTCATGCTATTGTTTCTCCTCTGATCCACAGGTTGGCGGTGCAATTCCACATTCCATAGATGAATAGACAAGGCAAGGCAAGTTTATTTGTATAGCACAATTCGTACACAAGGTAATTCAAAGTGCTTTACAGAATAAGAAAGACATTAAAATCACACAAATCAAAACATAAATAATCACCCAATCTGCAACTCTCTCACCCACTCGTTTGCACCCTTTAAAAACTCTCTCTCACACTATTTAAACACTGTCTTCCTCAGTTTAAGAACTTTCCCATTACTTTACAAAACTTTCCTGTCACTTTACTATAATAAAAGTCCGTCAGTCCATGTTTCTTTTGTCATCATAAAATTACCATTAAAGGAGAAGAGTGCAGAATAAAAACCTTTCAGTCGTATGCACAGCTAAACAGAACTGTTTTGAGCCTGGATTTAAATATTGTCAAAGTAGAGGCCTGTCTCACATTTTCAGGAAGACTGTTCCAGGTTTTAGCTGCATAAAACTGAAACGCTGATTCCCCATGTTTAGTCCTGACTCTGGGCATTAGCAGGAGGCCGGTCCCTGAAGTCCTCAAATTGCGAGATGGTTCATATGGCACTAACATGTCGGAGATATACTTTGGACCTAGGCCATGGAGAGACTTATACACAAGCAGAGCTGCTTTAAAGTCTATTCTCAGAGCTACAGGAAGCCAGTGCAGAGACCCGAGCACAGGACTTATGTGCTCGTACTTCCTGGTTCTAGTCAGGACCCGAGCAGCAGCGTTCTGGATGTACTGCAGCTGTGTTAAGGCCCGTTTGGAGAGGCCAGTGAGCAGGCCATTGAGTCCATTGTTACCCCTAGATTTCTAGCCTGATTTGAAGGTTTTAGGGAGAGAGACTGAAGGTGACTGCTGACACGTTCTCTATGTTTCTGTGAGCCAAAGATGATGACTTCAGTCTTGTCTGAGTTTAGCAGAAGAAAGTTGTTTTGCATCCACACACTGGTCTGTTGGATGCAGTGGCAGAGTGAATCCACTGGTCCATATTCACCTGCTGCCAGTGAGACATAGATCTGAGTGTCATCTGCATAGTTGTGGTAGGACTACAGATGGAAATTAGCATTTTGCTAAATCTGGTGCAGCCATCTTTTTAATGCATCTGCACACTGTCCTTCAAATAAATAAATAAAATAAAAAAAATAAGACACATTATTGCTGTGTATTAACTGGCCTAATGGCAGCATGTAGAGATTGAACAGCAGGGGTCCCAGGATTGAACCCTGGGACACCCCACAGGTCAGGGACATTTTATCTGATATACATTTTCCAATTTCAACAAAGTAGTCCCTGTTTTCTAAATAGGACTTGAATCAGTTTAGTGCCCTACCAGAGATGCCCACCCCAAGTCTCTGTAAGAGAATCCCATGATCCACAGTGTCAAAGGCAGCACTCAGATCTAACAGGATCAATACTGAGACTTTGCCGGCATCAGTGTTCTGGCGGATGTCATTTGTCACCTTGATAAGAGCAGTCTCAGTGCTGTGGTGGGGTCTAAAACCTGATTGGAAGACATCAAAGGAGTTGTCCATTTCGAGGAAGTTAATAAGTTGTTGGTAAACAACTTTTTCGAGGACTTTGCCTAAAAACGGCAGATTTGAGATCAGTCGATAATTGTTCGATATTGTGGCATCAAGACTGCTCTTCTTTCGGAGAGGCTTGATAACCGCAGTTTTCAAAGCACTTGGGAATGTTCCTGATTGAAGTGACATATTAACTATGTGAGTGAGTGGTGACAGTAAACTGTTGAGCACAGACTTTAGAAATTTTGTGGGTAACACATCGAGGCAGCATGTAGATGAACTCGGACTGGTGACAATCTCTTGGACAGTTTTGTCAGTTACAGGTGCAAAGTGAGTCAGCTCTAAGTGTCTAGGTGGGTGCTGGGTTGTTATTTGTGTTCTGGAATTTATGTCATTTTTAATGCCCTGAACCTTGTCATTAAAGAACACTGCAAACTCATTGCACTTAGATGTGGAAATTAGTTTTAACGGCAGTGGAGCTGGGGGATTTGTTAATCTGTTTACCATTGCAAACAGGACACGAGAGTTGTTACTACAACTTCCAATAATGTCAGAAAAATACCTTTGCTTTGTTCTACATAAACTGTGGTTGTATATGTGCATCTTTTTTCTGTAAATCTCACAATGAACCTGGAGCTTTGACTTGCGCCATTCCAGCTCGGCCCTCTGGCACTCCCTTTTCTGTACCCTGACCGAGTCATCATTCCTCCATGGCGCTTTCTGCTTATCTTTAACCATTTTAACCTTCATCGGGGCAATGGTGTCCAGAACATTCAAAACACTCAAAGTTACAGAGTTCAACAAATCATCAACATTAGAACATGAGGCATTTTCAAAGTGTATCATTTCCATGAACTGACTAAACCATCAAAGTCTGTGCATTCGACTGAAAGCATCTCAGTAAAATCCTCAATAAAACTCAGACAGTGCTGGGGAGGTTTGTATATGACTAAGTAGAGTATGGAGGGGGATTGTTTTAGCTCCATTTTGAATGAAACATACTCAAAAGATGAAAACACCCCAAATGACAATCTGTGAGTAACTAAATTATCTCTAAAAAATGCACACACACCTCCATCCTTTTTCTTTACTCGTGTTTCAGATACTAGCGTTGTGTCCTTTGGCAAGAGACTTAACCACCCTCTCCAGTATCTGTGTACACTGGTATATGAATGTGTGAATGTGTGAGTGGATCAATGTGGCATATAAATGTGATCACTTACCATTTAACTTTTATGCTAACTGCCATTTACATCCATTGATGTTATATTACATTTTTTTGTTTACAGTTTCAGTGTAGTTAGCCCCTCCCCTCAGATAGATTTAAAGGCAGTGGCCACCAGCATTCTGACCAGAACTGAAGAAGCGGCTTGGATGAGCAGCGAAACGTCTTTACTCCTACAAGATTTGTCCAGTTGACAGATTTAATTTCGTTGTTTGCTATATATTAACTTGCCTGGGATCAAAAATACGCACTCAATACAGTGATGTGAGTCTGGTCACCAGTGAATCTACCCATTTCAAATGGGTGTGATTGACAGGTGGATTAGCCAATCGGGGACATGCAAATTCAATTATTTTTTTGTAAATCACATGAGTGAGCTCCTTTGTTTCATATGTGTTACTAAAAAAAAAAAAAAAAAAGATTGCATGATCACATCTGACTGGGCTTGAGATGTAACGGAGGGTCTGTGGTCTGTTTAAAAAATACAAAAAGATAACATTCTGGATTTGCTAGGAAATGTACTAACAGCTCTTGAGGTCAAAATAAGTCTGTTAAAACAAGTACTTCACTCTGATGGGTAAAAGTATCACAACAGTGGAACAAACAGAAAAATCTAACTTTTGTTAAATTCACTAATACACAAAGTGCTTCCCTCTGTACTAATGAGCTGCATCTAAAATTTTATTAATCATCCTTGCGTTTATATAGATTTTTAAATGACAATATCTTAAACATATGTTCATTATACGTGAAGTTTAGATAAGTTAAGGTGAACTTTGACCTACTCACTTCAAATGTCAGTATTGTGCGCGTGACAATACCAGTGCTCCGCTCACGAGTGCTGTGAAGATGCGATGAATGCAGTTTCTTCCTCCAAAACATGGTAGAAAATAAAGAGATCACTTTCACAACGATGTAAGACTGTAAAAGAAACCTGCGCATATCTCATCTGTGGAGCGACTGTGGTGACGGCAAAGTGGCACAATGTGGAGGGACACTTCACTACCTCTCACAAAACTTCACACTAACTACCCACAGGGACGCGCACTCCCCACGAGGACGCACACTATGGGCAGAACAAGCCCAGAGCTAAACGCAGCTTTGAGTAAACAACAGGCTTTTTTCATGACACCAGTGAAAAGGTCACACAACGCAACCGAGATTTATTTAAAAATATGTAAACTTATTTTTCTTTAACATTACATAATTGATAACTTTATGAAACATGGTGCAATGTATATTATTTATGTTTTCTTAAAAAGGTTTGTCAATGGATAGTGAAAATGGGACATTTTTCCTATGAGATGTAGTGATGTAAGTGTCATCTGAAAATTTAACAATTACTAAGATTAGTAAAGTTAAAGTGCTGAATACTGATATCTGTTTCTCTCCTTGCTCATTGTTGATAATTATTTTGAGAAATCATTAATATGATCAGTGTCTTGCAACATGATCAGTGTGTTCACATAGATGATTATCATTTATCATTATTAATAATGTATAACTAAAGGCAAACTGAGATAATGTGTTATTTCAGAAGAGCGTTTCAAACTGATAACCCTTCGTATGACTCAGTGTCCATAAAGTAGCTCTCAGGTTAAAAAAGGTTGGTGACCCCTGTTCCAAATACAACTTCGAAAGTGTAAATGACAAGGTAAATGACAACTGCAACATGGCTAAAAACTCTGAAAAGTTGATTTTGCATAATGCTTTAAGGCTTTGGCAACTCAGGTTCAGTTGTGACTGTAACACCTTTTAAAAAAAAACTGTAAGAGTGCAAGCTACATACAGTTCCTTTAAAATCCTGTATTCATTATAATCAATATCCCATACTGTCATATTATCTCATTTATTTGTAAAATATACATTTCTCTCTTTTAGCAACTCTTGTTGGACATACAAGTTTATAAAAAGTTTTGCATCAAATATTTCATAATATATTTCTTGCATATTTTGTGCTGGCAACACCACTTTTCTATATCTTATAACTAACGACAACTCCATAAGAATATCCCCTCAGACAGTGGTTCTCAATTTGCCTACAACCAGTGTCAACAAAATCAACAAAGATGCTGCAGACTTGCCCAGAGGTATCATCTGCATAAGTTTGAGGAAGTGAATGCTGATTCAAATGGAGATGACCAATTGGTTAAAAAGGTGCCCAAGGATAAAGGTTAGTTATGTGGAGGGGGGGGGGCTCTGTCGGGGGTACTATTCACAGCGACATCTCTCGAGCCGGGGTGAGGCCTGAGGGAAAGCCTGGGGTCCACCAAGCAGAAGGGGCTGGAAAATCTGCTTTTGGTGCAGGGCTATGAAGCGAAAAGTGTGTTGGTTTTATGGTGTGTGTTTGCGATTATGTAAGTTTTATACTTGTAGAGGCGGGTATATATATATATATATATATATATATATATATATATATATATATATATATATATATATAACCTGCTAGCAGCCACATTTCAAATAGGTAAGTGAGCATGCTGCTGCTATGTTCATATCTTGGTTTATTGTGTATATGAACATAAATAACAGACAAATCTTAACAATGATGCCATTGTTAAGAATCCACTCCCTGCTAAACCAGCAGTGTCAGCTAGAAGGGGCGTTACCTTCAACAGCCTCACTTCAGATTGGCTCTTCGGTTGGTATGATACTTGCAGTCAGAACTCCAAATATGGAAATCGGTTCCAAATTCATCCCTATAACGGCTAGCCTCAATGAGCTTCATTTGACTTACGCTACGCTATGGGTGACATCACACTCACTTAAGCCACTTCTTTATATGTGTGGATGAATAGTTGTATAACTTAAATGTGCACTATGCAATTTCTGTTGGAGGGTCCACTATCTGCTTGCCATCTTGGAGATGATGCCACCAAGGTTCTCTTTACTTACATACCTCCTCTGGTATCACAGTGTGCACTTGTAAAGAGGATTTATTAAAGCTACTCTCTGAGACATTTTAAGTGGCCTAAATTGAGCCGTTAAACATTATGATACAAAGGCAAATATCTGGCAGCTCATCTCTGCAGTGTAATTATGCTCTGTGCTGTACTGTCATATCCCCGGATTCTCCACTCTCTCTCCCTCTTTCTTTCTCTCCTTTCTTTCTGTGTCCCTCCCTGTCTCTACCTCTCCTATCTGACTTTTCTTCTTCTTTCTCCCTTCTGTCTATATTTCTCCCTACTTTGTCTTTCTCTCCTCTCATCACTCTTTCTGCCTTCTTAAGTCCCTTCCCTCCTGTCCTTCACACTTTCTGTTCTCTTACCTCTCTTTATCTCTTTTCTCTCTCCTTATGTTTTTTTCTGTCTCCTTCTACATCACTCTTCACCCCTCCCTTCTTCCTTTTTTGTTTTTACAAACTCTCTGCAACTTCCTCCCTCACTCACTTTCTTCATTCTCTCTTGGTCTCACTTCTTTTCTTTTCCCCTTTCCATCCATCGCTCATCTCTCCCAATTATTCTCTATCTCTCTTTCTTTTTCTGTCACTCATTTTCCTCTCTTTCTTTTTGTCTTCCTCTATCGCTCCCCTCACCTCCCCTTCTCTCGCTCCTTCTTTCTTTCTCCCACCCTTTCTCTTCTCTCTCTCTCTCTGACTATCTCCCTTTTCTACATCCTCTCTCTCCCCTTCCCACTCTCTCTCCCTCTCCCTCTATCCATCTCTCCCACTCAGTCGCTTTAAAATTTGATTATGCAGTCGATTCCTTAAATTCCCCATAGTAGTTTATGGCAGCTGTCGGCAAGAGATTTGCCAGTGGACTTGTACTTATGAAATTGCTATGGTCCTCGTGTCTCTCGGAGTGCTATAAAGCGGGTCTTTTTTATGGCACAGATGGATGGGTGGGTGTAAGGACATGACAAAGGCCACTGGAGGGGCCGACACTGGATGACCCCAAAGTTGCAAAAGAAGACCACTTAACACTTCGTAATGATATTTAACCATGACCATAGCCCACTACATTAAAACACATTTGGTTAAGTGGGAGTGGCAGATAGTTTGCTACACATGCTATAACTGTCAAGACTGGTAATGATATAACATACTGTACGTGCACAGAACAAAAGCATATACAAAAGTAGATAGATTCTTGTACAATTAGACATTTTAATGGTACAGTGGTCCCTCGTTTATTGCGGTGGTTACGTTCCAAAAATAACCTGCAATAGGCGAAATCTGCGAAGTAGTCAGCTTTATTTTTTATTTTTATTATATATGTTTTAAGGCTGTAAAAACCCTCACCACACACTTTATACACTTTTCTCAGACAGGCATTAACATTTTCTCACATTTCTCTCTTGTTTAATTAATTAATAGTGACTCACGTGTATTTCCCAGTTCCTCTGACCGTGCCTCTTTGCCCTGGCGCTGCTCTGCTGTAGTGTCAATCGAACATTTATGTAAATTTAACACATAAATGCAGCTTATGTATACAAATCAAATATTAAATCTTTCGATATGAAATTATTAATGTAAACATAAAACAGCATTTATAACAAAATATTAACACTCAACTATGAGAACAATAGCAGGTTAGTTAAGGGCTGAATAGGGTAGTTCCAGCTGAAACAGGAGACAATAGATGTTTATGGTTTCAGTGTAGTTAGCCCCTCCCTTCAGATGGAGTTAAGGCAGTGGCAACCAGCAAGCTGACCAGAACTGAAGAAGCGGCTTGGATGAGCAGCGAAACGTCTTCACTCTTATGATTTGTCCAGTTGACAGATTTTAGCTTTGTCTTTTGCTATGGAGGGTTTACACAGATATCTTACAAAAGAAGAGATGAATTGTACCAGATTTAGCTACTGCGTTTGGGGCTTCACATTTGGTTTGACCCAAACTACAATGCTGTTCTGTGATGGGTCGTCTAGTGGTATAAACCCAAAGGCACACGCAGGAGTAGTACAAGGTGGATTTTTGCTGGGAACGCACAAATATAACAGGAATTCATCTTGCTGTGCAACGTGATGGTGTCAATATTCAATCATGTGGTAGTTGTAACTCGTCAGTGTCAAGTTCATGACCCATCCATAATGAAATGATAAGGTTCAACATTTGTGGATTTTCTGTTGAGACCATTTTATCAAATACAGACAATTGCCCATAGAGAGACCCCTGCCATCCATATGAAATTATAACATCAACTTCTACAGCTTGGTGAATGCCACAAACAAAGGTTCAGGTGTAATGCTAAGGCCATGAAAATTGTGACAGGAAGTGCTTCGGGATTAAAAATAGCCAAATCACAGTCACTGGATCGTTGTGACAAAAAAATTAAACAGGAAGTGAATTCAACTGAAAATAAAGATGTATTTATAACCTCAAATCGGCATGTGGCCTTCTCTCATTCTTTTCTGAAAACCAACATGTTTGCTGGGGTTCTTGTTTCCGTGGTGATGGGGGAACTGCAGCAACTCGAGGACACATTAGTCACAGCCTCTCGTCTCTTAAGGCTGGTCAACCATTTAGCGCTGCATCTCGTTAGAGCTCATGTAAAGTAGGCCAGATCAGAGCTCCAATGATAACCACACACAGCCCCACTGGCCGCACTGCCACAGGAAATACTATGATCACTGGAATAGTGCCCTCTTAAAGATATACAAACAATATGGGAGTGTGAAATATATTTAGTGTTGTCATGATCCATGTTTTCCCTGCTCCCTGTTTTGCCTCCTGTCTTGCTCCTTCCCTTCCCTCACCTGCCTGAGCCGGAGCTGGGCAGAGCTCCTGGCTCCTCCCGCGCGCACCTGTAACTCATCAGCGCAATCAACGCCACCTGCCGCGGGATAAGAGGAGCCAAGACCAGACACTCGGTGCCAGATCATCTGCGTGTCAACGTGATTATCTTGCTTGTCCTTGCTTTTTGTATTTTTGCACTCTGTACTCTGCACTCCACGTCAGTGGACCCTGCCTCGCACCCTGCTCCTCGCTATGACTCTGCTCGCCTTGTCTTCATCCCTGCACTCCACGACCCCAGACCCTGGCTCGCACTCTGCCCCCTGCTCCTGTACTGACCTCACCGTCGTCTCCTTCCCATTCCACATTCCACCCCAGGACCCTGGCCTGCACCTCGCTCATCACCAGATCTACATTCATTATTGTTCAATTTATCACTTATTGTAAATTAACACTGTAAACCTTTCCCCGAGTCCTGCATCTCTTGGTCCAATCCGCCTGCATTACGACAAGTGTATAATGTGTTTCTATTGTTGGTCAACTTAGCCTAGCTTTAGGAAACAAAATTATTTTGGGAAGATTACTCAAATTTTATATTATTCTACTAACCTTGGTTAGTAGACCTAACGGTTGTTGAGCAAGACACGTCACATCTCAGTCAATTTAAAGCGATTTTTTTTTAGCAAACAAAAGAATCATACATCAAGCACACTTTATTAATCACATTATATATTTGCTTTACAACAAACACAGGTTGCCAAATTTGATCCACCTGACATGGTATTATGGTTGTTGTATCAATGAGCAAGGCATTTGGATGTACTAGAATAGCTACGTATGTTGTTTTAAGTTTGAGTGTGACCATCGACAAATTCCATTCTTTTAATAAAATAAAGGCTATAATTGGCTAAAACCAAATTGGCCAAACAACAATGAAAGGCTAAAATATTCTCATTGGACCTCACCTGTTATTAATAGAAATACACAAATAGTGACACTGAATGCTCCAAATGTTGCTTGAAATTGACAACAATAACACACAAAACATTGCCAAATGTATCATCCTGAACTCAATTAACTTTGCACATAAATTACTGCGTGTGTGATGGCAGCGCTAATCACACGTAACACACAAATCGATCCAAGCCTCTCACTGTTCTGCTAATTCAGACAGTGGGAGAAGAACTCTGGTAAGAATAAAACAAACCACTTTCACTTTGTATCAATGCAAGGATAGCATATGGTCTTAAGGTAACATATTTGCCACATACAGTATGTTTGTGTCGTAACGGTGGGTATAGCGGACCAAAGACGTGCAGGACTCGGGACAGGTTTACAGTGTTTTATTTACAGGTAGTGAAAGTTCAGTGTTAATAGTTCATGTAACACACACAGGGAGCAGGGAGCGGGAGGCGAACCAGACGAAAGTGGTGCCGAGCAGGGATGGGAAACCAGGACTGAGACGAGGACAGGATCAGGATGAGACCAGGGCAAGCCAGGCAGAGATGTCCAGAGCAGGCACGAAGACAGCCAGGGCCGGAGCACGACGGGACCAGGAACAGGGCCAAGGAAGACCCAGCAGGGATAGTCCAGAGAGCGGGAGACAGGGCCGGAAACGGGAAGCAAGCAGGAGGCCAAGACGGGACAGGAGGAAAGGCAGTGAGGAGGACTCCAGAGCTGGAGCGCAGAGGCAGGAGCAGGTCCAGACGGGTTTAACCTGGGACACGTGGAAACAGGGATGGATACGGAGAGATGGAGGTAGCTGTAACTGTACGGCGGATGGGTTGATTATCTTCGTGATTTTGAACGGTCCTAAGAATTGGGGGGAGAGTTTTGAGTGGGATGGTTTTGGAATATAGCCACACCATTGGGCCGGGTTGGTATGCGGGAGCCGGGACACGGCGCCGATCCGCTGCCGCCTTGATGCATCTGCCCGCCTGGAGTAGAGCCACCCTGGTCTTCTTCCACACTCTGCGGCAGCACTGGAGGTGATGCTGGACAGAGGGCACTTCCAGATCCCTCTCCGCCACTGGGAACAGTGGAGGCTGGTACCCGAGGGAGGCCTGCAATGGAGACACACCAGTGGAGGCACTCAACAGCGAGTTGTGGGCATATTCGACCCAGGGTAAGAAGGAGCTCCAGGTCGTGGGATTGGCGGAAGCTATACACCGGAGGGCCGACTCAAGGTCTTGGTTCGCCCGCTCAGTCTGCCCATTTGATTGGGGGTGGAACCCGGAGGTGAGGCTTACCGTGGCCCCCAGACCCTCACAAAAAGCCCGCCACACCTGTGAGGTGAACTGGGTCCCCCGGTACGAGACGATGTCCGTCAGGATCCCATGAAGGCGAAAGACGTGGGCAGTGAGCTGGTCCACGGTCTCCTTTGCCGTGGGGAGCTTGGGTAGGGCAATGAAGTGGGCGGCCTTAGAAAAGCGGTCCACTACCGTGAGGATTACTGAGTTGCCCTGGGACACGGGAAGGCAGGCGGCCATATAGTCTCGGGTGTCTCGGTCCATGGTGGGCCACCAGAAATGCCGCTTCAGTAGGGAGAGAGTCCAACTGGCACCGGATGGCAAGCAAATTTAGAGCAGTGGGCCCACTCGAGAACCTGGGGACGGACAGGGTTAGGCACGAATAATTTGCCAGGTGGGCCATTACCTGGGTCGGGGTCATTGGCTTGGGCTGCCCGAACAATGTCCTCGACTTCCCAATGGACGGCCGCTACCACACGGGGGGGTGGTGGGTTCAGAGGCAGCCGAGCTCTCCTCATGAGCGAACTGCCGTGAGAGGGCGTCAGGTTTAACATTCCGGGACCCGGGGTGATAGGTAAGGGTGAAGTTGAACCGACTAAAGAAAAGGGACCAACGGGCTTGGCGAGCGTTAAGGCGTTTAGCGGACTGGATGTAAGCGAAGTTTTTATGATACGTCCAAACTAAAAATGGAAACTCTGCCCCCTCGAGCCAGTGACGCCACTCTTCCAGGGCCAATTTAACAGCGAGGAGTTCCCGATCCCCCACATCATAATCATCGCCTCTGCTGGGGACAGGCGGCGGGAGAAAAAGGCACAGGGAAAAAGGCAATTGTGAGGGTCAAACCTTTACGAGAGGACCGCCCCCACCCCAGTGTCCGACGCGTCCACCTCAACTACAAACTGCCGAGACGGGTCGGGCTGGTGGAGGATAGGAGCCGAGGTGAACCGGTGCTTGAGTCTATCAAACGCAGACTGTGCTTCCGGAGACCAAGTGAACGGCAATGCGGGCGAGGTCAATTTAGTGAGGGGTGAGACGACTCGACTGAAGTCACGAATGAACCGTCTATAGAAGTTTGCAAAGCCAATGAATCGTTGGAGCTGCTTGTGGTTGGCAGGAACCGGCCAATCCGTGACTGCCTGGATCTTCTCCAGGTCTGCTTTAACCTGCCCCCGCCCCACTATGAAACCCAGAAAACTGACCTCCTCGGCGTGGAATTCACACTTCTCTGCTTTAACAAATAACTTGTTCTCTACTAGGCGCTGGAGGACCTGGCGGATGTGATGACGGTGTTCCTGTGGAGAATTGGAAAAAATCAAAATGTCATCAAGGTATACGAACACAAATCGGTTAAGAAAATCGTCGTTGATCAGGGCCTGAAATACAGCTGGGGCGTTAGTAAGGCCGAATGGCAGGACCAGATACTCGAAATGGCCAACGGGGGTCTTAAAAGCGGTTTTCCATTCGTCCCCTTCCCTTATGCGCACCAGGTTGTACACGTTCCCTAAGTCGAGTTTGGAGAAGATGGTTGCTCCATGGAGGGGTTTGAATGCGGAATCCAAGAGAGGAAGTGGGTATTTGTTTTTTACGGTGATGTTATTTAGCCCCCTATAGTCAATGCAGGGACGTAATGTCTTGTCTTTTTTTGCTACAAAGAGGAACCCTGCACCTACTGGGGAGGAGGACGGGCGGATGATACCAGCGGCCAGTGAATTCCGTATATATTCCTCCATAGTCTCTCGTTCGGGTTTGGACAAGTTATACAGCCGGCTAGACGGTAAGGGGGCACCCGGCAAGAGATCAATTGCACAGTCATAGGGCCGGTGTGGAGGCAACGAGATTGCCCTACTTTTACTAAATACCTCCTGGAGGTCGTGGTACTCTGCTGGGACAGCTGAGAGGTTTGAGACATCCGAGGCGGGGCTGGAAGTGGGGTCGACCTTCCCTCCGGGGGACAGGGCCGACTGGAGACACTGGGCGTGGCATGTGGGGCACTGCGTGGCACTGCACTGAAAGCAAGTACTTAAGTAACTACATTGTAAATGTACTATTTATTCTAGGGCTGCACAATGTTGGGAAACACGGAAATGAAAAAGGTAAAAACAACTCCAGGAGTGTTAATATTTGAGAGAAGACTGAAATATGAACTGGTAAACTAATCAAAGAATCCAATGCATTTCAGAACATTTTTGAAGAGGCCTAAACTAAAGGTACAACATGACTGGATGTTTTGTTCTTTGTAGAGTATATATTATTTCAATAATTGCAGCCTTTACAATTTGTTAATTGTGCCACACAAATTTCAAATCAGTTGAGATATATGTTGCGGTTTTCTTTAATGATTGGGTATTACACTTCTATGCGGTATTCACTGTTAACATTACATATTTAGATCAACACATTACCTCTTATTATTTTGAACATGCTATATTTGCCAAAAAAACACATATTAAAATACATAATAAGTTTCAGTTTCATTTTGATGAGCCCCCCCCCTCCTTTTACTCTCTGAAGTCACTCCACCTTGAGAGTGCTATCCTGCTAATGAAACTAATGTTCCTTGCATCAGGTTTGAGAAGTTGTAGAGTAGTTGTTTTGTATTCTGCGTTTGTATAATTACACTGGTCAACACTAAATTTATTGTCTAAGATTTTTTAGCTGATTTAGGATAATTTTGATGTGCTGAATCCAAAAATCACATTGGTTTTGCTCAATCAGGTCAATGTTCTGAACTAAGCTACATATTTGTTTTTGGACGATTTTGTTTACATGTATGAGTATTTTCACGTCATATGATGCAAAATTCTGTTATATTTCTCGCTATAAACAAATTCTGAAGATTTTGCATGTGCCACTTATGACTAATTGTTTTTTTTTTTATATTACCAGTGAATGAAATGGCTTCGACTAGAAGATCTTGCAAAAATAAGCCTGACATATTCTGCTACATCTGCGGTGAATACACCAATGTTCCTAACAGGAATCAAGTCACAAGTTTCATAGAGCGTGCTTACCATGCTTATTTTGCTATTAAACTTGGTGACCAAGATGAAGCTTGGGCGCCACACATGGCATGCAAGTCATGCACCGAGTACCTGCGTCAGTGGACTAAAGGCAAGAAGAGTTGTCTGAAGTTTGGAATTCCCATGGTTTGGAGGGAGCCGACATCAATAGCTACTTCTGGGCTATTGATGTGACTGGGATCAACAGAAAGAACCGAAGTAGCCTCAAGTATCCTGACCGTGAATCAGCATGTTGTCCTGTAGCTCACTGTGATGAAATTCCAGTACCTGTCTTTGTAGAAGTTCCTGACATCAGTGACAAAGATTCCTCCAGTGTGGTTTTAATGATGATGCTCCACATCCTTTTTCCCAAAAGGAGCTAAATGTTCAGGTTTCCTGAGAATCTGGGATCACTGAGTGATGAGCAGGTGGAGAGATTCCATCAGGACATAAAAGAGATGGAGACCAGGTATCAGGGGTGCTGGGATGCAGTCATGATGGCTGATTACTGTTGGACTCTGAAGAGAGACATCCCTGCTGCTGAGCATTCAAGGGGTTCATAAAAACAGAAGTTCATGTCCTGAATTTTGCACAATGATAACGTAACGTTCCAATTTACATGTACTTACCTTTATCAATTAACATAACGTAACATTTAATTAATACATTCTGTTAGAAAACTATTTTTTATCTCCTAAAACATTTTTTGGATGAGAAATATTAAAGAAAATCAACTGATAATGTCACAAAATTGTAATAAATTTAATCACAAGATCGGATTTTTCAAAATCAAATTAGCATAAAAACCTGACCTGACTGAGAAAAATGGATATCATTTTTGGATTCAGCGGTGCAAAATGGTCCTAATTCAGTTGAAAAAACACAGACAACTTTCAAAAATGTTTTTTTTTGTAACCCAGTGTTATGGAAAATTGCCATGCAGGAGGATGTTTGATGAAAGTTTGTGAGTCTTGGACAGAATTGTACTGCTAATCCTAAGGAAGGTCAAATAGTGCCCTGGAGAGATTGCAAGAATACTCAAACATGCATAGATGACATTTAAAATCACTTCAGGCACATTTTGGATGAAGGAACATGGTAGAAATCTACAAAATGTCCATTTTGCATAATAACCCTTCTTTAAAAATGCCAAGAATAAATGTAGTGCTTGCTTGGTGTTGTGAGAGCGCTCACGTATGCTAACCCAACAATAGGGCTAGCAGCTGTGTTAGCCGATAAGTGATCTATCTCCACTGCAGTGAGCACATTATATCAGTGAGCTGTGAAACGGGCTATTACCAGACAAGCATCACTCACGCTTCAGTGTCCGACGCTTTCTGTGATAAAGTGGTGCAGTCAGTAACAGGCAAATTAACTCCATCTACATTCGATTACATGTAGTTTTAATGTCATTATAAATGTGACAAAGCAGCACAATTGAGTTTCAACTGCAAGAGGCGAATGCATCATGTGTGAAATATACAGGGGAGGGATAATGTCTGTCAATAGGGACAGATATAACTAATGTCATGTTTAGTATGGAAAGGAGCAGTATGCGAACTCTAATGTGGTTTATTTTTTCAAACTGGTTAGGTTCATATGACATAATATTCTTAGCTGTCCATAATTTAGCAATGAGTTGGAGGAGGCATTAAAATTCTATGGTAGAATTTGCCTTTTAACTGGTAATATCTCAGTAATTATTGGACCAATTAATATGAAACAAAAATTAGTTGTTTGGGACATAGGCAAAACATTTTTTTTTCAAGTTGGTGCTCAGTGCATGTGCACTCCTGGACGCACATGCACATGCAACCATATATTTCACTGTTTCCCTCGAGTTTCTCATGTGGTCACTTTCTGTTTAGTGACAGACCCTGACCAGCAGGTCCAGGTAGTTTTGTTATGCTACTGTTATGTATCCTCATCTCACTTTCTCTGGTGTACTCAACAGCTGACCGCTCAGCACACATGGAATTTCTGCCTATGGTTTGAGAAGTGAAGGCAGCAAGAGACGATTATCTAATAACAAACACAAACATGGAAGAAATTGCTTTTTTTGGATAAATGTGTATTGGCTTAACCTTAAGTGGCACTTTTTCTTTGGCATCTCCGTTCTTTTACAATATATGTGGCAATGAGAATTAATTATGGGAAAAAAAAGAAAAAAGCTAAAGCAACATGATCAGTAATAACTACATGCAATAGTAATGGACATGGTTTTGACAGCAGAAATCCTCAGAATGACACTGGAGACCTCTGAAATTCTTACTGTGACATAATAATCTTGATTAAATTGAACAACCTCATAAACAAGATTAGTGTTAAAGAAGCATCATCTCCAGACTTGTTTTTGCTGAAACACTGGTTAACATAGTTAAAAGCTCAAAAACTTGATTTTGCATGATTACTCCTTTAACCTTGCTCAGGTGTCTGAAAAAAGCTGTTGTACCTGTGCACATACAGACAAATTATTGACAAATTAATGAATAAATACTGAAATGCCAAATGATTTCTGAGAACTGGAACAACTACCTACTATCTTTTGTGGTTTGAAAAATCAAGCACCCCAGCTTTTACTAATTCAAGCTACGGTAAACCCAATTAAAGATGCAAAGATGTGGTTGCGTTATAAATAGGAATGTATCAGTGTCAGACTGAAAAGAATATCACATTGTGCATAGCATTACAAAAGGGAACTCTTTGTCAGAGTCAGTTGTCTACTACTCTGAAATCCTTACAATCACTCTCAATAGTGCAGAGTTAGAGATAAACTTTATCATAGAAATTTAAAATAGTGTTTCACTTTACAAAATATCTCAAAGTCTTAGAAAATAGTTGGCTTGTGAATTCAGTGCTGCAGACTCCATTACATAGTCAGTAACAGAGATGTATTCTGTTAGCAGTAGAGGCCCACACTAAATAAAACATTGAATAAAAAAGTTGAGGTGGAAGAAGATAGACTTTTGTATGAAGGACACAAAATTCACTCATCTAAATTCTCTTCTTGGAGGCAGAGCATGGATAAAATCAGGAGGCAATCTAAGCTATTATGGGTATGAAGCTGGCTAAATCTTGGACATTGGCACATTTAGTATATGGTCAAAACAGAAATTGACATCTCTCATACTCATCTCGCATTTTTGTCAGACTTGTTGGAGAATCAGTCATCTTCATTTGACCCATCCCGAGGCAAATTTTGTAGTTCCAGATCTTGAACTAGGAGTTGATGAAGGGTTAGCTACTGTGTATGGGGGTGACTTAAAGGGCACATGTGTAAAATTGACTTTCTCTCATCAAAAATATACCTGGACTTGCATTTTGCTTCATTCATGCTTGTTTCAGTAATCCTGTTTATGAAGTCCTCTCACTCAAAACAACAGTCAGAAATCACTCAGTTACAATTTCCCCCAAAATGTGACCAGTCCATAAATCATTGACAGACTTGTTGTGAACATTTCTTAGTCAAATAGCCTACAACTCTATACTTATGTTAACATGCTGAGACTATGTTGCTTAATGGCTAGCATGTTTTTTCATGACAATTTTCAGTTCTACCAGTACATAGCATACTAACCTCAAATTATTCCCTTTAATCATAAGGTTCTTTGTAGACTATGTTCTGGGTAGTTCAGAGATACTGAGGTTTAAGGTTCTGACCACTCATAGAACACAATGCAATTGGGATTTTTTTTTGCTCATAAACACCTGAAATAGTTACCAAATAAATCATCTCCAGACTTGTTTTAAGCATTTCTGCCATTGTTTTCCCTATCCTTTTCCTTGTTTTCCTTTTCCTGCCAGGAGATGGTGAGTTGCACCAGGTCAGAGTATAGGGAGCACTGCGGCTGTGAAATGAGAAATGATGGGTTTCTTTTTTTTGTTTTTTTGCTTTAATTATGGCAAAGGTGCTCAAGGAGTGCATGTTGAAAGCCCAGTAACAATAGGCAAGGCAAGTTTATTTGTATAGCACAATAAAAAATTTCAAAAACAAAATTTGCACATAAAGTAATTCAGAGTCCTTTTTACAGAATAAGAAAGACATCACAGTCACAATACAACAAATCAAAACATAAATAATCACAAATAATTATCATAAAATTAAAATTAAAACAGAATAGTGCAGAATAAAAACTTTTCAGTCGTATGCACAGCTAAACAGAACTGTTTTTAGCCTGGATTTAAACATTGTCAAAGTAGGGGCCTGTCTCACATATTCAGGACTGTTCCACATTTTAGCTGCATAAAACTGAAAATACTGATTTTTTTGTTTTGTTTTTTTTGTTTAATGTATAGTCCTGACTCTGGGAAGCAGCAGGAGGTCGGTCCCTGTGGTCCTCAGAGTGCAAGTTGGTTCATATGGCACTAACATGTCGGAGATGCACTTTGGTGCTAGGCCATGGAGAGACTTGTACACAAGCAGAGCTGCTTTAGTCTATTCTCTGAGTCACAGGAAATCACTGCAGAGACCTGAGCACAGGACTTATGTGCTCGTACTTCCTGGTTCTAGTTAGGACCCGAGCAGCAGCATTCTGGATGTGCTGCAGCTGTCTTAACCCTCGTCTGGAGAGGCCAGTGAGCAGGCCGTTACATTAAGTCTCTCCAAGTCTGGTTTTGGCAGTATACCTTTGATTTTTTTTTTTAGATGGTCAAAAGCTGCAAATGTTATTGATTTGTTGTGGTGTGTGAAGTTCAACTGCATTATTACCCCTAGATTTTCTGCCTGATTTGAAGGTTTTAGAGAGAGAGACTGAAGGTGACTGCTGATTCTTTATGTTTCTGTGGACCAAGAGTGTCATCTGCATAGTTGTGGTAGGACACATTATTCCTGCATATTAACTGGCCTAAAGGCAGCATGCAGAGATTGAACAACAGAGGTCCCAAGATTGACCCCTGGGGCACCCAGGGATATTTTATCTGAAACACATTTTCCAATTTCAACAAAGTACTCCCTGTATTCTAGATAGGACTTCAACCAGTATATTGCGCTACCAAAGATGCCAACCGAGTCCCCTGGTCTCTGTAAGAGAATCCCATGATCCACAGTGTCAGTGGCAGCACTCAGATATAACAGGATCAAGACTGAGACTTTGCCTGCATCAGTGTTCAGGTGGATGTCATTTGTCACCTTGAAAAGAGCAGTCTCAGTGCTGTCATGGGGTCTAAAATCTGACTGGAAAACATCAACATCAGGAGTTGCTCATTTGAAGAAAGTTAAGAAGCTGCTGGTAAACAACTTTTTCAAGGACTTTTCCTGAAAAAACAGCACGTTTGAGAGAGGCTTGATAACCACAGTTTTCAAAGCTCTTTTGAATGTTCCAGATTGAATTGACATGTTAACTGTGCAAGCAAGTGGTGATGGCAAACTGTTGAGCACAGACTTTAGAAATTTAGTGGGTAACACATCGAGGCAGCATGTAGATGAACTGGTGACAATTTCTGTATAAGGATGAAAGAGCCGCATGTAGCTCCGGAGCCGTGAGTTGCCGACCCCTGCGCTAATGAATATTTACTGTAAATCAGTGTGACTTCTGCTGTTGCGTTTGAGAGACCAGGTCAGAAACGTGTGGCTTCACCTTGGCAAGTGCCACTCTCATGTCATTTTCACAGCACATCAAAGGGTGCATTTGTTGAATTGAGCCAACGTCTGAAGACGCTCGCAGTCCACTAATCATATGAGTCGGGTGTGTGTCTTGACCTGCGCCGAACCCCTGAGACTGACTCACCGAACCCCTAGGGTTCGATCGAACCCAGGTTAAGAACCACTGGCATAAACGCTTTATTAGCGTTTTCGCAATGAAAAATGTGTGAAAGAGAAATATTTTATTGAAATATTGAAAAAAATTGTGATTTAGGTGAAAATTCACCATGACCACACCCAAATTCATATTCAAAATCAAATTGATAATCATTCATCACACATGGGTTTAGTGGGATTTAGCCAAATTTGAAGTGTTTGTGTTACACTCCACAGGGGGAGTGGGACAGGAGACAACATGTGAATAGCATTGCTGATGAGAAAATAGGAGGAAGCAGAGGATAGTGCTCAGGTTGCCATACTTCCCCCAGCTTGTTATCTCCAGTGTTGGGCAAGTTACTTCAAAAATGTAATTAGTTATAGTTACAAGTTACTTCTCCCAAAAAGTAACTGAGTTAGTAACTCAGTTACTTTTTGGGAGAAGTAACTAGTTACTAGGCAAAGTAACTACTCTGCGTTACTTTACTCCACGTTACTTATTATGTTAAAACAATAAGAACACAACAGATGTGAACCTTTTAACATTTATTTCACTTTAACAGATTGCAATTATATTGCATTTGTTTTCAAGTAAATTATAGAATGCATCAACAATTAAAAAAATATAAAACATTTGAAGTGCAAATAAATCAACATGTCACACAATTTCAGACAACTGAACTTCAAGTATTTTCTTCATTAAAATAAACAGTAACAATAAAGTGCTTTCAGTAAAATACTGAAAAGATTCATTACCATGTTTTGCAAAACTAAGGCATTCAAATGTAAACCATGTAAAATAAGACAAAACCTTTAACCTTCTCTGGCCACACACTGTAATTCTCTGTCCAGTATTCAAATATTAATCACCTCTGATCTGAGCCTGTTCCTCTTTGGAGAGAACACAGTCACGTTTCTGATCAAAACACAACTCGGACCTAATCCGCTGTGAATGCACGTGTGGAAAGGACATCATTTCCCATCATGCATTACACGTTTGTAGTCCATGCAGGCGGCCGCAGTCGGTGGAGAGCTGCTGTGCTCGCCTCGCTCAAAAACTTCCCGTTACTGGCGCATACGTCAGAGCAAGTCGGTGGCATCTTGGACACAAAACAAACCGGCATGCACCGCGCACCGATTGACGGCGTCGTATCTGCGCCCGCCTCATCTCAAACGAGCCTTTTATCTCAGCCCAGCCTCCTCTTTCACCACAGAAACACAACAGCAGCTCCTCGGCTGAGAGACTCTGATGAAGAGCAGAGTGAACTCAATTAAAAGTAACGCGCTACATTTTATTGTCAGTAACGGTAACAGCGTTACGACGCTAGGAAAAGTAATTAGTTACATTACTCCGTTACTGAACGTAACGCAGTTAGTAACGCCGTTATAGTTTAACGCCGTTACTCCCAACACTGGTTATCTCCTACTGCAGCCTATCTTATCCCGGATGTCACTCCCAGCCAATCTGGTCATAGGTAGTTCGGAGTGACAATAAACTAAGTAACCTGGTCATAAGCTATACCGAAGAGGAAGGTTTTACGCCTGGTCTTAAATACAGAGACTGTGGGGGCCTGTTTAACATCACAGGGAGTTGATTCCATAGCACAGGAGCTTGGTAACTGAATGCTCTCCCTCCCACTGTACTTTTGGACACTCTAGGAACCACTAATAGTCCTGCATTCTGAGAGCGGAGTGCTCTGTTTGGCTGGTATGGGACAATAGCATCTTGCAGATAGGAGGCGGCCACACCATTTAAGGTTTTGTATGTCAGGAGGAGGACTTTGAATTTGATTCTAAGCTCAACAGGAAGCCAGTGCAGATATTTTAGTACAGGACTGATGTGGTCTCTTCTTTTAGTTCCTGTTAGGACTCTGGCCGCTGCATTTTGGACCAACTGGAGGCTCCTTATAGTACTTTTGGGGCGAGCAGAGAATTACAGTAATCAAGTCTGAAAGTAACAAATGCATGGATGAGTTTTTCAGCATCGTTTTTAGGTAAAATATTTCTAATTTTAGTCATGTCCTGACATGTTCTATTTTTTGATGTGAGTTTCAGATTTTTACGTTAACTTTTTTCCGAGTTGAGCTCCCATTGGCCCCATGAAAATCAAAGTTTGAGGTGGCGCTACCGAGTCATCTTTCGTTAGTTTTTCTCTGGGTCTTTTGTGACAATTAGAACTGGTCAAGTTCTAATTTTTGACACCTTTTGACTGCCATGTCGGGGCGTGTTTACTACTTTTTTTTTATTTATTTTTTTTTTATTTTGAAGAACACCCAGTGACATAGAAACACATACAATATTTACAGCTTACTATTTACAGAGAAAGTTGTGTTGATGTGTAAAAGTGTTGGGGGGGGGGGGGGGGGGGGGGGGGGGAGTACAGTACGGTACCTGCATTATTCTGTCTTGGTTGGTTTTCTTTGTAAATATGCGTGTGTGTGTGTGTGGGGGGGGGGTGTGTGTGTGTGTGTGAGTGTATGAGTGTGTGTGCGGAGATAAAGAAGTAATACTAATAATATTAATAATAAAAGTAAAGATAACGATAACAGGTTTTATTATTGCTGTCATACTCAGTGTTGGTCAATATTGCTCTATGTTAGTTTTGTGGTCCTAATGGTGGTATTGGTTATTTAGATTTAAATGTAAAATGTGTGTGCATGCGTGTCCTGTACAATGCATTAAAAGAGGCAAGGTTTTGGTGAGCCCGCACTCAAGGGGCAGTACCCCCTAGCAACGCGCCCATTCCTTGCTAACCCTAATCTTTTTATGTATTTGTTGTCAATTATTATTATTATTGATTAATAATTAATTTATTATGATTAATAATTGTTATTATTGTGTGTATATATATATATATATATATATATATATATATATATATATATATATATATATATATATATATGTGTGTGTGTGTATATTTAAATTATTATTTAATAATTCATGTTCTTTATTTTAATATTTAATATGTGTGTTTATATTCATCCATTTATTTATCCCCATCAGAACCACAAATTAATTCAATAAATAAATTAGTTAATGAATAAGGCAATAATAATGACAATAATAGTAGTGACAGCAACAATGGAAACGTGTACATACAATGAAAACAATAACACAACAATAATAGTGATATACAGCAATAGTGGTGGTATGATTGCAATTATTGTAATAAAGTTTACATAATGTCGTGTGTGTGTGTGTC
This sequence comes from Periophthalmus magnuspinnatus, assembly GCF_009829125.3. NCBI lineage: Eukaryota > Metazoa > Chordata > Actinopteri > Gobiiformes > Gobiidae > Periophthalmus > Periophthalmus magnuspinnatus. The sequence goes on along the minus strand of NC_047129.1, from coordinate 4,271,230 downwards.
TTTGTAGGAATGGGGGTGTGTATAGGAGTGTGCGTGGCATTCTCATAATTACTATGTTAATGGTGTTATAATAGTCTATTGGTGGAGTTTATGTTGTTGATATTGATGACTGATTGAAAACAATATTGAAGTGGTTTATGAATGGTGTCCAGGTTTCCATGAAAGACGGTATGTCATCCTCAAAGTATGCTGTCATTTGAGAGGTTGAAATGTGATGGATGAGCGAGTTAGACCAGTGTTTGATGTTTATTGACTGTTTTGATTTCCAGTTTTGTAGAATTATTTTCTTGGCGATAGTTAGAGATGTCAACAAACTGTTTTTATATTTAGGTGGTATGGTGAAAGTTGTAATAATGCCAAGTAAACATAGGGATGGGGAGGGAGGAATTCTGCAGCTCAGGATGTCTGTGAGTTTGTGTGTAACTGTGTTCCAAAAACCCTGAACTGGTGAACATTCCCAGAGTGCATGTAAATAAGTGTCTGTGACTCCCATGGTGCATTGTGAACAGGTGTCTGTGTCTGTTAGTCCCATTTTGAATTTCTTGTATTGGGTGATGTGTGTCCTGTGGATAACTTTGTATTGGATAAGTTGTAGATTAGTGTTGGATGTCATTGAGAATGTATTTTTGCAAATTTCTGTCCAGAGTTCGTATGTAGGTGGTGTATCTATATCTGTGTTCCATTTGAGTTGTGGTGCATGTATTATATTGTCTGAATGGATAAGTTTGTATAGTTTGGAAATGAGTTTCTTTGGTTTCTTGATATTCTTTATGTTTTCTAATAGTTGAGGGGGATCCAGGGTATTATTAGTTATATTAATCTTGCTTTGGATAATGGATTTGATTTGTAAGTATTGAAAGCGATTATTGTTGTTGATTTCGAACTGTTCCATAAGTTGTCTAAATGTTATGAATTTATTGTTGTGGAATAAGTGGTGAAGGTGAGTGATGCCTTTTTGTTCCCATGTGCGATAGTGAAGTGGGGTATTATTCATGTGAAAGTCAGGGTTGTGCCAGATGGGGGTGTATTTACAAGGTGCCGTGGAAGAATTAGTTAATTTTAAGGCTTTCCACCAGGCTGTCAGAGTTGTTGAAATGACTGTGTTCTTGAAGCAGTTATGTTTTTTGAGAGTAGTATTCATTGAGGGTATGTCTGCCAAAGAAAGATTTTTGAAATATGACTGTTCCAAAGAAATCCATGTGTTATTATTGTATGTTTGTCCTGTCCACTTAACTAGATATTGTAGTTGATTTGCCAAGTGATAGTGGATGAAATTTGGTGCTTCGAGGCCGCCTTGTGCTTTGTTTTTTTGTAATGTTGAGAGTTTGATTTTTGCTTTTTTGTTCTTCCAATAAAAGTGTATCATTAATGAGTCTAGTGTCTGAAACCATTTGTCCGGAGGTGTAGCTGGGATGTTTGCAAATAGGTAATTCAATTTGGGGAGGATTTTCATTTTTACTGATGCTATTCGTCCTATTAGTGAAAGTGGTAAGTTTGTCCATCGTTCAAGGTCGTTTTCTATTGTTTTAAGCAGAGGGTTATGATTAAGTGAGAACAGCTCTGACAGCCTGGGGGAAATGTTAATGCCTAAATACTTAATGTTACCTGTGTGCATACGAGGGAATGAATCCTGAGCTGCAGAACTTCCTCCTTCATCTGAGAGAGGGAGTATTGTTGATTTGTTCCAGTTGATAGTGTAGTCTGATATGGATGAGAATGTATTTATAATTTTGAAAGTTTCGTGTAATGATTGCTGTGGTTTTTGTAGGTACAGTAGAATATCATCTGCATATAGGCTGATTTTATGATGTGTGTCCGAGACGTATATTCCTTGTATGCTGTTATTTTGGCGTATTGCTACTGCAAGCGGTTCAATGAATAAGGCGAACAGCGAGGGAGAGAGCGGGCATCCTTGTCTAGTGCCCCTGTGCAGTGTGAACGAAGGTGAGGTGATACCATTAGTTGTGACTGTGGCTCTAGGTGAGGTATAGAGTGTCTTAATCCAGTGGATAAATGACTCCCCGAAGCCAAATTGATGGAGTGTGTGGAAAGAAATGTCCAGTTTACCTTATCAAAAGCTTTTTCTGCATCTAATGAGGTTATGATTGTCCTGATATTTGATTGTTGAGCGATATTGATGAGGTTGAATAATCTACGAAGGTTGTCTGAAGAGTTTCTATTTTTGATAAATCCTGTTTGGTCGGGGTGAATTAATAGTGGTGTAACTTTTTCTAGCCGGAGGGCAAGTGCTTTTGTAATGATTTTTAAATCTGTATTAAGTAATGAAAGAGGTCTATAGCTGGTGGGTTGGGTTGGGTCTTTGTCTGGTTTAAGTAATATTGTTATGGCTGCTGTATTCATATGAAGAGGGATTTGAGATGTATTTTTTATTTCAGTCACTGTCCGGTTGAAAAGTGGTGATAGTAAATTCCAAAAGTGCTTATAAAATTCAGGGGGGTATCCGTCGGGACCGGGGGCTTTGTTGTTGGGCATCTGAAGGAGGGCTTTATGGAGATCTTGCAGTGATAATGGTGCATCTAAGAATTCAGCCATATCGGAGGGTAATTGTGGTAGGTTTATGTTTTGGAAAAATGATTTAATTGCTGTTGGATTGGATTCTTTTTCTGATGAATATAAGTTCTTGTAGAACATACGGAATGTGTTATTAATTTCTTGTGGATCATGAGTGATTTGATTTTCAAAGGTCTGTATTGATGGAATTATTGATTTGTCTTTTTTTCTTTGAAGTAAGTTTGCAAGATATTTACCAGATATATTATGTTTTTCAATAAGTTCATATTGGAGTTGTTGCATAATAAAGTTGTTTTTTTCCTGTAAAATTTTATCTAGTTGTAGTTGTGTGTTTCTCAATTCAGGCATATTTCCGTTTTCTGTCAATGTTATTATCTTTTGATGTAATTGTTGTTCTAATTCTATTTGTTTTTTTCTTTTTGTAGGTTGAATATGAAATAATTTTCCCTCTTAAATATGCTTTACCAGTTTCCCAGAGTGTTATTGCAGTGGTCTCCGGGGAGTCATTCAGTTCCATGAAGGATGCCCACTCCCTCTCTACCATCATATTGAATACTGAGTCTTTGAGTAGTGAAAGATTGAAGCGCCATCTCAAGGAAGGTTTGGTGTAGTAATGAAATTGTAGTGTTAGACTGACTGGTGCATGGTCACTAATTGAGATAGGATGAATTGTGGTTTCTTTTATATTAGACAAGAGAATATTGCTTATGAGGATATAGTCAATTCTTGAGGAAGAATGATGTACCGCAGAAGAGTGTGTGTATTGTCTTTTGTGTGGGTGTGACAATCTCCAACTATCGCCAAGTCCAAAGTCTGTCACGTATTGTTTTATTGTGTCTGTGGAATGCCAGTGTCTATTATGTCCTGCGATGTGTGAGCGGTCAAGGTTTGAATCCAGTACTGTGTTGAAGTCTCCAGCGATGATTATATTTGAAGCTTCGTTTAATTTTGAGAATATACAGTGAAAAAATGAGGGGTCGTCGGTGTTAGGTCCGTATATATTAACTATTGTAAATTTATTGTTGGACATGGTGCCATTGATGATGACATACCGTCCCTCAGGGTCAGTTATTGTCGAGAGATGGTTGAATATAAGTTTGTTGTGTATTAAGATTGATACTCCTCGTTGTCTGCTGTTGTATGTAGATGAATATATACTGTTAAATTCTTTAAATTGTAGTAGATCAAGATCTGAATTTGATAAGTGAGTTTCTTGTAGAAGGCATATGTCTGGTTTTAGTTTATGAAGTTCGCTGAAGATTTTTTTCTTTTTCGCCTGTGTGCGAATGCCACGCACATTCCAAGTGACAAATGTTAATGTGTTTGGTGTCTGTATGCACATGTGTTTGTGTTAGGTGTGCAAAACCAAGACAGAGCAGACAGTAAATGCATCATTTGAATGAACTGATAACAGGAAAAAAATGTTGAAACTTGAAAATAAGAAGTAGATATAAAATAAACAAAATTGGATAGGGGGTTGAGAAAAAGAAAGAAGAGGCATGGCAGTATATGTATGTCTGCAAGTGAGTGTGAGTGTAGGAGAGAGAAAGAGAATGAATAAAGATAAAAGGGAGAGTCATAGTCCAGAGCCATTGGATAGAGTTATTAACTGGGAGTGAGGAGACTAGTGCAGTTCTATATGTCTAAAGTAGTTAGTTGAGACCTGGGTTATATGAATCAGTTTTGTATATGAGAGAGAGAGAGAGTGAGAGAGCGAGCAAGAGAAAGAGGGAGAGAGTGCGCGTGTGCATGCGTGCGTGCGTGTGTATGTCCGTATGTCTGTGTCTGCGTGCGTGTGCGCGTGTCTGTGTATGCGTGGGGGGAAGAAGGGATGTATGTATGTGTGTCTGTAGGTTCTGTGTGTTGTTGAGTTATGGAGAGGTTACAGTATTGGAAAGTTTAGTAAAGCCAAGGGGTTATTTCTGTATTCCGGTATAGCTGTCCATTTATGTAAAGTTTGTCCGAAACAATGATTGCTTTCTTTCCTTGTTGAATCATGTCCTTGCGAATCGGATAAAGTTTTTGGCGGCGCTGCATTATTTCTTTTGGGTATTGTTCATTCAGTCCATAATTCGTTCCTTTCAGTTGTCTTCCTTGATTCTGTACGTGTTGTTTTTGTTTGTAATGCTCGAATTTGGCCACGATTGGCCGGGGTCGTTTATTGTCCGGTGTGGTGTTTTTTGGTCCCATGCGGTGCACGCGGTGAAATGTGATGGCGTTTACTGTAGCAGCTGGGAGTTTGAGTTGTGTTGTGATGAAATCTTTGACTAGTTTCTCTGCGTCTTCTGTGGGTTGCTCCGGGATGCCGGTGAATACCAGGTTGTCCCTCATGCTGCGTGACTGTAAGTCCAGTATGGTTTCTTTCATTGCTTTATTTTCTGTTGTTATTGTTGTAACCTGTGTAGTGAGTGTGCTGACTGATTTTTTCAATGATTTATTTTCTTTGGTGAGTGTTTGTATCTGTTCCTGACGGCGTGTTTACTACTTGATTTTTGCCATTTTCCATGCTCCGGACGCGGTTTTAATGAGTCCCTCGCCGGGACGTTGTCCCAGGCTCGGGCCTAATAATAATGGAATTTTTTTTTTTCCACCCATTATTTTTCTCCTAAACCATAAACGATAGAAACATGTTACTTTCTCACATCGTGCCCCATCACAAATAAGGCCCCTGTGAATTTTTTCACAAGTCCATGACAAATCAATTGTCTTCTACGAATTTTTGAAAATGAAATTTGAAGAGGGCGCTAGAGAGCCATTTTGTGAAATAGTGCCACGATTTGCATATCATTGCATTCAGCTCACAAATATGCATAAATGCTGTATTAGCGTTTTTCCAACAAAAAATGTGTGAAAGAGAAATATTTTATTGAAATTTTCCAAAAATTTCGATTTTGTTGAAAATTCACCATAACCACATCCAAAGTCATATTCAAAATGTAATTGATACTGTAGCTGTAGCACTGGCGCATGTTCCGCTGCAACAGCACTACCTGAGCACCGTCTGACTTGCACTCAGGTGAAAAGATGATCTACCCGGGAAAGGCCGTAATAATCACTATTTTGTTACTGACATGGTTGATATGTGACAGCACTGCACATCTGACTGAAGGCGGCAACAGGTTACTCACCTGCACCCGCGATGAGCTCCTGCTGCACCGTTCCTCTCCACCATGCAATATCAAGCCCGCTGTTATTTTGCCAAAGGAGCGCCGACAAAGGAAACGGGGGAGACGTGGGGGTGTTCGCAATAGGATTCGGAGACGTCCCTTCAAGCCTCCTCTTCCATCCATCATTCTATCAAATGTCCGCTCACTTCGTAATAAAATGGATCTTCTGCTCGCTCGGTGCCAGCTAGAAAGGGCCTTTAGGGACATCTGTATCATCGCCCTCACAGAAACCTGGCTGGACACGTCAATCGCTGACTCTGATGTTGGTTTGGATAACTTTACAATACTCCGATCAGACCGAACTGAGCAGGCGGGGAAGAAATGCGGTGGCGGTGTATGCTTGTACATCAATAATAAATGGTGCACAAACATCAAAGTCCATAACAAGTCATGTACACCTGACCGGGAAATACTGACTGTGTCCCTCCGTCCTTTCTACCTGCCTAGGGAATTCCCTACTGTTGTGATCAGCTGTGTCTACATCCCTGCCAGTGCGAACAGCAACACAGCAGCGGAGCTGATAGCCGGGGAAGCTAATGACATGCTAGCTAAGTATCCCGGCGCTCCGCTGTTTATTATGGGGGATTTCAACAACTGTCGACTGAACAGTGTTTTACCATCTTTCCAACAGTATGTGGACATTCCGACAAGGTGGGGAAACATTCTGGACTTGTGTTATGGCAATATTGCCGATGCTTTCCGTGCTCACTTTTAAGGATAATAATTTAGTTGAAATTAAATTGGCAAATCGTGAGGTGAAAAATGCTGTACTGAAGGCAAAACTGAAATACAAGGAAAGACTTGAAAGTGAGTTCTCCAGTATGAACACAAAACAGGCATTCCATAAAGTATGCATACTAGCAGGATGCAACACCAAATCAAGTGCAGTAACAGTGATTGACCCAATACAGTTTGTGGGGGAACTCAATAATTTTTATGCTCGTTTTGATAGTCTGGAGTATTCAGGTGAATGTGAGAGGCTTCTGAGAGCACTTCCTCCAGCGGAACAGGAGGAACCACTCCCCTTCACACAAGAGGATATGAGTTTGCAGCTATGCAGGTGCAAGCTGGGAAAGGCCCCTGGCCCTGATGGCATCTCAGCAAAGGTGCTAAAGAGCTGTGCCCTTCATTCTGTTCTGTTCTTCATTCTGAACTGTCCCCTGTTCTTCATTCTCTTTTTAAAGAGGTCTTCTTCACTGCCACCATCCCAACCATCTGGAAAATGTCAACAATAATCCCCATTCCAAAGAAGCCCTGGCCCACAGAGTTCAATCACTACCGCCCTGTGGCACTCACCTCCATCATAATGAAGTGCCTGGAGAAGCTACTGCTAAACATCATCCTTCCGGTTGTCAATCCACAACTCGACCCACTGCAGTTTGCTTATAAGGCCAGAAGAGGCACAGAGGATGCTGTAGCCTGTCTGCTGCATCTCCTGCTCCAGCACCTGGATTCTTCTGGACACTTCGCCCGGATACTCTTTGTGGACTTCAGCTCAGCCTTCAACTCCATCCAGAGGCACCTGATGATCCAAAAACTGCAACTCAACATTTTCACCAGTCTCATCCATCTCATCCACAACTTCCTGAGCAACAGACAGCAGGTAGTACGGCTGGGCCTGACCACATCCTCTGTCCTCACCATAAACACCGGTGTACCACAGGGATGTGTGCTTAGCCCTTTTCTCTACACACTATACACAAACGACAATACAAGCCCATCCTCAAACATCACATATCTCAAATACTCTGACAACACTGCTGTCCTGGCCCTGCTCAGTGACAACACCTCTGTACTGGATTACATGGACACACTCACTCACTTCACCCAGTGGTGCGCTGATAACCATCTGCACCTCAATGTCCCAGCGGCCATTGCTTTCTTAAACCATGAAAATCAAAGTTTGAGGTGAAGTTACTGAGTCGTCTTTCGTTATTTTTTCTTAGGGTCTTTTGTGACAATTAGAGCTCATCGAGTTGTAATTTTTGACACCACTCAGTGGCATGTTGGGGCGTGTTTACTACTTGATTTGTGCCATTTTCCATGCTCCGGACGCGGTTTTAATGAGTCCCTCGCCGGGACGCTGTCACAGGCTCGGGCCTAATAATGCATAATATTTCTTCTTCTCTACTCAACATAAACCTGATCAGGCACAGAAAGAACATATAAAAATCCTAAAAGGTTTTGCTTTCAACCCATTTACCCACCAGAGCAGTTTGTTTAAGTTTTAATCTTCTAACATCATAAAATATTTATGCAAGCAGAAAATCAGTTATTTTTAAGTCAGATTAAACCAAAGGGAAAAGTTACAGATTCTAGTGTGATTGTTTTATATTTGTTTACACTTTGAAGTGACACACACACACACACATATATATGCTCTATATAGTCATATTCAAATATAGATATAGTTTGTCTGTTAATGTGTTGCCGTAGGCCCTGTGTCTGGGCAAGAGCATAGACTGTATAAAGAAGAGTTAGCACAAATTTGCAATTGTTAAGGTTAGGAAAATGATTTGGGCTTGTCTTTAATGTAAAACTATGTTAACTTCTATAGCATTACGTTGCAAACAGCAACCAGGAAACGGTGGACTTTGGCGGTCTTGGCGTGGCCACTGTTATTTACTTTCAGGGACCTGTACATGAAAGTAAGTCAGGTAAGGGTCCTGGTAGAGGTCTGTGGGCTGGGTCCTCTAGGTGGAAGTCTGCAGCCACATCACTCTCCACAAGATTTGTTGACGTCGTCCAGCCTCATCCATAATCAGATCCAAAGATGTCTAAAACATCTGATGCATATGCACGAGAGATGGGTATGGAAACCCAGGCAAAACCTTTACCGTAGCCTGTAGAGCTGTGACAGCAGTGTGGGACACATTATATACTCTTAATGCAGCATCGTTGCAGTAACTTTTATATCTGTCTTTCCAAGTGTTTACTCTCATCATCTTGGGACATCATCTTGAGAACTACACTGTCTCCTCCTTTTTTGCACCCTTTGGCCAAAGCGCCAGTTTTACATATGCATTTGTTTCTAGGACCAAAATCTGCTCTCTGCATCTGTAAAGCATCAAGAAGAGATGCTAATCTCACTGTGTTCACTTTTTATCAATGCATTTAGCAGGTGCACAAAAGCTTATTACATATACCCCACATACAATTTGTATATTGAAAGTTCAGAATCTCCAAAATTTATTCAGATGCTGCACTAGCATTGATTAATGCTGCAGGTGCTAGAGTTGAGTAGTGACGATTTAAATGAGAGAGAGAGCGCGCTTTTAGGTTTAGACTCGAGGGGCTCATTCTGCTATCTCATGGGAGGACCAAAACTCCTAATAACAATTTAAATACATAGGCCATCAAGTCCAGTTTTTTTGGGGGGGTTTATCAGTAAAAGTATTTAATTTTCATATCTTATTTGGGGACACAGATAGGTCAAGTTTATCAAATTTAAAATCTAAATTTTCATTGCGCAGTCTTGCATGATGTCACGATGAGGATAGTAGAGGACATATTCAGTTTTTGACCGTTCTTGACCAGAAAGCTGCAAATTTACCTAGTTAGCACTAAAACTGACAGGAACAATAGACAATACTATTAAAACACCATATAAAGAGTTTAGCAGCAAAAAAGTGGATTTCATGTTTAGTTTCACTTTAAAAACCTTGCACCTTTATGTGATGAAAAAGTTTGCAGCCGTGAGCGTAGCCAGTGTTATGTGTCATGCTTTAGCCTCTGCGCATTCAGCAGAGACAGTGGTCTAATTCGAGTTGGCAGATGCGAGTGAGGATGAGAGCGCAGTGTAATCAGGGAGACAGACGAGGCAGCCAGGGTACGCCATAAAACATGAAAGTGAAGGAGGCAGGAAATAAGAGCAGACACGAACTGAGCGCACACCGACCGGCAAAAGTGGGGACTGAAATACAGCGGTGTCTGGTTAAGATGGAGAGGAGCACAAAATACCATTCGTTATGGAGAGAGGTGAAGTAGTCAAAAACTGTGCTCAAGATTACAAGAGGCATGGTGCAAATTTTCTGTTGGATTGTCCACCAACTGCTTGTCCCCATAGGGATGTTATTGCTGGCTGGAATATTCCACAGTATGACATTAAACAACAAGCGGGTGGGGCCAGGTCTGTGGAGAGGTGATATGGTTTGCAGTTAGTTTTGCATGTTGTTAAAGTTTTGTTTTTTAGCAATAGAAACACATGAAGAGTTTATATGTGCTTTTTACAACTTTCAGAGGAAAGAGCAATGTTTTGCCTTCTAATACGTACACTTCCTGGTTATAACAATAATAAAATGCTTTATAATCAAATATAGATAGTACAGTACTTATTTTGACCCCAAGAGCAGCTTAGCCAATATATCTGTTTTGGGGCAAGCCAAATTTTGCTCAGATACATGGAAAAAAGATTGATACGTGTATTGCAATACTTTCATTCCAGGCAAAGATAACATCTCAAGGTGGCACTTTACATCCAGGAACTATTCACTCATTCATCCGCCAGTGTACACACATACTGGGGACATGGTGAGGTAAGTGTCTTGTTCAAGGACACAATGACAGCATTCATCTTTGGGAGCTGGAATTGCACCGCCAACCTGTGAATTATTGGATCTGACTGCTCAACCAATTGATGCTTATGTTGAGAACAGGATTCAAACTGCCAGCTTTGGATCAGTGGACAAACACTCTACAAACTGAGCTACTGTTGCCCACAAAGACTTGGAAAACATGGAATTACTTTGGAAGAAAGATGGCTACATAACCTCTATCTGAACCTTGTACTGAACATTACACTGGTCAACATTAAATTTATTGTCTAAGATTTTTTAGCTGATTTAGGATAATTTTGATGTGCTGAATCCAAAAATCACATTGGTTTTGCTCAATCAGGTCAACGTTCTGAACTAAGCTACATATTTGTTTATATGTATGAGTATTTTCACGTCATATGATGCAAAATTCTGTTATATTTCTCGCTATAAACAAATTCTGAAGATTTTGCATGTGCCAACTTATGACTAATTGTTTTTTTTTTTTTATATTACAAGTGAATGAAATGGCTTCGACTAGAAGATCTTGCAAAAATAAGCCTGACATATTCTGCTACATCTGCGGTGAATACACCAATGTTCCTGGGGCGACAGTAGCTCAGTTGGTAGAGTGTTTGTCCACTGATCTGAAGGTTGGCGGTTCAAATCCCGCTCTTGACAAACATCATTGGTTGAGCGGTCAGATCCACTGACCCATAGGTTTCATAAAGTGTGCTTACAATGCTTAGGAGAGCTGGGATGCAGTCATGATGGCTGATTACTGTTGGACTCTGAAGAGAGACATCCCTGCTGCTGAGCATTCAAGGGGTTCATAAAAACAGAAGTTCATGTCCTGAATTTTGCACAATGATAACGTAACATTCCAATTTACATGTACTTACCTTTATCAATTAACATAATGTAACAATTGATACATTCTGTTAAACTATTTTTTATCTCCTAAAACATTTTTTGGATGAGAAATATTAAAGAAAATCAACTGATAATGTCACAAAATTGTAATAAATTTAATCAGAAGATAGGATTTTTCAAAATCAAATTAGCATAAAAGCCTGACCTGAGAAAAATGGATATCATTTTTTGATTCAGCGGTGAAAAATGGTCCTAATTCAGTTGAAAAAACAGACATGTTTTTGTAAGCCAGTGTCATTGAAAACACCATTGCTTTATTCTTCATATTGTCATTAACATTGTTCTCCACTCAAAACAGCACTTTACTAATTACACTTGCCTTGCAGGAGGAATATTTTTGTTGAGGATTAATATATTTTGTTACACTTTTACTTTTTGTAGCAGCTCTTCCACTGTCCTATAGGACTCCACAGTCGTACACACACATCCATCTGATTTGTTTACCCCATGTCCTCAACTGCACCTATGCCTTCCAAATGAAACAGGAAAACTTACTGTGTACAACAAATTCCATCATCACATTTTAAACCAGGCTAAAGGAAACTCTCCAATATGTTAGTTTGTTCAAATAAAGGTTAAAAGGGTTGATCTAATGAACTATGAGAGAAAAACCTGTAGCAAGCGTAAACTCTACCCACTTAGTTCTAGATCAGAGTGAGAGAAATTACTATCACAGGGAAACTGTCTGGGACAGTCACTCGCATATAGTTTCTGCTTGGTTCTCATTGAACAGTGACTCTGAAGTGTTATTTAGGAGTTCATTTGAATAGGAAACAGTCCTCAAATGTGTGGCAGCACGGGTCACGCCGCCAAGGGTATGTTTTTGTTAAGTTGGTATTTCAAATAGTCCTAGGAATAAAACAAACAGTTTAAAATTACCAAAATAATCCAAATAAGCTAGCTGGGGCCACCAGTTGTGAGCAGACTATCTTGTGCCCAGGGGTGCTACCACATACTCACCTCAGTGGACACAGCAAACAGCACTGCAAAATGAAAAGTGCATAAAACTAAACTCGTGATCCCAGTGCACTAAATCACATGCAAAGGTGGGGGAACCTCACCAATGTGCCTAGCCCAACCACCAGAGGGCACCCAGCGTCGCTGAAACAAAATAAGATAATTAGACTCCAGTTGGGATGCAAGACAATGTACAAAACTGAGTGCAAAAACAGTTTGCAAAACTCAATTGCAAAATAACAGCAGCAGGTTTAGCCTGAAAAACAACAAAATGTTAAAAAGGCTCACCTGTATTACAACCTTCTGCCTTACAACCAACTTACCACTCTTCAAAGCCCAGCAGGAATTAAACCAGCCCTGTTGCAGATCTACCATGGTTTGACGCCCCCAAACCAACAGTGCAGAGCAGGACTAATGAAAATAAATCAGATTAACTTACAATTTAAACCATATATCAAGAACCTCTTTCCTACCTCGCAGTCAACCCAAGCCAAGGTACAGCAGCAGACAGAGTGGCAGCAGCAAAGAGTGCCATATTGGGAACAGGTGGCTTAAATAGTTCCTAACTAGGAGGGTGGGGTCAAGGGTGGAGCCCACAGTAGTACTTTCAAAAACAGAAAGGGAAAGCAGACAATCCCACTACATTCGCATATGATAGGAAGTTGAAATACAATGCATGATGATACCTTATGCAAATTTTCCTACAATTTTCCAACAATACTGATGACAAAGCAACAAAATCAACATAAGTAAAATGTCTGTATCATCTTTTGTGGTGTAAGAAGACAATTATAGTGCATGTGACAGGTTCCATAAACAGCATAACAGTAACGTTCAGTCTATAGTAACGTTGGACATCTCAACATATGGTTGATCTCCAGATTTTAAGCTATAGTTACTTATTAAGGAGCACCATTAGTCCATCTTCTTCTACACTTGTTGTAGATTGGCTGGGACTGAAAACCGTCCACAAAGAAAGGCACTACCCAACCTGAGAATCGAATCTGGGACCTGGGAGGCAGATTTGAATGGAAACTAGTTGTGATTTGTTTCTTGTAACAGGTAAGATAGCTAATAACACTGATGGATGATATAGGAAATACATTCTTTCTGGTTCACTGAGGATAAACATTTATTATTATTTTCTGTTTTGTCTAATAAAGCACATAACATGCAAAGGATTATTCAAAATCAATTTCAAGAGCTTTCAAGAGCTTTCTCCCATGGTATAATTCTGTTCCTTCAACAAAAATGTACCTGAAGGGGTTTTAATGGCATCCATGAATGATTGAGGAACATAGCAACCTCTCCCGGCCCTATTTGATTCCTTACTGTTAGCAGTACAATTCTGTCCAATGCTCCGCCCACAAGCCTATGTCATTCATGCTCCCACACGGCAATTTTACGTAAAATGCATGATACCAAACAATACACTACAACTTCCCAAACCCAATGCGATGTGCCGTAATATTATTAGCTAAATGCATGCTGATTGTGTTGTGATAGAGCTTTGAAGGGGGAGTGATATAGTGCGGAGAGCAAAGGGAGGGGGTCTCAGAGCTCCAAAAACAAAAGTCAAACTTATTAAACATCAGAATCAGAATCCTTTTATTGCCATCGTTTGTGAACACAGTTCACAAACTAGGAACTTATTTTGGTGATAAAGTGCAACATAAAATATAAAACACACAAATACAAATAAGGGCATGCACGAAGTAAAAAAAAAAGATATGCTTAAAAATAAAATAAAATACTTAAAGGTAGAAAATATATACAACAGCAGGATCAGAACAACAGTGCAGACATGACTTATTAAAGTGACCGGTGTTATAAAGTGTCCAGTTTTGTGCAAATATTATAAAGTGTTCATGAGACAAACGGCAGAGGGGAAGAAACTGTTCTTATGACGAGAGGTTCTGGTCCCAATGGACCGTAGCCTCCTGCCAGAGGGAAGTGGCTCGAATAGTCCATGTCCAGGGTGAGAAGTGTCAGCTGCTATACGGCCTGCTCGCCCCCGAGTCCTGGAGACGTACAGGTCCTGTAGCGATGGAAGGCAGCTTGCGTTTCCTCAGCTGCCGCAGGTGGAACATCCTGTGATGGGCTTTATTGATGAGGGAGCTGATGGTTGGCTCCCACTTGAGATCCTGGGTGATGCAGGTGCCCAAGAAGCGGAAAGAGTCCACAGTGGTGATGGGGGAGTCCGTCAGGGTGAGGGGAGGCAGGGGGGCTGTGACTTTCCTGAAGTCCACGATCATCTCCACTGTCTTCTGGGCGTTAAGCTCCAGGTTGTTGCTGCTGCACCAGGACACCAGCCGGTCCACCTCCCTCCTGTAGGCAGACTCATCACTGTCCGAGATGAGTCCAGTGAGGGTGCTGTCATCCGCAAAATTAACCAGTTTGACGGAGTTGTGGCTGGAGGTGCAGCAGTTGGTGCACAGGGAGAAGAGCAAGGGAGAAAGTACACAGCCCTGTGGAGATCCTGTGTTGATAGTCCGAGTGTCCGAGACATTCTTAACCAGCAGTTTGCGCTGCCTCCTGTCCGTCAGGAAGTCAGTGATCCACCTGCAGGTGGAGTCAGGCACACTGAGCTGAGCGAGCTTGTCCTGGAGCAGAGCAGGGAGGATGGTGTTGAATGCAGAGTTGAAGTCCACAAACAGGATCATGGCGTAGGTTCCCAGGGAGTCCAGATGCTGGAGGATGAAGTGAAGGGCCAGGTTAATGGCGTCGTCTACAGAACGATTGGCTCTGTAGGCAACCTGCAGAGGGTCTAGGAGGGGGGAGGTGAAGGACTTGAGGTGGTGCTGGACCAGGCGCTCAAATGACTTCATGACTACGGACGTCAGTGCCACAGGTCTGTAGTCATTAAGTCCAGTGATCCTGGGCTTTCTGGGGACGGGCACGATGGTGGACAGCTTGAAGCAGGCTGGGACGTGACATGACTCCAGGGAGGTGTTAAAAAATGTCCGTGAAGACAGGAGCCAGTTCCTCAGCACAGTGTCTAAGGGTGGAAGGAGAGACACCATCTGGGCCCGCGGCCTTACAGAGATTCTGCTTCCTGAAAAGCTTAGTCACGTCCTGCTCCAAAACTGTGAGGGCAGTGGGGGAGGAGGGGGGGTCCAAGGTGGGTTTGGAGGTAATGTCCATGATGGTGAGGGAGGAGGGGGAGGGGTGTTAAACTTCAAACCTTGCATAAAAGCTGTTTAACTTTTCTGCTAGTTGTTTGTTGTCCATGGCAGAAGGGGCTTTGGGCCTGTAGTTGGTGATTTGCCTAAGCCCTCTCCAGACAGAAGCAGGAGTCGTTGGTGGAGAAATGCTGCTCCAGATGTGTATTGTACTTTGCTTTAGCCTTTTCCACCTCTTTGCTAAAAGCATACTTGCAACGCCTGTAGCCTTCATGATCTTCTGCCCTGAAAACCACTCCTTTTCCCTCCTCAGATGTCTCAGTCTGGGTGTGAACCAGGGTTTGTTGTTGTTAAAAGTCACCCTGGTGCATGATGGAATGATGCTGTCCTAACAGAACTGAATGTATGACGTCACAGTGTCTGTGTACTCATTGTACACAGACATGTCTGTGGCAGCCTTGACCACATCCCAGTCTGTAGTGTCCAAACACGTGCAAAGCTCCTCCATAGCCTCACTGGTCCACTTCTTAGAAGTCCTCACAGAAGGTTTGGAGAGTTTCAGCCGTTGTTTGTAAGCAGGGATGAGGTGAACCATGACGTGATCAGAGAACCCTACGGCACGGCTCTGTAGGCTCCACTGACCGTTGTGTAACAGTGATCCAGCGTCTTCTGCTCTCTCGTCGGGCATTTAATAAACTGTTTGTACTTGTGCAGTTCCTGGCTCAGATTTCCTTTATTAAAATCCCCTAGGGTGATCAGTAAAGAGTCCACATTCAGAATCTGCTCCACGAGCACGCACTGGGACTCGTGCGTGTACGCGCACGGAGGGATGTAAACAGCAGCCAGAATGAATGAAGTGAACTCACGTGGAGAAAGACTGGCAGTAGATCAACAGGAGTGGTAGTTCTGATGGAAACATGTTAAACATGATAAACATGTTAACATGTGCAGCTTTTTTACCATCTAAAAAACACTGCATAAATCAAAGGTATACTGTCAAAGCCAGACTTAGAGAGACTTATCCATGCATTTGTCTCCAGTAGGTTATACTACTGTAACGACCTGCTCACTGGCCTCTCCAAATGAGTGTTAAAACAGTTGCAGTACATCCAGAATGCTGTTGTTCGGATCCTGACTGAAACTAGGAAGTACGAGCACATAAGTCTTGTGCTCAGGTCTCTGCACTGGCTTCCTGTAGCTCAAAGAATAGACTTTAAAGCAGTTCTGCTTGTTTACAAGTCTCTCCATGGCCTAGCACCAAAGTACATCTCCGAAATGTTAGTGCCATATGAACCATCTCGTACTCTGAGAGCTTCAGAGACAGGCCTCCTGCTTGTGCCCAGATTCAGGACTAAACATGGGGAATCAGCATTTCAGTTTTATGCAGCTAAAACCTGGAACAGTCTTCCTGAAGATGTGAGACAGGCCTCTACTTTGTCAAGTTTAAATCCCGGCTCAAAACAGTTCTATTTAGTTGCATATGACTGAAAGGTTTCTATTCTGCACTCTTTTGTTTTAATGTTAATTCTATGATGATTATTTGTGATTATTTTGATTTGTGTGATTTTAATGTCCTTATTATTCTATAAAGCACTTTGAATTTGCTTGCACTTTGACCTGCCTTGTCTTGCGTTGTTACGTTGTTTTCAGTGAATATCTTGTCTCAAAATGATAAAAGTTAATACGGTGACCTAAATATGTTATGTGTTAGCAGTTGATACCTCATAGATTTGTTAGTAAAATCCCTCAGTTGTCCAGTTCTGATCCATAGTAAAAGCCAAAAGTAAAATCTGTCCACCTGGACAAAAAGTTGTAGGATAGATATAAAGCAGGTGTCCACCAGGTGTCCACCAGTAATCTGACCAGAACTGAAGAAGCAGCTTGGATGAGCAGTGAAATGTTTTCATTCCTACAACTTTTTGTCCAGTTGACAGATTTAACTTTTGGCTTTTACCCCATATGCCAGAATTAGCCGAAGGCTATTTTTCATCCGTAGTCATGTTAGTCTGTTAGCTCCTGGATACATTTCTCTTAAATCAATGAGCTAATTAGTTAATAAAGGGGTACATAAAGTACGTAAAGTGCACTTGGTTTGGTGGGATAGTACCTGTAGTAAATATTTATCATAATTTCACATCAGTTTAATGGTGGTTTTAGAAGATTTTGTTGAATAAAAATCTTTAAAAATATGTGAAGTAGCACAGGGTTCTAAAGTAGAATTCCTCTACCTTTGTCATCAAAAATTTAAGATGGTCTTAAAATGTCATTTTATCAGGAGATACGCTGTTACACAGCCATATTTTTACATCTAGGCAAATGGATATGTAATATTTGTAACTTCAATAAGCAATAAATACAAAGACAGTTAATTAACAAATTAAAAAAGTAATTCAATTTATTTTACATCTGGTCCTGTGAGCGTAGCCATTTTGCTAATGTGGCTCTTGGTGAAAATATGATTGACACCCCTGATTTATGGTATGGTTGCTGGGTAACAGTTATGGAACTATGCCCAACCAAGAAGTAAACTAGAGAAAACAAAATAAGATTTTTAATAAAATTTAATGAATAATTCTGCTAACTATGTTTTAATGAAATGCGGTCTATCGTATCATATGTACCCACATTCTCCCCACGTTTATGATCAAAATTTGCCTTGCCCCTGTGTAGATATATTCTATAAGCAGCTCAAGGTCAAAATAGGTTTGCTCTGTACAGTCTGTGTCTAATTGAAAAGTGTTTTATTGTCTGACAATAAAGTCTGATAAACTGTGTGTTAGCATGCTAGCTGTTGTTAGATTGACCATGACAGTAAAACTCTGTTCCAAGAGTTGTGAAAAGAATGCTCAGAATACATATGGTAAGTGGGCCATTGCAAACGGACTGATGCTGTCTATGGTACTGAAAGACAAGTTTCACTTGAAACATTGGAATAGGAATACATTTTGCCTTGATAAGCTTATGATAGATTAAGAATGAAAATCTTTTAACACTGAATCCTGTTCAATGCTTTCACTTTATAATTTGATTTATTTTACTTTTTTGTAATTGCTTGAGAGCAGTATGCAAGATGACTCACAAAGAAATGATTGAAAATAATAAAACTTTTTTTTGTAATAATAATAAAACTAGGACATTTTCTAAAAAATCTAAATTTTATGAACATAAATTTTATTAAATGTTAGTGTGTGTAAATAGTATAGTGTTTTACGTGACAATGTTACTTTTTGTATTACAGGTTAACAGAGGTGGTAGAGTAAGAAGCAAAAGTAAGAGCAACATTACTTCAAAATAATATTACTCAAGTAGAAGTAGTAGTGGTTTAAGAAATTACTCAAGTAAGAGTAAAAATGTATTTATGAAAACTACTACTCAAGTAAGAGAAACTTTGAGAGCAATTGTCAGGACATAACATCTGATTTATAATTTGAAGTTAATGTAATTTGAAGACCAAAACAACAACAACAACAAAATCTATTATTTCCAAATGAGACACAAAAAAGGAGAAAAACAAAATCACATCCGAAGGAGCCAGACACTTGTAGACTTACTCACAATAGTATGAGTAACCAAAACCTTTACTCAAATAAGGGCACTGTTACTTCAATACAAATATTACTCAAGAAGGAGTAAAAGCTGGAAAAGAAAAGTAGATTTTCTTTAAAAAGTTACTCAAGTAAATGTAATGGAGTACTACCCACCTCTGTTGGTTAAGAATATTTAGTCAGTATTGAAAGCCATGAGTAGTTTTGCTGTGGTGCTTAAGACTTATAAAATAAAGTAAGATCATTTAACCATTGCTGGCTGTAGTTCAAATCAGGCAGTGCTACTCAGTACCAGGATGCTGTTCTAATGTGTTTCCAGCCATATTATGTAGATATATTTTCACATTGCACCATTCTGTGAAGGGGCAAATCTCTGTTATTCTCCACTGGCCTTATAGCATATGGAGACAAGTATGAATTAGTTTACCAATGTTTCTACTACTATTGGATTAAGTAAACAGTATGGGTATGGGAGTGTGTTTAATGAGAAAGAAAGCAACATTTTAAACAGCAGAGGGGTAGTTGAAATGATTATTCCGCTATTAGCAGAGGTGGGTACAGTAGGCAAAATTCTACTCAAGTAAGAGTACTTCAAAATAATATTACTCAAGTGTAAGTACAAAGTAAAAACAGGGGAAAAGGTGAGTGTTTCGGTGTTCTAGTGAGTTAGAAAGATCTAGGACACAGGTGCACTTCAAGGATAAGGCCACTTATCATGGAGGAACAGTGATTTAGCTTAGCACATATTGACATGAATGGTAGAGCTCGAAAAACATCATAGGCACAAAAATTACAAGTTCTTTATTAAGACATGGACCAGCCAACACTTCATCAGGGCTTGAGAGTAAAATAATGGGGGCACCAATTGACTCCCTTTTATATAGGTGGGATCTTGTGACCATAAAGTAGCGGTCCAAGAAATTACTCAGGTAAGAGTAAAAAAGTATGTGGGAAAAGTACTAATCAAGTAAGAGTAATAGTCAGATTATAACATCTGATTTATAATTTAAAACTAAAAACTTGAAATAATATGACAGAGAGCAAAAATTGGAAAAACTAAATCATATCTGAAGGAGAGGTGCGAGAAACACAAATGTTCAAATCATTTCATATTGTCAACACAAAGCTTTAGTCACTTCTAGTCTTTCACTCAAGTAATAGTACTTATTACTCAAGTAGAAGTAAAAGCTGCTAGAAAAGTCCTCTGAAAAGTACAATTTCCTTAAAACTTTTCTTAAGTAAATGTAACTTAGTAAATGTAACAAAGTACTACCCACCTCTGGCTATTAAAGTTCACTTAGGAAAGCACTTAAGATCGAAGTACATTGGTCAAAATCCATGTTACTAACAGTAAGGGGAATGTATCATGTAAAACCATAGTATCCTGTTTACAAGAGCATGCTCAGAAATGAATCGGTTGTGATTTTCCCCTGATTGTAATGCTCTTTCATCCTTATACTCTGCATGGCTTGGGAAAATACATTTTAAGTATTTAATTGAAGTGTATTTGATTTGTGTTAGTTCTTTTTTATTGTAGTTTAAATTGGAAGATTATTGTAATCTTGAAATATTAAAATCAAATTATATTTTCTTATTTTTCGTTGCTCAAAATAAGCGTCACAATGTTAAAAACAACACTACTCACGCCTCACAGATGACAGCTCACAGTTCTGTGTAAAGACACAGTGCTGATTTTAAGACGCTGTGCACAGGGTCAGGAGCAGGAGGATCTTTTTCGGCGTAACTTTCGCCCATCTCTCATGACACGCTAATAAGCTTGTCCGTAGATATAACATGAAAATCCTGATAGGAAATCGCCACAGAAATCTATTTAATGTAGTGGCTGTATATTATATTTGTGCTGGATCTGTTCTTGTCTCCGCGATGACGTATCATGTTTAACACATCAGACACGTCACCCAGAAATAGTCATAAGCGAGTGAAAATAAGCCAAAACAAAAGTCTTTGGAGAGCTTTTTAACAAAGGGGAAAAGGTCAACTGAGGAGCTAGAAGAGGAGACTATGACCTCCAAGAAAAAGAAAGATAAATTTAACAGAAATACCAGGAGTCCTACTTAAAATATGGGTTTGTCGCTACAGGTGACTCTCACGCACGGAGTCTGCTCTGCGTAATATGTGGGAAAAGCGAACGAGGCAATGAAACCTTCAAATTTGTGTTGGCACATTGAGACTAAGCATCCTGGATTATAAAATAAGCCTTTAGAGTTTTTTAAAAGAAACTGCGGAGCAGACTAGACATAATCATGCTGGGAGTGTCATTGTCTCTCATCACTCCTCAATGGGACCACCTCATCGCAAAGAAACAAGTGCAGGGCTCCCACTGATGCAGCGGTTTGGTGAGTTGTATTTTTTATGCACTTAACTTACTTTTGCCATATTTATCTGCCATGTGTAGGAGGCCGGTCTGTGAAAATAAAACCTACATTATTCCATTACATTATTATTAGAATTATATACAGTGTTATCTACAGTGTGTCAAAAAGTATTTGCGGCTCCCAGTGTTTGATTTTCCATGGAAACTGGGTCCAAATGGCTCTTTGCGTGTTAAAGGTTGCCGACTCCTGGTCTAAAAGATTGGAAACACAAAATGAATAAACACTTGTGAGCATTTGGGCACTTTGATTAGGTTCACTCTTGTCATGATTCCAGCTGGTCCTGTCCCTTTTTGCACCTCCCCACTCCCTCCTGAGCCTGAAGCTGGGCGGAGATTTTTGGCTCCTCTCGTGCACACCTGGGGCTAATCACCAATCAACCACACCTGGGGTGGATAAGAGGAGCCAGGACCTGACACCCAGCGCCAGATTGCCTGCGTATCTTTGTGGTACTCCTTGCTTGGCTCTATTCTTGTTTTTGCGCTCTTTGGATTTTACTTACCGGATATTCTTGCTCCTCACCAGATCCTGCTCCCTGGACCTGCTCTGCCCTCCCTTTTCCGACCCTGCTCTTCCCCACCAGTACTGTCCACCCTGTCTCAGACCCGGCTCCTCACGCTCTCACCTTGGACCACGGCACTCTCCCGATTCATCATTTGATCTACCATAGTTTTGCACTTCTGTTGTAAATAAACACTGTTAAAATATTCCCCGAGTTCTGAGACTTCCGGTTCCGCTAGCGAGAGGATGACAGCTTGATTCTCGTGAGCCCGACGTTTTTTTTTCAAAATAACTCCCAAAAACACGCTTTCTACAAATACTGGTGATACTGATTGAAGATGGAAACGGGAGTTTCGACAAGAAGTAAGAAAAATGCAAATACGAATGACGAAGACACCGAGAACCATGGCGAAAAAGGCTGCTCTTCGGAGCTAGCGAGAGCCCACGAGGGTGTGGATATGTCTACACCTGAGCCTACGCTCTGGAATATCCTGAATGAGATCCGTGATTTCAGAAAAGATAATAATGATCAATACTCAGACATTAAAAACGAACTGAGAAGAGTCAATGAGAGAATAGATGAAGCGGAAGAGAGGATTGAAGAGACAGAGACCGTGTTACAAGCAGCATCCACGCTAATCAAGAGGCTAACGGAGCGCCAAGCTAGCCTGGAAGAGAGGCTGATAGATCAAGAGGGCAGAGCGCGGAGGGAAAACCTTCGCATTTATGGTATACCGGAGGACAAAGAGGGGTCAGATATGGTCAGTTTTTTGGACAACTTGTTGAAAAGGGCGCTGGATCTTCCTGCTGATCAGGCACTTGGAATCGAAAGAGCACACAGAGCTTTGACAGCCAAACCCAATAGCAACACTCAAGCTAAGCCGCGCTCCATCGTAGTGAAGTTTGGCAGCTACCGCACTAAAGAGGAGGTCATCAGGAGAGCATGGCAGAAAAAAGAAGTGTATTGTGACAACGTGCGCTTCTTTGTTGATCACGACTTTCCCATTGAAGTGCTAAGAAAACGCAATGAATACGGAGAGGCCAAAAGGGTGCTGAAAGAGAAACGTATTAAGTTTCAGACTCCATATCCAGCCAAGATGCGTGTTTTCTACAATGAAGGCACGCGCATTTATAAAGACGCGGCAGAAGCAACGAGGGATATGGCATCCCGGGGGCTCCCTGTCAGCCTGGTGAAATCTCCAACTGCCCTCGACCAAGAAGAAATACGGCTTTTGTCCATCTGGTTACCTGCGAGGGGCCGGCGCACCCAAGGCGGAGACGGTCATCGCGGCTCGGCGGGGGAGACAGCGCTGCAGGGAGACGCGCACGCTCGAGTTAGAGAGAAGCTCCAGGAATTTCGAAGGCGCGCCCACACAGAGGACTAACGGATCCGGATCACTATTCCAGACCTATGTCTATTAAGACAGGTTATCTCTTCCACTTTTATGAGAAACGCCATGACTATTAAGGTAAATACACAGTCAAATCTGGTTTTCTTGCTCTACTTCTTTTTCAAAGTTGCTACTTTTACCGAGTCGGGACTTAAAATGCTCCCTTATTTCTTCTGTACAACATCTTGCTAGTATGTGGACATATCATAGGGCCCCACCTTCTCAACGAGGTGGGACTTTCCCCTATCTGGACCCACACCACACGGGGTCCTGTAGGGCTCATTTAATACGAGCCTCCGCCTTGGAAGCACCTGTTATGTTCTGTTATATTGTGTTCAGTGTTTTGTCATTTTTATTATTTGTGTTCTTTTGCTCTTTGGGAGAGAGCTTGTTGGTGCACAAGTTTAAACATATAGGAAGATTTATTTATTTTATTATTTTATTTTTTGGTTTATTTTATACGCGGGATAATTATATTGTATATTTAATACGCTATGGGTACAAAAGATATTAAAATTGTTTCTTTTAACGTGAAGGGGATCTCAAGTGCAGCTAAGAGAACCAAAATATTATCAAAAGTTAAACGTGAAAATGCTCAAATTGTACTTTTACAAGAGACACACCTCTCACCCTCAGAACATGAAAAGCTGAAAAGAATGGGGTATACAAAAGCTTACTACTCATCATACAAGGGAGGAAGAAGACGAGGAGTTATTATATTAATATCACAAAAAATACTCTTTGAATATGTATCTGGGGAGTCAGATAAAGAAGGAAGGTATATAGTGGTTACAGGGAAAATAAACAACGTAATAGTTACTATTTGCAATGTCTACGTCCCACCTGGAAGTAACTTTGCATTTTATAGAAGGTTGTTTGACTTAATGATTGGAGCACCGGGGACTGTAATCTGTGGGGGTGACTGGAATATTAGGCTTAATCCTAATTTAGACACATCCAAAAATATACCCACAACGGCACTACATAATAAAGTCAATAATTTAATGGGAGAGTTAGGCATAATAGACCTTTGGAGGGACTTTTACCCATCTAGTCGCGACTATACGTTTTATTCTCATCCACACGATACCTACTCCAGAATAGATTACTTCTTTGTGTTAAAGAAAGATCGTTATCGAATAGGTAGTTGCGCTATAGGCTCTATTGATTTATCTGATCATGCCCCTATTTTCTGTACAGTAGATATTGGAGATACACCACGAAATACACTATGGAGACTCAATACAAGTGTTTTAAACAACCCTCAGTTTGTGGCTCAGATGAGACAGGAAATAAAATGTTTTTTGGAGATTAATGATACAGGTGAGGTGGACCCAGATATAGTGTGGGATACTCTAAAAGCTGTAATGCGAGGGAGAATTATCTCTTGGTGTTCACACAACAAAAAAATAAAACAGCTCAAACATATGGATCTTAATAGAAGATTGAAAGACCTTGAAATGCAACATAAAGATAAACAGTGCCCAAAACTTTTAGAGGAGATGAAAAAAACACGGAATGAAATAAATCTACTGTTTTCACAAGAAGTTGAAAAAAAGTTTGTCTTTGTGAAACAAAAATACTATGAAGCAGGCCCCAAAGCTGCAAAAATACTCGCAAGAAGACTGCAGAAAGAGAGAGCTGAAGGTAATATATACAAAATTAAAGACCCAGATTCAAGTGCTATACTGTATAAACAAGAGCAATTACAGGAAGCATTTGAAAAATACTATAGAAATTTGTACACACAACCACCTATAGAGGGTGAACAAAAAATTGAGGCATTTCTTGACTCTCTTAATTTACCCAGACTATCCGAGGAACATAATAGCATTTTGACAGCTGAGATAACAGAAAAAGAACTCAATAGCGCCATCTCCAAGTTGAAGGCTAATAAATCTCCTGGCCCAGATGGCTTTCCTCCAGATTGGTATAAATCACTCAGATCTGAACTAACCCCATGCCTTCTCAAAACAATTAACATGGTCATGAAAAACTCAAAGATGCCACCCTCATGGAGGGAGGCAGTTATTTCAATTATTCCCAAAGAAGGTAAGGATAGACTGGAGTGTGGCTCATACAGGCCAATTTCAGTACTAAATGTTGATTATAAGTTATTTACAAGTATTCTTGCGAAAAGACTGGAAAAATTACTTCCATACCTTATACACACAGATCAGACTGGTTTTGTTTCGCAGAGACAAACACATGATAACATTCGTCGTTCCTTACATATTCTACATCACATTCATCAGCATAAACTGGAGGCTCTGTTGATAAGTCTAGACGCTGAAAAAGCATTTGACTCGGTCAGTTGGTCTTTTCTATATAAAGTACTGGATAGATTTGGTGTACATTCAAAATTCATTCAAGTTATTAGTACTCTATACAATAAGCCATCTGCCAGAATAAAAATAAATGGGCATCTTTCAAAATCTATCAAATTACAGCGTGGATCAAGACAAGGCTGTCCCACATCTCCAATTTTGTTTGCTCTTTATATTGAGCCCCTGGCACAGTGGCTAAGACAGACTGAAAGTATAAAGGGCATCAGCATAAATGGAGAAGACCATAAGGTTGCTCTGTATGCAGATGATGTTTTGGTCTATCTATCTGATCCTACTATTACGTTCCCAGAGGTGATGGCACTTTTACAAACATTTGGCAAATACTCAGGATATAAACTGAATATACAAAAGACCCAACTTTTATCTTTCAACTATTCACCTCCAAAACAAATTCGTGACAAATATGTTTCTTAATGGGATCAACAAATACTGAAATATTTGGGTATTTATTTACCAAAGGATATTGCAAACACTGGCAGAAATTAATTACAGCCCTTTATTAATAAAAATTAAAGAAGATATCAGAAGATGGAACTCTGTTTCCTTTCTGAGTCTGAGCCACAGAATTGAAAGTGTGAAAATGAATATACTCCCAAGATATCTTTTCTTATTCCAAGCTCTTCCAGTGGAAGTTACTTCAAAGAATTCTCAGAATTAGATAGAATAATTTCTAGATTCATCTGGCAAGGAAAAAGGCCCAGGGTTAAATACAAAACTTTACAGCTTTTAAAAGGAGAAGGGGGCATGGCCCTACCATACTTTAAAGGATATTTTTATGCTGCACAACTCAAGCCTCTTATTAATATGTGCTCCCCGAAATTTCAAGCTAGATGGAAAGATATAGAACTTGCAGATAAAGATCCACCAATACATGCAGTCTTGGCCCATACAAACTTGGATTCTTATATCAAAGATATTAGGAATCCATTTATTAAAACTCAATTAAAAATTTGGATGAAAGTAAAAGGAGAATATCTGTTAGATGAGAAAATACAAATCATACAGTGGTGTGCTTTTGATCCAGGATTTAGGCCTAACTTAATGGACAATACTTTTAAACGATGGACCCTAAAAGGAGTGACAACTTTTTACTCACTTACAGAAAATGGTAAATTTAAGGACTTTGATAGTTTGAAGACGGAATACCATCTTGAAAATAATGATTTTTTTAGATATCTGCAATTGAGGAATTATTTTGAACATAACATTTGGGTTAAAACAGATCTTAATGATCCAATACTTGCAATATTCCTGAAAGCTTATAAGAACAATACAATCAAAGGGGCCATTGCTAACTTTTATAAAGGATTTTTGGCAAAAAAGTCGCATTCAACAGAATATATCAAAGAAAAATGGGAGACTGAAGGAGGACTGATAATATCAAATTATGATTGGCTGAATATTTGTGAATCTCAATGGAAGTGTACTAATTCTCATAGTTGGCGCGAGTTTAATTGGAAATGTTTAATGTGCTTTTTCATTACGCCAAAGCAAAAAATACATTTTGGGGCTGGGAATGCTGGATGTTGGAGACAGTGTGGGGCTCAGAAAGCTGATCATTGGCATATATTCTGGGACTGCCCAATAATACAACCATTTTGGGTCGAGTTCCACAGGACAGTAGTAAGTATACTTAAAGTAAAGTAACATTACAATTTTCAACTCTTTTTTTTGGTCATTGTGTTAATCAACTTCAGCAAACAAACAAATATCTATTCCAAATTTTTACATCAGCCGCTAAAAAGGCAATAACAAGACGTTGGCTTCTTCCTGAGCCCCCCACAAACTCAGAGTGGATAAACATTGTAAATGATATATATGTAATGGAAGCGATTACCTTCTCAATTCGCCTCAAGAAACCTGTTTTCATTAAGTTATGGTCTAACTGGGTAAAATATATTAAGCCTTTACGTCCGGACTTTGTGGAGATCCGGCCCAACTAGCGCACCCTGCTGTAAAAGAGATGACCCCTCACTCCTGCGTCAGCTTTGATACTTAACTTTTCTTTATTTATTATGTAGGTCAGTGCAGTATTGTTTTCTTTCTCCCAGTGTATAAAGTTCTGTTTTAGTATTTTTGTGAAAGAAAAAAAAAAAAAAAAAAAGACTGTGGATGGATTTTGTGTTTGGTTTAATGTTTTGCACCCTGAATGTTTCCCACTGTCTGAAAATAAAGAATTACAAAAAAAAAAATATTCCCCGAGTTCTGTCTTTTTGGTCCCCCTTGCCCGTAGTTACGACAACTCTGCACACTTAGACTAGCATGATGGCCCTGCTTAATGACTGGTAAAAGGCTTTTCTTTCATGGTACATGCCCAGGGATCTGCATATCTAATGCAAATCTAATTGATTGGAAATAGGACTTTGTGGCGTAAACCTTTATGTTTTCCAGGGGAGGTTTATGATAGAAAGGTAGAAGATTGAAGTTAGCCATGAATATGTGGTCCCTTGATTAAAGGGATGTATGAAGGCCCATTTCCGCCATGAAAAAAAAAGCCCCACAGGAAGTTGATTTTCGAATTTTGAGTTTTAAATGCATAATCTGGAGTTTACAACTTTTAATTATGGTGTAAACCGCCTTCCATAGGGATGTGATGAATTTGCAGAAAAAACAAAACAAAAAAAACATAAAATTCCATTATTATGCATTCCTCTGACTTTTAAAAAACCCTCTATGCACAAATCACCACCAGAGGGCACAAAAACCCTTAGTGCAGTGCAAAGTAAAGGAATTAGAACTGAACCAAAAACAATATTTCCATGTGCTAACATTAATCTGTTATTGACAAAGATGTGCCAAATAAAGGATTTAGTGGCCTTGGATGGGAGACCACTGGGAATATCATGTATCACATTTGGATGCCAGTGGCAAAAAACACACATACCACATTCATACTAGGCAATGTGGGTTAAGTGTCTTGCCTAAGGACAAAACGACAGAACTTGGTCCAAGCGGGACAACAGATTACAGACAGCCTTGCTTCTATCCGTCTACCCCAGGACTGCTGTGGCCACAATAGTATCTTACCACCAATGAGTCTGGAGTGAATGAATAATGCACAAAACTATAAAGTCACTATGAGCGTCTGGAAAAGCACTTTATAAGACTAATGCATTGGTCTTATTAATACATTTGGACACTTACATGCCATTTCAAATCATTACTGAATAGTTCCTGCACCCTCTACTTGGATATGTTATACAGTTTAAAAAGCAGTGAAGCGTCTTCACTCCTACAACTTTTTGTCCTGTTGACAGATTTTACTTTTGGCTTTTACTAGAGTTTAAAATGGTAAAAAAAAATAATGAAATATAGTTGATATAACAGTGATCAAA
Source organism: Periophthalmus magnuspinnatus (assembly GCF_009829125.3). Taxonomy (NCBI): domain Eukaryota; kingdom Metazoa; phylum Chordata; class Actinopteri; order Gobiiformes; family Gobiidae; genus Periophthalmus; species Periophthalmus magnuspinnatus. The sequence continues at coordinate 4,242,471 of NC_047129.1, read as the reverse complement.
CTGCATTCAGCTTAGCTACATAATACAGCTACAGTACATGATTTTCGTCCACATAGCCATATAGTTTTGCTGTAAACCTTTTCCATCAGCTGTGAGTCATGTGAGATTTCCGTTGTTTTCAGATGTGTGAGGTCTGTTGAATTTTCTACATCTACACCTACTCAAGGTACTGTCTCTGTGGTGCATTATACAGTGTAGTAATGACCCCCTGCATGGGGGGATATGAAAACATCTCTTTTCCCACATTGTCTCTGGAAACGGTTGCCTTGGGAACTGCCACTGATGTTCCTCATTTGTCTTTTTCCATCAAATAAAATGGTGAAATGTTCGAATTATAGTTTTGTGTCATTTAACAAGTCAGTCATTTTATTTAGTTCAAATCTGGATCTTGTTCACACTGAAATAAAAGATAGGCCGACATGTTTATTCTGTGGTATTATTGTTGGTGGATAAAAAAGATGACTCTAGGCTACAGCACAAATTAAGCAAAACTTAAAAATGGACCCTAATCTTCAAAAGTAAGGAAAACTGTGAAGTGAAAGTACTATACATACAAGAAGATTATACAGCTCAAGAAGATGCAATCAATGCCCAAATATGAATTAAAGGGAAAGATAGGCCAGTTACAGGGTACCCTACACATCAAATTCTGCATAAAAGCACTAGGCACACTTCAACCAAAGTACTTGAAAATTGAAGGCTACTGGAATATGTAGCTTAGACATATGAAGGAATTAAGGAGGACTTTTTGATGACCTTTCCATCATATTTTTCTGTTATCCATTAGGCAATGGTGGATTGTTCAAAGTACACATGGGAAATATTACCTAAAATAGTAGGTTTTATGCAATTCTAGTAGCATTTTAGAGTGGGACTTGTTGCCCTGTACTACAATAAATGTAGCTTATTAAACTCAATTGCAAGTTGACCATACAAGTAGTACATATTTAATTATATTTTTGGGTAAACACAGTTACCAAAAAAATATACTCAGTTGTTTACCACTAGCTGTCATTATACACTGCCTGGCCAAAAAAAAGTCAGCACCTGGATTTAACTAAGCTAATAGGTTGGGGTTGCTGCAGTTGGTCAGGTCTAGGTTCAGCAACACTATGTGCTCATAGAATGAAATCAGCTGACACCTGAATATACTGAATGACCAGGTTATTGCATCAATGGAATTTTTCTTCCCTGATGGCACGGACATATTCCAAGATGACAATGCCAGGATTCATCGGGCTCAAATTGTGAAAGAGTGGTTCAGGAAGCATGAGACATTATTTTCACAAATGGATTGTCCACCACAGAGTCCAGACCTTAACCCCATTGAGAATCTTTGGGATGTGCTGGAGGAGGCTTTACGCAGCGGTCAAACTCTACCTTCATCAGTGCAAGCTCTTGGTAAAAAATTAATGCAACACTGGATGGAAATAAATCTTGTGACATTACATAAGCTTATCAAAACAATGCCACGGCAAATGTGTGTCGTAATCAAAGCGGTGGTCCAATGAAATATTAGAGTGTGTGACCTTTTTTTGGTGGTGACTTTTTTATAGCAGTGTATTATGCTATAACGCTTTAGAACCTCACAAATAAAGCATTGCCGTTTTTAACTCATGATCGAATATATGCACATGTCGTGTTTTCTTTGTTAGCATCATGCAGCCGCTTTCATGTCCGTTAGAGGGCGTCATTGTGCACTTGAGTCGTCTTTGCTCCGGAGAGGAAGGGGAGGTACAGAGTGAGCGAGCCCGGGCTGAGAGCGTCTGAAGCGGCCACAGAGGCACAGAGCTCGCTGCCACACACTCGAAACAGAGCTGTGGAGCGGAGAGGCTGCCCGATGCCGCCGGCCTTCACTGGGATTTATAACGCCTTCTAACGCGGCTGTCGCTTCTGGAACTCTGGACTTTTTTTTTTTTTTTTTTAAAAAGGACTCGACAGGATGCTTCTCTCGGGGTTTCCGATGGTAGCGATGCTGATGGCGGCTCTGCAGGTAAAACACTCGGTACCAGCCAGCACCAGCGAGCGGTTACAGCGCACTTGCATCCTGCTGTAGCAAGGCTAACGCAACTGTGTTACCGCTCGGGTTTAACGATCAGTGTTGACGCCTAATTAAGCTATATCAGGGTTCAATATAAACCTAATATATATAACAATATTCAAACATAATTTTCAATAAATGATCGTGCTTTTTATTGTGTATTTGCGACTGAACGTAGATTTATAGATTTTCTGGTCTTTGCATCCTCTTTGGGAGGTTGCGTCTCGCCTCTTTACGCACTGCTCACATTGCTGCCGCCGCACAGTTAACGGGCCGGTGTGTGAGCTGAGGTTTAGCCCAGCCTAGGTGCAATCATGTTCGGCGCTTTGACCCTGTGATGGAGGAGCACAAAGCTTTGTAGCGGTCTGAAGGATGGCAGAGGGATTTGTCTGCCCGGATACGTGTCTGGTAAACGTTTAGTGCGCCCGTGCGTGAGGTGATGAGAGCGTGAGCGTGGCTGTGATGGTGCCACCTGACTGTAGGGCAACAGTGACACCGACAATGCGCTGGACTCATAGTAGGTTAAAGCGGGGCGTCGGATTCATTTTGCCTAAGTAAATTAGACTGAGCCAACAAAGAGACGATTTGATGGAAAATGGTGTTGATCAAATGTGCCTAATGCGATACACAATCAACTTTAGGGCTGAAACGATTAATCAACTAATCAGGACTAGGCCTATATAAATCATAGTCCTATTTTAATCGTTATCTGGACCATACAGAGTCATAGGCTACAAAAATACCTTTTTATAACAAAGACAGTGGCATTAAATCAAAATCAAAATATCCAAAAAACAACAACACCAAAACAACAAAAAACAGTTCCTTATTTTCATCAATAATTCACAGTATTCATAAAAGTGATCTGTTTAGAAGCCTTTAGTCACCATTTCCAACCTTTATTGATAAAGTAGGCTTATTTAAAAAATCTGTGAACTATAGAAATAATTGGCTAGTTTTGGTTTGGGTAATCAAAACATTTATTGCTGACTTTTCCTACCAAATAATTAGTAGTTTCAACCCTTTCAACCATATTGGCAGAATATTGAGCAGTTATTGTAGTGACACAATGTACACATGACTGCCAAAAAAGTTTGAAAATGGTCTGAAAACTAAATGGATTTAATCAACACATTTTCAGAAGCCTGTGATCAATATAAGTGTTAATGGTCCTGTTTAGGTGTTTCATTTTCAACAAGTAGGTGAGAGAGTGACTGACTAACTGAAAAACTGTTTTAATGCTAGCTAGGTTGTGACTAATCAGATAGTGTTCAAGTACAGCTCAGATTAAGTCTAATTTGAATAACAGAACTTCTGACAGAGTAGTGCTTTAAGTTAGCTTCACACACCCAGGGAATGTTGATGACATCAGCTGCAAATATCTATAGTCAATGTCACATTTGAACGTTCGTGCATGGAGATACTCAAATATAACAGCACTGAACCCGACTGAAAATTAGATCTACTGTGCATTATGTGGTCCGAGTCTTCAACCTCTGTGTCGCAAACCCTTGGGCATTCCAAAACAGAAACCCTTCTGTTTATAAAACACATTAGTGAATAATGTAAGGAGCCTACCAGAGTTGGAACTCCACAATAGTGTAACATTTTTGCACCCATAAATGATGCTATGTTGTAGGGAGCACTATTGAAAAATTGATAATACTCCAATGGTTGTTCTGGAGATATACAAAATTATAGCATCAAGTGTAGGGTGATTTTCAAAATCAAAACCTGGGACAACCTTGGTTTGGGGTAGTTGATGATAATAAAAATGTGTAAAATTAAGGAATTAAGGTAATTAATGAAAATTGTTATGCACTCGGTCCATTCATGCATGACTTACTTGTGAGTCAGCACAGAGCCTGAGAGATTTTTTTGTGTGTGTGTTCTGGTAATTTTCAAGCATGTTTTCTGTATTTTGGCTAAAGAAATGACAATTTATGCCCCGCTTTACTGTTGGCTGGTATCAAAAATAGGGAAATTAAAAAAACAAAACATAGGGACAAAAATAGGGACACCTGGGACATTTCCTGTATAAAACTCGGACAAATCAATGGTTTTGGATAAATCTACGGGGACATGGGACACAAGGCTCAAAACTGTCCTGCTAAATAGAGACGTCCGGTCACCCTAATTAAGTATATGGGCCTCGGTGCATCAGATTCGTCCTTCTGAACAGAGTAATGACTAAACATTCAAATATAACAGCAATTTGGCCCAAAAGATGGATGATTTTTTCAAGTATATTGTCTATAATTAAAACTGTTTAAAATGACAGTAAACAGAGGTGATTCAAAATGAAACGTAATCTTCCATTATTGAGATAATGAAAAAATTAAAAAAAATAATAAAAAATGAGAATGTTTTGTCAGTGTTGCCCACTCCTGAGTTAACTTATATTGATATCAACACGCATAGATTTCTTAAGAGTGCATTTTGGTTATTTTTTGTTATGTAGTCAAATTTGCTTCTTCTGTCAAGAGCAATAGCCTGTCTTTGTTAATTAGCCCAACCTTAGCCTATAGTTTACCATTATTTAACCTGTGTATTAGACTGGAAACACATAATGGATTCATACTGGAGAAAATGTTCGCCTTTGAAAATGAACAAAACGTTGTTATAGCTATGCATTATTATAAATCAGGTATTTTGTCTGGTTTTAAAAGAGCTTGTAGGATAGTCCCATCTGTGAAGAGTAATGCTTAGACCTAATGTATCCATCCCAGGTTTGAATTTAAATGCAGTGCTAGAGGCTTGATCCAAACCAAGAGTAAATCAATACAGAGCCGCACAGCACCAAAGGGTCAAAGGTCACCTCCCAAAACAAAGCTATTTATCTGAAACAGCAGCATCAGCACCGACTCTGGCTGTAGGCAAACCCTTAAAGACATTCAAGACACTCTACTATGTCTATTATTTCTAAATGGGCTGAACGATTTTGGCAAAATATGTAATAGTAAATTTGTAATTTATATTCTAATTAATAGTTGGATTCTGTTCAAAGTTTTAAACACATTTTTTTTTACCATTTGAGAGGAAGAGTGATAGTTCATACAAAAATGTTATGTATTTCAGAACATGGTTGCATAGGTCGAAACTACAGAGATAAATAATTGCAATATTTGCGATTTGCTAATTGTTCAAATTGCTGTTTTGATTTTGTGGTTAATCTCTTAGCTCTATAAATAGACTTGGTACCATGGATGAACATGGTCAGTCAGAAACTCCTAACCAGAAACTCCTCACATACTTTACATTTTAACACCTTCAGGGACCCTAAAGGGAGAGAGACCAGCTCTTTCCCCATGATTCCAGCCCAAAACAAGACTCCACCACCTACTCGCTTGTTGGGGTATGGTGGCCGTCCATCACTCCATCTAAAACTCCATCCACCACTCCATCCATCATTCCATCCATCTGGACCATCCAGGGTTGTCACAGTTGTTACATATTTTTTTCAATTCAATTAATAATAATAATTAAGAAAAAAAAATGACTCTCTAAATTAGGTGTTTGGCAGCTTAGAGTTACAGTGTAGCTAATAACATAATCCTGTTTACTATTAAAAGCAATGAATACACCAATGGTGTATGTCAAATAAGTGCTATTTATTTTCTTATTATGCCCATGTCAAACACCTTTCTTTAGTGTAATTAATAAAACAGGTTCATATACACAGCACTGCGTTTTAACATAAATATTGCTGTTGTTACCTTCCTTGATATTACTAGATCTATTTTCTTGTCAGATGTGGATCTTACTTGTCTTGACCTCTTGACTGCAATCAAGCAAAATAAAATATTAATTTCAAATAATTTATTACACAAATTTTACAGTTTTGCAATAAAATACACAATTTCCTTTTGATTTGAGCATTTATCAAGCTTCACTCCCAAAATCAATTAATCAATGTCAGTGCAAAGGCTGAGACTGAAATGTATCTGACCCACCAGTTAAGAACCACATTTGTAGTTTATATGGTAATAACACCTCCACTGCTCCTTATAAAGTGGTTGTATCATAGACAGTAAAGAAGAAAATAAATAAAGAAATGGACTAAGGGGGTGTGATGTCACCCACAATATTTGGCTCCAGTCAAATGAAGCTCAAAGAGGCTAGCAGTTAGAGGGGTGAATTTGGAGCCAAGTTCCATATTTGGAAGAGCCTGGTTGAGCATGTAGCAGGCACTTAGCAACACTGTCAATCAGATCTGTTGCTAACACTAACAGAACCAACCTCGAGGAAAGAAGGCGCCTGATTTGTGTGTTATTGATATTCATATCTTGATTTTAGGGACACAATAGCAAAAAAAAAAAAAATACCAGGATTGCGTAGAGCAGGTCAGTATAAACATTTTTAAGACCAAAATGATGACCCTGCCAGTTATGGAGAGAGGAGCAAGGTTTTTCCAATACAAAATGAATTGAAGTCAATGGAGCCAGAAGCGCTCCCATGCTCACTGCCTATTTGGAACGCAGCATGTTATCTATGACCATTTATATATACAGTCTATGAACTGTACCCAATTCTTTTCCATGTGCTTTGTCTGCATCTAATTATAATGTGTTTTATTGTCCTGTCAGCAGGAAGTGCACATTGGCATGTTACTTGTTGTTAGCAAAACTCCACTTATTGCGGTTAATAATTAGGATATTCGGAGACACAGCAGACAGTAAAAATCACGTACTGTGCCTTTAATAACCATAGCATTGCTGTTGAATCTGCATGCTTAGACTGGAGGATTGAAGCAGGTTAGAGGGTCATGGATCTTCTCCGTGCACAGAGTTCAGATGCAGAATTTGGCCACGTTTGGTTTTGGCCGCTAGTTAGACTCACCCACCACCAAAGCGGCAATATGGTCACTCTGCCTTTGCTCATCTCATGGAAATCATACGTATTCAATGCAGGGGTTTTTTCCACTTGTATTGAATCTCCATTTTCAAATGAATTTTATTTTGTCTTATTACAAACAAATAAACATGGCTTTCAATTTATGTTCTGAACATAAACTATACACACTTAATTCCATTTAAAACACAAAAAACACATGCTTTTACTGACATAGTTTTGTCTATAGACCTCTCCATTGACAAATGGAAATTACAAATCTCGATCTTGATTAAAATTCGATTAGTTACGGAGTCCTAGGTAGGACCAGTTTATTATGCTTAAGCTGTGTTATTGGTTCTCAAAATGGAGCAGGTGGCTGGCAAGCTACTGTAAATGTCGGACTATAAGCCGCTACTTTTTCCCCACAGTGCGGCTAATTTATAGATTACAGAGTGTCCTTCAGCGGCTAATGGCCTTTGTAATATGTTGCAATAAACCTAAAAGTGAGACAGACTTGGGGAAAGATTATGCACTGAAGAATACACTAGATTTGATTTTGAACTGTCATTTTGTGCATTATGCGCACACCCTCTTCATGGAAAACACACAAATAAATGCAAAGGATCTGGCCATGAAAGAAGGAAATAGAGCCACTGCATGTAAGCTCCATCAGTGAATTGATGGTGCGACGTTGAAGGCAGCAGCGAGAAGTAGTCAATGTAAAAGTTAGTTAGTCAATGTAAAAAGTAAAAGCAGATGGCCCATGTTGGTGCTGTTTTATTTTCTAAACTGGCAAGTACATTCATCCCGTGTTGGTGCCGATTTCCAGGCACAGCTTGAAAAAAAATCAATTAAAACTCTGTGTACCATCTTTCTGTATAAATATCTCATGTTACAGCATATTTGTAACATGTGGCTTATATTCATGTGCGGCCTATATATGTACAAAATTAATTTTCTTTTCAAATTCAGCTGGTGCGGCCTGTATTCAGGTGCGTTCAATAGTCAAAAATGTATGGTATTTTGGTCGTTGTTTGTAGCTCTATTAGTAAATCGTAAAGGCTGCAGTTGTTGTAATATGTCCTCTTCAAACAACAAAATGAGAAGTGCCTACGGAGCTATGTATCAAACCTGCTAACTGTTTTGACCAGCACAAAGCAGCTTAATTTTCAATTTTCTCTCAAATCTTAAAGTTGTTAGATGTGTTTAAAATACATTTGACTCCATTATGAACTTAAACTTGATATTAAAACATAACTAATTGAAATTGTCAGAATGAAATTGCATTACATTTTTTCCCAAAAATTGTTATTAAATTTGAAGTGTAGACCACTGTAAATTAATTAATTGTTGACCTGGTTGAAACCTGGACTACTTTGTTTTAGTGCTGGTTATGGTTTATGGTTTATCCTGGTTTAGTCTTTGTTTGTTTAGTCCAGCTCTTGTGATACTGTTTTTATATTGGTTTAAGGATAGTTCACCCCTCCCCGAACCGCCACCTTAACGTGGTGGAGGGGTTTGAGCACCCGAATGATCCTGGGAGCTATGTTGTCGGGGGCTTCATGCCCCTGGTAGGGTCACCCATGGCAAACAGGTCCTGGGAGACGGGTCTGACTAAGAGCGGTTCAGAAGCCCCACATGAAAGGAAAAAGATCAAGGCCAGTTACGTCGCCCGGACTGGCGTTACCGGGGCCCCACCCTGGAGCCAGGCCTGGGGTGGGTGCTCGGCAGCGAGCGCCTGGTGGCCGGGCCTTTCCCCACGGGGCCCGGTCGGGCCCAGCCCGAAGAAACGACGTGGGGCCGTCCTCCCGTGGACCCACCACCTGCGGGAGGAGCCATGAGGGGCGGGTGCGGAGAGATCCGGGTAGCAGTCGAAGGCGGGGACCTCGACGACCGGATCTCCGGACATGGAGACTAGCTCTGGGGACATGGAATGTCACCTCGCTGGGGGGGAAGGAGCCTGAGCTTGTGCGGGAGGTTGAGCGTTACCGGCTAGATATAGTCGGCCTCACCTCCACGCACAGCCTGGGCTCTGGAACCCAACTTCTTGAGAGGGGTTGGACTCTCCATTTCTCTGGCGTTGCCCGCGGGGAGCGGCGGCGAGCTGGTGTGGGCTTGCTCATTGCCCCACAGCTCAGCCGCTGCGTGTTGGGGTTCACTCCGGTGAACGAGAGGGTCGCGTCCCTGCGCCTTCGGGTCGGGGACAGGTCTCTCACTGTTGTGTCGGCCTACGGGCCAAACAGCAGTGCAGAGTACCCGGCCTTCTTGGAGTCCCTGGGAGGGGTACTAGACAGTGCACCAACCGGGGACTCCGTTGTTCTCCTGGGGACTTCAACGCCCATGTGGGTAACGACAGTGACACTTGGAGGGGCGTGATTGGGAGGAACGGCCTCCCTGATCTGAACCCGAGCGGTGTTTTGTTATTGGACTTCTGTGCTAGTCACAGCTTGTCCATAACAAACACCATGTTCGAGCACAAGGGTGTCCATCGGTGCACATGGCACCAGGACACTCTAGGTCGGAGGTCGATGATCGACTTTGTTGTCGTGTCATCTGACCTCCGACCGCGTGTCTTGGACACTCGGGTGAAGAGAGGGGCTGAGCTGTCAACTGATCACCACCTGGTGGTGAGTTGGATCCGCTGGCGGAGGAGGAAGCCGGACAGACCTGGCAGACCCAAGCGCATTGTGAGGGTCTGCTGGGAACGTCTGGCGGAGCCCTCTGTCAGGGGGGTCTTCAACTCCCACCTCCGGGAGAGCTTCTCCCTGATTCCGGGGGAGGTTGGAGACATGGACTCCGAGTGGGCCATGTTCTCCACCTCTATTGTCGATGCGGCTGCTCGTAGCTGTGGTCGTAAGGTCTGTGGTGCTTGTCGCGGCGGCAATCCCCGAACCCGGTGGTGGACACCGGAAGTAAGGGATGCCGTCAAGCTGAAGAAGGAGTCCTATCGAGCCTTGTTGGCTCGTGGGACTCCTGAGGCAGCTGATGAGTACCGGCGGGCCAAGCGTGCCGCGGCTCGGGCAGTCACAGAGGCAAAAACTCGGGGTTGGGAGGAGTTCGGGGAGGCCATGGAGGAGGACTATCGGACGGCCTCAAAGAGATTCTGGCAAACTGTCCGACGCCTCAGGAGGGGAAAGCAGTGCTTCACCAACACTATTTACAGTGCGGGTGGAGAGCTGCTGACCTCGACTGGGGATGTTGTCGGGCGGTGGAAGGAATACTTTGAGGATCTCCTCAATCCCACTGTCACGTCTTCCGAGGAGGAAGCAGAAACTGGGGACCCAGAGGCGGACTCGTCCATCACCCTGGCTGAAGTCACTGAGGTGGTTGGCAAGCTCCTCGGTGGCAAGGCTCCGGGGGTGGACGAGATCCGCCCTGAGTACCTCAAGTCTCTGGATGTTGTGGGACTGTCTTGGCTGACACGTCTCTGCAACATCGCGTGGCGGTTGGGGACAGTACCTGTGGAATGGCAGACCGGGGTGGTGGTCCCTCTGTATAAGAAGGGGGACCGGAGGGTGTGTTCCAATTACAGGGGAATCACACTCCTCAGCCTTCCCGGTAAGGTCTATTCCAGGGTGCTGGAGAGGAGAATCCGACCGATAGTCGAACCTCGGATTCAGGAGGAGCAGTGTGGTTTTCGTCCTGGTCGTGGAACACTGGACCAGCTCTATACTCTCCACCGGGTCCTCGAGGGCTCATGGGAGCATGCCCAACCAGTCCACATGTGTTTTGTGGATCTGGAGAAGGCATTCGACCGTGTCCCTCGTGGTGTCCTTTGGGGGGTGCTCTGGGAGTATGGGGTCCGGGGCTCTTTGCTAAGGGCTGTCCGGTCCCTGTATGACCGGAGCAGGAGCTGTGTTCGCATTGCCGGCAGTAAGTCAGACCTGTTCCCAGTGCATGTTGGACTCCGCCAGGGCTGCCCTTTGTCACCGGTTCTGTTCATTATATTTATGGACAGAATTTCTAGGCGCAGCCAGGGGCCGGAGGGGGCCTGGTTTGGGAACCACAGGATTTCATCTCTGCTGTTTGCGGATGATGTTGTCCTGATGGCTTCTTCGAGCCAGGACCTGCAGCAGGCACTGGGGCGGTTTGCAGCCGAGTGTGAAGCGGCTGGGATGAGAATCAGCTCCTCCAAATCCGAGGCCATGGTTCTCGACCGGAAAAAGGTGGTTTGCTCTCTCCGGGTGGGTGGTGAGTCCCTGCCCCAAGTGGAGGAGTTCAAGTATCTCGGGGTCTTGTTCACGAGTGAGGGAAGGATGGAGCGTGAGATTGACAGGCGGATCGGTGCAGCGTCTGCAGTGATGCGGTCGCTGTATCGGTCCGTTGTGGTAAAGAAGGAGCTGAGCCTGAAGGCGAAGCTCTCGATTTACTGGTCAATCTACGTTCCTACCCTCACCTATGGTCATGAGCTTTGGGTAATGACCGAAAGGACAAGATCGCGGATACAAGCGGCTGAAATGGGCTTCCTCCGCAGAGTGGCCGGGCGCACCCTTAGGGATAGGGTGAGGAGCTCGGTCACACGGGAGGAGCTCGGAGTAGAGCCGCTGCTCCTACACGTTGAGAGGAACCAGCTGAGGTGGCTCGGGCATCTGCTCAGGATGCCTCCTGGACGCCTCCCTAGGGAGGTGTTCTGGGCATGTCCCACCGGGAGGAGGCCCCGGGGAAGACCCAGGACACGCTGGAGGGACTATGTCTCTCGGCTGGCCTGGGAACGCCTTGGGGTCCCACCGGAGGAGCTGGAGGACGTGTCCGGGGTGAGGGAAGTCTGGGAGTCCCTGCTTAGACTGCTGCCCCCGCGACCCGGCCCCGGATAAGCGGAAGAAAATGGATGGATGGATGGATGGATAGTTCAGACCTGGTGTGGTTCAGACTTACTCTGGTTTAGTCCACGTGCTAGACCTGACTTAGTAATGGTTAGGGATGCACCAATCCTATACTGGTATCAGATTTCAGCTCTGATCCAGAAAAATTGCAGGATCGGGTATAGTACTTGGCGATACGACGATACATATCATGGGGATGATAGAAAAGTGCTGATTGTGCCATTTTCTTTTTTTCTTCTTATCATTTCTATCATTTCTAACCTAATTTTATCAATTGTTACAGTAAATATATCATTAAATAGCCTGCTAAATTGTATTAGTGTTGTCTTCTTACTATGCATACTCTAAGTTTATATAAGTGAAAATAAAGAAGAATAAAAAAGAAATTTTTTGCAAAGAAAGTCCGTCTTGTGGTTTTGCGACATGACGCTGCTTTACGTTCTTTGATTCTCACGCGGGTTTGTGACATGCTTTACATTACTTAACTCATGAGCGCTGAACGATGGACGCGCAACAGGTGGAAGTTTCATGCCCTGAGTTGCAACAGACAGACAGCTACGCAGGCAGGCCAAGAAGAAGCACTTTTATTGAAAAGAGAGGATACGTCTGTGATTTGATCACATTTTGGGTTCAAGAGGTCAGACAAAGAGTAGAAGATGGCCATATGCAAACTATGCTACAAGACTATTCCCACATCCGATACCAATACAACAAACCTCTTCTATCAGCTCCATGAAAAAGAATACCACCAAGTAGTGGAACAGCGAGGGCAAGTTGCGAAAAGAAAAAAAAAACTATAGCCAGCTGAAGATAAAGCTGAAGTCTTTCGCACAAAGCATGCAGTATGAGAAAACATCTATAAACAAGGAAAGGAAGTTATGAGTGGGAACAGCTACAATGCTGTGGTCACCATTTACAGCTAGCCACTGGTAAGTATAAAACAATTTAAAAATGGCTTAGAGTAATATTGCAGTAGAATTGTTATAGTAGCAACAAAAATATTAGTGAATTGAAATTTGTTTGGTTATCCTATGTTATGTTTGATCATCCTATGTACAAAACATTGTTGAACAAGTTATTCTCTCTATTTTATTTATTATTTATTATTTTGCCTGTCAGTAAAGAATGAATTGTGATACTAGCTGCCCACAGTATCTAATTATTAAATCAGTCCATAAATCATTTCAGTGATACATGATGATAAAAATTAAAATTGCTGTCAAAATATGTTATTACATTATACTTTTTTGTTTTATTTCAACAGAGAACACTCTAAAACCTCTCATAACAGCATCTACAAAACTTTTCAGAGAATAACTGAAAACATACTTTATTGCAGTATACCATGATATATATCTTTATCCTGATATAAAATAATCCATATCATGATATGATTTTTTCCATATTGCCCAGTGCTAATCGGCTATCGGCCTCCAAATATTGGTTCAGCCAATGCCTTGGCTGGGCATAAGAAATGATGTAATAAGGCCATTTACTAGTTGTAGTGTCATAATGTTTGAACTTTTATTTATACAGTATTTTTTGCTAATTTCTGTCTGTACTAGTATTGGTTGATATCAGGTATTGGCATATTTTTACAGCTATACTATTGGAATCGGTATCAGAACTGAAAAAGCTGGGTGGGGGCATCCCTAGTAATGGTATACTACCAAGTCTGTATATTCTGCATTTTTTATAGTCATACATGTATACCGAAACTTTTCCTAACTTGTAATATATGGTAATATGTACACACCTCACTTACCTCTGGCCTGCTGTTGATAATGCCATTTGAGCCTGTTTGCGGTGAATGCAGTGGACTTAACTCTATGGGGAGTAGAGATAGCATCACATAAGAGTGTTGATTGATAGTCCAACAACACAGCAGAAATACAGAGAAGAGATAGGCACTCACTCCAGTAGCAGCGGGGATGCAGTCTGGATCTCTGTTTGAATATACCTTTTTTAAGCCTCCTATCATGTTAAAGAAAATCCACTGGTCTAGATTATGCTAGCTGGCTCTAATGCATGTTACATGAGTATGGTAAATCAAGATAAATAAAATGATGTTTTTACTTCCTATTTTCATGGAGTTATGCAGGCGACATGCTATCTTAGGCCTACAAGATTAATCATTAAGTGTGATTCTTGTATTAGTTTGTCATTTCACATTTAAGTCTTTTTGTCAGTTGCTCTGGACGCCTAAAAATTGTAAACTTTGAACAGAATTCTTACCAAATCTTGCAACCCTATGCCATGTATCTTTTTTGTTGCTAACAAAAACATTCTTTCTTATTATGAGTCAAAGATAAGAATATGTTTGCATACAAATTTCAGGTAGTGGGCTGGCCCAATTTCCAAAATCAAGCACAGACGTAATCCCATGAAAGTAGAATAAGATCTGGAAGATGAACCAAAGCTGACATGGCGTTCTTTTCAATGGCCTGTGCTCATTGTTGCATAATCCCCAAATATATATATTTTTTTAACGGATTATTCTTTAAATACAAGGTAGTGCTCCCCCCTGTGATGTCAGAAATGTTCTGACCGATTAGAGCATGTTAGCTCAGAGCGAAGTTCTTTGAAGATTAAAAAAAAGAAAAATAAGTGAAATGTTGTGAAAATAGAGAAGAACCCCTTCAAAGTCCAATCTTTGTGAAAGTTGTTAATGTCCTGTCAGCTGAACACGGAGTTAGAATTCCCCAAAATGTATTGTGCTCTATGGGAGAAATATTTCTGGGTCTAAGCTCCCACAAGCTGCACTAACTATGGAGCAGCCACTAGTTGATCTCGCCCTGGGACAGAGGGGCATGTCTTATCCAACTCTTATTACAGATCCATGCCAAATTCTGTCCCTCCCTCTTCCTTGGACTGCCTGTGGACATAGTATCATGAAAACACATTGAAGTGAGCACAGTCTCCACAGCCCATAGATGGTCCGTCAGTGACTCATCATACGCTCCTTCCCCCTGCACAGACGCCTGGTACTGCTCTGTTCCTGGTCCACCCTCCCTCTAGCCCAAATGGGACTCCCAAGATGAAAGCCAGACCTGCTATCCTCCCCTTCTCAGTTTCGGGGGGGAGGTGGGGGATGTAAGTGGGAAATAGTTGTAGCCTTTCTTTAAAAGTCCAACTGATTTTTATTGTGTGAATTATTATGATTAGATTTATATATTAAGATTGAGTTCACAATTCACATTTTAAAAGGTGCACTATGCTACTTCGTTGATTGGGAGCATAGATTGGATATACAAATGGCGTAGCTAACACGCTAGCTTTTGGCTATGCTGTTGGTCTTAAAATGTTTGTATTCCGCTCTACATGATCCTGTTGTTTTTATTACAGTATTTAGACTGTAAATCAAGATATGAACATATCACTATCAAAGTATCAAAGTAACTCTTTGGTTACTTTGATACTCATGGCCGGAATTCCAAATATGGAACTCGGCTCCAAATTCGCCCCTACATCTGCTAGCCTTGTTGTGCTTCACTTAGCTGGAGCCGAACATTATGGGTGATGTAAGAGCCATTGTAAGACCTTTGTGTATGTTTGCACTGCCAGCCACTGTGTGGCACTGTGCTTCCTAGTTGGTCTTGCTGGGTGTGCCCAGGTGTGCCTATTTAAAGACTAATTAATGGATGAGTGGTGCTACAGAGCAGAGGTTTTTGACTGTGGCAATAAAAGGATTCTTCACTGAACACATTGGGCTCTTTAACCATGCGTTCTAACACCTTTGGGCTCTGTTAGTCTAGTAGCTGGTGGCACAGGGCCACTGGCCGCTACCGGTGACGTCACACTCCATTTATACAGTTTATGATTGGGAGTTGCTATCTGTTTATCTCCATGGATATGTTATCACTTTGCCTTTAATGATGCTGTACCTCATTGTTCTGGTTCTAAAAATGTCAAAAAACAGAACTAGTTCATAGCTTACCTTATGCATTCTGAACATCCTAATTATTCCTGCAATGAATTTTTCCCAATTTTTACTGACCAGAGTGGGGTTTTGCTGTGACGGTAAAGCTAAGATGAAATAACTAATGCACTTTTCTGGTTTGTAATTAGATGCAGGCAGCACGCATCTAATTATTTGACCTTATTTTCACCTCAATGAAAAACATGCATTCCTATTGTTAGTGGGCCCAACTTAGCAGAATTTATACATAATAAGAGAGAGGGCATATTGTTTGCTGAGGACTGTGTATGACCCATTTCAATTGTTGTCCTTGAGACTGCAATTTTGGATTAATCTTCCGTTCTCCTCTCTGATATAACCTAGTTCTAGTCTTGATTGAGACCCTTGTTTTTATCCTCAAATCCACCTCCCTTCCTCTCTATCCCTCCTCACCCTCCTCCTTCTCCTCAGGTCTGGAAGAGCTTAGAGTTTTTTGGGTTAAGGGGGAAGCAGTGCACCTCTTGGCTTCATTAGTTTAATCTTAAAGGAGAACTCCCCTACACATGCTACTAATGCTAACATGCCAATTTTTTTTCAGAGGATGTAGGCAAGGGGGATAGACATGGCAGTGTTAGCAAAGGGAGGTGGAGGGAGGCAACTTGGGAAATCCTGCACTAGTCTAGACTCTAATTATCATCAAAATTAATTGACCCAGTTGCGAGGCGCTATTAATAATAGGTTATTTGTTTGGGTCCTGTTTGACGCATTGCATTTTTTTTCCTGTGCACTAAACAAAAAGCTAGGATGATGTAGCGCGACGTATGAGATAGCAACAGACAATTAAACGATTATGCGGCACTAATGGCTTTTGCTATCTACAGTTTGCAGCTCTGACAAAATAATTTCAGCAAAGATCTCCATAAATAAGATGGTGATATTATTCTATTGGTAAACACATGTGGTGTAAAGCATGTATTTCTATGGCAGGATTAACTAGCCAGACAGCTGATATGTCGCTGAATAGTGCAATATAAAGGATCTTCCAGTGTTCTCGATAGGCAGAAGGTGGATAATGGATAAACATAATCCAGGATTTGTGTATTTGACTGGTGTTGAACAAGATGTAAAAAGCTATCTGCTGATGTTGGACAAGTGTTCTTAGTGCATTTTAAGCATACATTTGACAACAATGTACTTTTGAAATTCAAACAGTATGAGTCAAAGAGTTTGCATAATATTTGTATTACACTCCCATTATACTTTTGTGCTATATGTGATATATATATATATATATATATATATATATATATATATATATATATATATATATATATATATAAAAATTATAGATTTAAAAGTATTGAAAATCAGATGCTAATTGATACTAGATACTCTTTAGAGCAAGTATCAATACTAAAAACATCACATTCATAGGACAGATATGAACCTTTCCTGAAAAGCTTTAGAATGATCTTGAGCTGTATCAGAACAAGTATAAGATGAGCCATTGTGGAACATACCTGTATGACTGAGGGATTACACAGATGATCCCATGTGGTAAAACAAATGAAAGTACTATGATTTAATGTTGAATAACATTCTATTGTCTAAAGAGTGTTTTTTTTTATTTTCATCATGGTATTGGTATTGAATATCAAGTTTAAAATTGTAGTGTTGTGACAACACTAACTATCCATCCATCCATTTTCTTCCGCTTATCCGGGGCCGGGTCGCGGGGGCAGCAGTCTAAGCAGGGACTCCCAGACTTCCCTCACCCCGGACACGTCCTCCAGCTCCTCCGGTGGGACCCCAAGGCGTTCCCAGGCCAGCTGAGAGACATAGTCCCTCCAGCGTGTCCTGGGTCTTCCCCGGGGCCTCCTCCCGGTGGGACATGCCCAGAACACCTCCCTAGGGAGGCGTCCAGGAGGCATCCTGAGCAGATGCCTGAGCCACCTCAACTGGTTCCTCTCAACGTGTAGGAGCAGCGGCTCTACTCCGAGCTCCTCCTGTGTGACCGAGCTCCTCACCCTATCCCTAAGGGTGCGCCCGGCCACTCTGCGGAGGAAACCCATTTCAGCCGCTTGTATCCGCGACCTTGTCCTTTCGGTCATTACCCAGAGCTCATGACCATAGGTGAGGGTAGGAACGTAGATTGACCGGTAAATCGAGAGCTTCGCCTTTGGGCTCAGCTCCTTCTTCACCACAACGGACCGATACAGCGACCGCATCACTGCAGATGCTGTACCGATCCGCCTGTCAAGCTCCCGCTCCATCCTTCCCTCACTTGTGAACAAGACCCCGAGATACTTGAACTCCTCCACTTGGGGCAAAGACTCACCACCCACCCGGAGAGAGCAAACCACCTTTTTCCGGTCAAGAACCATGGCCTCGGATTTGGAGGAGCTGATTGTCATCCCAGCTGCTTCACACTCGGCTGCAAACCGCCCCAATGCCTGTTGCAGGTCCTGGCTCGAAGAAGCCATCAGGACAACATCATCTGCAAACAGCAGAGATGAAATCCTGTGGTTCCCAAACCAGACCCCCTCCGGCCCCTGGCTGCGCCTAGAAATTCTGTCCATAAATATAATGAACAGAACCAGTGACAAAGGGCAGCCCTGGCAGAGTCCAACATGCACCGGGAACAGGTCTGACTTACTGCCGGCAATGCGAACACAGCTCCTGCTCCGGTCGTACAGGGACTGGACAGCCCTTAGCAAAGAGCCCCGGACCCCATACTCCCAGAGCACCCCCCAAAGGACACGACGAGGGACACGGTCGAATGCCTTCTCCAGATCCACAAAACACATGTGGACTGGTTGGGCATACTCCCATGAGCCCTCGAGGACCCGATGGAGAGTATAGAGCTGGTCCAGTGTTCCACGACCAGGACGAAAACCACACTGCTCCTCCTGAATCCGAGGTTTGACTATCGGTCGGATTCTCCTCTCCAGTACCCTGGAATAGACCTTACCGGGAAGGCTGAGGAGTGTGATTCCCCTGTAATTGGAACACACCCTCCGGTCCCCCTTCTTATACAGAGGGACCACCACCCCGGTCTGCCATTCCACAGGTACTGTCCCCGACCGCCACGCGATGTTGCAGAGACGTGTCAGCCAAGACAGCCCCACAACATCCAGAGACTTGAGGTACTCAGGACGGATCTCGTCCACCCCCGGAGCCTTGCCACCGAGGAGCTTGCCAACCACCTCAGTGACTTCAGCCAGGGTGATGGACCAGTCGAGGTCAGCAGCTCTCCACCCGCACTGTAAACAGTGTTGGTGAAGCACTGCTTCCCCCTCCTGAGGCGTCGGACGGTTTGCCAGAATCTCTTTGAGGCCGTCCGATAGTCCTCCTCCATGGCCTCCCCGAACTCCTCCCAACCCCGAGTTTTTGCCTCTGTGACTGCCCGAGCCGCGGCACGCTTGGCCCGCCGGTACTCATCAGCTGCCTCAGGAGTCCCACGAGCCAACAAGGCTCGATAGGACTCCTTCTTCAGCTTGACGGCATCCCTTACTTCCGGTGTCCACCACCGGCTTCGGGGATTGCCGCTGCGACAAGCACCACAGACCTTACAACCACAGCTACGAGCAGCCGCATCGACAATAGAGGTCTAGAACATGGCCTACTCGGAGTCCATGTCTCCAACCTCCCCCGGGATCAGGGAGAAGCTCTCCCGGAGGTGGGAGTTGAAGACCCCCCTGACAGAGGGCTCCGCCAGACGTTCCCAGCAGACCCTCACAATGCGCTTGGGCCTGCCAGGTCTGTCCGGCTTCCTCCTCCGCCAGCGTATCCAACTCACCACCAGGTGGTGATCAGTTGACAGCTCAGCCCCTCTCTTCACCCGAGTGTCCAAGACACGCGGTTGGAGGTCAGATGACACGACAACAAAGTCGATCATCGACCTCCGACCTAGAGTGTCCATCGGTGCACGTGGCGTGCACCGATGGACACCCTTGTGCTCGAACATGGTGTTTGTTATGGACAAACTGTGACTAGCACAGAAGTCCAATAACAAAACACCGCTCGGGTTCAGATCGGGGAGGCCGTTCCTCCCAATCACGCCCCTCCAAGTGTCACTGTCATTACCCACATGGGCGTTGAAGTCCCCCAGGAGAACAACAGAGTCCCCGTTTGGTGCACTGTCTAGTACCCCTCCCAGGGACTCCAAGAAGGCCGGGTACTCTGCACTGCTTGGCCCGTAGGCCGACACAACAGTGAGAGACCTGTCCCCGACCCGAAGGCGCAGGGACGGGACCCTCTCGTTCACCGGAGTGAACCCCAACACGCAGCGGCTGAGCTGTGGGGCAATGAGCAAGCCCACACCAGCTCGCCGCTGCTCCCCGCGGGCAACGCCAGAGAAATGGAGAGTCCAACCCCTCTCAAGAAGTTGGGTTCCAGAGCCCAAGCTGTGCGTGGAGGTGAGGCCGACTACATCTAGCCGGTAACGCTCAACCTCCCGCACAAGCTCAGGCTCCTTCCCCCCCAGTGAGGTGACATTCCATGTCCCCAGAGCTAGTCTCCATGTCCGGAGATCCGGTCGTCGAGGTCCCCGCCTTCGACTGTCGCCCGGATCTCTCTGCACCCGCGCCGCATGGCTCCTCCCGCAGGTGGTGGGTCCACGGGAGGACGGCCCCACGTCGTTCCTTCGGGCTGGGCCCGACCGGGCCCCGTGGGGAAAGGCCCGGCCACCAGGCGCTCGCTGCCGAGCACCCACCCCAGGCCTGGCTCCAGGGTGGGGCCCCGGTAACACCAGTCCGGGCGAAGTAACTGGCCTTGTTCTTTTCTTCTTCATGTAGGGCTTCTGAACCGCTCTTAGTCAGACCCGTCTCCCAGGACCTGTTTGCCATGGGTGACCCTACCAGGGGCATGAAGCCCCCGACAACATAGCTCCCAGGATCATTCGGGTGCTCAAACCCCTCCACCACATTAAGGTGGCGGTTCGGGGAGGGGAACACTAACACTAACTAATGTTCCTCATTTTAAAAATGCATAAATAACTTTTCTGGTCAAGCCTTAGTCACCTGTCCATGGAACTGTCCATGGTTTGCCTGGAATGTTCCACCATATAGCATTAAATATATCTATGGTACTTGAAAAACATGCATTCTGAGGTTCATACAACTATATGCATATACAAAATATACAGCGGTCCCTCACTATATCACGGTTAACCTTTCATAGCCTCTCTGTTTTGCAGATGTTTTTTTGTACAATTTTGCATGCATTTTTTTGCATTCCTGTACAGTACAGAATGCGTTCAGCCAAGTGTATGTAACCTTTGATTTATTTGACGTATATTATTTTATGTATTAACATTTACCTGGGTCATCAGTATTTTGTTTATTACTTTGTGCTTATTTTATTAACAATGAATATTATTTATTATATTATGTTGGATACATTATTTACATACATTATTTTGTCATAATAATATTGGTTCCTACTTATTGTTACGGTACATCGCATTTGAGGATAAAAATAACAAGAGTGAACGCACACTGGGTGTACATGAGATGAGATGAAATGAGTTAAGTTGTTGAATAAAGACGAGCTGTAACTGTCCTGCCGTGTTGGTCTATTTAAGCAAGGAAGACGGCAAGAAAATACATCATATTAAATCTAATTGTAACCCGCCAAACCACAGCTTCAAGAGACAGGTGAGAACATTATATGAGGGTTACATTTACATAAATGTTTGATCACAGTGTGACTCTGAAGTGCAGTATGTTTGCAAGTTTTCTTCCTGACAAAACACACAATGTCAATGAAACCTTCCGCACTGACAAATTTCAGAAACGCTTTGGACTTAAAAGTGTTTCTCTGCACGGAGAGGCCACCTCTGCAGATACCACTGGAGCAGAGGCACAAGAACAACAAATTTAAAGCGATCATTGAGGAAGGGGGATATAATATACAAAAGTTTGAACTTTGACAGTGTTTAAACAAGAGAGAAATATGAGAAAATGTCAAAGAAAAGTGTATAAAATGTGTGGTGAGGGGGTTTTTCAGCCTTAAAACATTATATAATAATTTTGCCTATTACGGGTTATTTTTAGAACGAAACCCCTGCAATAAACAAGGGACCACTGTATACCGATATTTCTGGTAAAGCAATAACATCTCCATGGAGATAAGCAGGTGGCACACTGTCCACCAAATCTGGCCAGCACATATCTAGTTTGAAATTCATGTTCACTGACCATAGCAATAAAGCTTTTTCAGATCACTTAAAACTAAAATGGTTTGTAAATCTGTCAAGATTGAATGATTAAGTCCCAACAATGCATTTCATTTAAAGCTCTTAGCATTAGTGGTGTGCTAAAATATTGGCATATCGATATATCGTAATATAAAATGTTATAATACAGTATCGATATCTTGAAATATTGTTGTCTAAATGTATTTATATATGTAATGATATACTGCATTATATAATGTGCAATATATCATTTATTGCATGTAGCACTGAATTGTGATAATATTGTATTGTGAGTCATGTATTGTGTGCCGTATCAAATTGCCAGGGACCCTCTGATTCCCACCCCTATTTGGCATCATCAGACTTTTTTTTCATATTGTGGCAGTTAATATTGCCATAATGTTGAAACATATAATGCAGTGCTACTATTTTATACTTTCTAACTGTACTTTTTCAGTTGTGACTAAAAGTACATAAACTTCTCCTTAACCTTTTTGACATGCTAAGGGCTACCATGTGATCAATGTCCTATCTTTAAACAGTCAAATGACTGGAACCACTGTAACACATGTATGCCCTATAGATAGTGAAAACAATTAGACACTTCTTAGCCATAGAACAGTGTAATTATTAGGGAGTGCAGTTTTGGACTACTTCATGTTTCTGGATCCTACCATCTCCTGTAAGTCATGAGTCATGGACTATTACTTTAGCACAGGCATGCTCAAAATGTGGCCCCGGGGGCCAAATGCGGCCCTCAGACCAATTTTTCTTGGCCCTCAAGCTTCCAGGTGAATTGGCCCGTATTAACTTAAACTGTACTTTTTACTGTACATTACTACCCTTATCAAATATTTAATGTGTCCCGTTGAGGATGTAAGCATGAATAAAGGTCTAGTGATTCAGTCTAACTTGTAGTAATAACACAGATTTGAAGTACCGTAAATTTCGGATTATAAGCCGCTACTTTTTTTCCACGCTTTGAACCCTGCGGTTTATACAGCAGTGCGGCTTATTTATGGATTTTTTACTGGATAACGGCCCCTGGGTTTTATTTTCACGGACAAGCCTTCTACACGTGGCAGATAAATATGGCAAAAACAACTTAAGTGCATTAAAAAATACAACTCACCAAACCGCTGCATCAGAGGGAGCCCTGCGCTGATTATGTGATTATGTCTACTCTGCTCCGCAGTTTCTTTCAAAAAAACAAAAAAAAAAAAACAAAAAAAAAAAAAAACCTCTAAAGGCGTATCGTTTAATCCCAGGTGCTTATTCTCCATGTGCCAAAGCAGTTTTGAAGGTTTCATTGCCTTATTTGCTTTTCCCGTATGTTACGTAGAGCGGACTGTGCGCGTGAGTCACCTGCAGCGACAAACCCAGATTTTAAGTAGGTATTGTCTGTTAAATTTATCTTTCTTTTTCTTGGAGGTCGTAGTCTCCTCTTCTGGCTCCTCAGTTGTCCTTTTCCCCTTTGTTAAAAGCTCTCCAAAGACTTTTGTTTTGGCTCATTTTCACTCGCTTGTGGCTCTACTTTTGTGCGTCGTGTCTGATGTGTTATACGTGATACGTCATCGCGGAGACAAGAGCAGATAATATACTTGCTACTACATCAAATAGATTTCTGTGGCGATTTCCAGCAGGATTTTCATGATACATCTACGGACGAGTTTATTAGTGTGTCATTAGGGACGGGCGAAAGTTGCTCCTGACCCCTGTGCGCACAGCGTCTGAAAATCAGGGCTGTTTACGCAGGACTGTGAGCTGTATCTGTGAGACGTGAGACGTGAGCGGAGTTTGTTTTGAACATTGTTCCGTGAGTGTGACGCTTATTTTGAGCAACGAAAAATAAGAAAATATAATTTTATTTTTTAAGATCATAATAATCTTCCAATTTAAACTACAACAAAAAAGAGCTAACACAAATAAAATACACTTCAGCCACGCAGAGCCGCAGTATGAGGCTGAAAGAGGCGCATGCGGCTCCGGAGCCGCGGGTTGCCGACTCCTGAAATAGAGCCACTGCACGTAAGCTCGACATCAATGAATCCAACTTGGTCAATGTAAAAGACGACAAAAGTTTTCAGAGGAAATAAAAGCAGATTTTCCGTTTTGGTGCAGTTTTATTTTCTAAACCTGCAGGTGTGTTCATCCCGTGTTGTTGTCGTGTTGGTTCCAATTTTCAGGCACAGTTAAAAAAAAAAAGCGTGTCAGTGCACCGTCTTTCTGTGTAAATATCTCATGTTACAATATGAAAACCTGCGGCTTTTATTCAGCTTATATATGTACAAAATTGATTTTCTCTTCAAATTTAGCTGGTGCGGCTTTTATTCAGGTGCGCTCTGTAGTCCGAAATTTACGGTATTCACTGTACTGGTGACTAGTCTATGGCCCTCAAGCGGCCTTCAGCTTTGTCTGTGTTTTCATATGTGGCCCTTATTGAGAAAAGTTTGGACACCCCTGCTTTAGCATATGTCTGGGGGTGGGCGCTATTGACCCAAATGAATACATTGATCTCATTGGTAAGTTTCCCAAATACAGTTATTAGCACATATGTTTGCAGTGTGCTAAAATGTGTCTGTATATGGGTCATTCCACAAAATTGGTACATAAAAAATAAATAAATAAAATGTTAAGGATGATGTGTAGGGTTGTCAAAAGTATCAAAACTCAGATACTCATTTGAGTAAGTATCGATACTAAAAAAGTTACATTCACAGGACAGACTTTTTTTTTTTCCTGAATAGCTTTAGAATGATGAGCAAGTGTAAGCCCACATAGACTAGTATACCCATGGACCACTATGGGACATACTTGGACGACTGTAGGTTACATAGTGGTCCATGGATTACAGGGCCATAGAAAGTACTACGATTTAATATTGAAAATGACATTCTATTGCTAAATTTTTGTGTTTTAATATTATTATTATTATTATTATTATTATTATTATTGTCATAGTATCGGAATTGGTTTTGAGTACTGAGTCTATTTCTTAAATCGCGTCTGTTATTTATGTAACTGACCAGCTCAGTTTGGTAACAGGAATGACACTAACAGGGATTTTTTTTTTTTTTTTTTACAAGTTTGCCTATTTCTAATTGATGGTAGCTAGTACAGAGCCACATACTGTACATATTGAAGTAAATTACTTGTAGATATTGAATAAATAAGTGTGAAGAACACAATATATTTATGCATTCACATTAGTAACAGAAATAACATCAAATTTGACAGAATCCATGTTAAATTTGTAGGAAAAAGCTTGTAAATTCTCTATGCAGAAAAAAAAACAAACAAACCTGGATTTGGTATTGGCTTCAGCAGATTTCCTGGTTGGGTGTATACATTGATGTAAACGGATATACAGGTTAAGACTATTCACTGGTTGTAGTTGGCCCTGAAAGTTTCATAATATTAGATTTTTTTATTTATACAATGATGTTTAAACTAAAAAAAAAAAAAAAACTGTTCCAAATGTAAAGGAAATACTGTTTTCATTTGTTGATATCAGGTATTGGCAGAAGTATCAGAGTTGGTATTGGGACTGAAAAACCTGGATCTAATCTCTTTCTAAAACACACACACACACACACACAAAAAAAAAAAAAAAACACATGGAAAATGAACTTTTATCAAAAAGACAATGGTATTATCAAATCTAAATGGCAAAACAGAGTAAACAAGTTCTGATTTTTAACAATAATACACTTTTTTGTAAGTATTATTGTGGAAGCCTTCAGTCACCATATTTACATCTTGCGTTTAACACTTTAATTGCCATTTAACACTTGCGTTTAACACTTAATTGCTATTTTATTTAACAAAAAACTAAACAACAAATATTAAGGAGAACCATTCTGTAATAACAACCTTGGTGCCTCATTTTCTGTATTAGATTATTGGGTGAGAACATGTGAATGAAGCTGCTTGGGATTATGTCCTAGGCAGTTGTTTCATGGTGCAACAGAAGTGTGAGAGAAGTGGGTGGAGCTAACGATTCAAACTGATCCACATTCCTCAATCATGGTTCAAAAGTGAGTAAACAGGACCTTTTAAGATGTAGGATTTTAGTATTCACTGAGAATTGGTGAAAACTATAACTTATTATCATATTTCTTTTTTCTTTGTCTTTAATCAGTGTATCCTTGTACTGCTTTAATGCTTATTATTAACTTTTTTCGAACGTTAAAAATAGTGTTCTACAAATTCCACTTGCATAGTTAACATTTTTGGGACAAAGTGCTTCCAAAATTCCCTCAGTAGGTATGAAAGAAACAGCTGCATACATTTACAGAACAAAAGTATGAAATTTCAAAACCTTCAGATAGTTTGGTCATTTCAAAACAGGCTATAAAAATATACTACTAATACTACTACTAGTACTTTGAGACTTCCGTAATTGTGACTTTATACATGTTTTTAGATTCAGTATTATTTGGCCCGGCATCAGAGTTAGGGCTGGCTTACATTAGGGTTGTTAAAAAATATTGATAATCAGATAATATTTGATACAAAAACTATTATCAGCACTAGATAAACTTGGTAGTACTTGGGCCACTATGGAATTTACCTTGGCGACTGAGGGATTACACAGATATAAGGCCAAATGCTAATATAAAAGAAAGTGCTGTTATTTAATGTTAAAAATCACATTCTATTGTCTAAAGAAAGAGTGTTCTTAATTATCATTGTGGTATTGCAATCGGTATTGAGTATCAAATATATTCCCTAGCATCGTGGTATCACTAATATACACCCAGTTTAGTTTGGATTAGTTTTGCCCTTGTCCAGTAAAGCTAAAATGTATCACCTGATATCATAGTACAAAAGCATATGGGAACCACTACTATGATTTGCCCATTCTAAAATGAGTCCTCCTTTTCTATATGATAAACATTACAAGCCTCATTTCACATCTTTGACCTACATACCACCTATTGGAGTTTTCCATAGTACTAGCTGTATTTTGTGTATCATTATGAAAAATAGCCTTCTCTCAACGCTTTCCCAACCACATATCATTCACAGCGCGAATTGGGTCAGTTTTTCGACATTTCGAAAAGTATCATTTCAACAATATGTCTGCATGTTTTCAAATGCAGTATCAACTTGCGTGTTTGACAGAATTATATGGACAGAGCTCTTTACAAGCCTAAAATGCTAAACAAAAAGACATACCTATGATATGATTACTTTCAATGGGTTTCCATGTGGAGTGATAAGTAGCAAGTTGTTAACTCTAAATCTGTCGTAACGGTGGGTGTAGCGGACCAAAGAGTGCAGACTCGGGGCAGAGTTACGGTGTTTATTTTTCAATAGTGCAAAAGACAGTTCAGACAGTTCATTTATCACACACGGGACGTAGGTAGCGGGAGGCAGACCAGACGGGAGTAGGGCAGGAGCAGGAAACCCAGGACCGGAGCGGGAGTGGAAACTGCCAGGACCGGAGCACGACGAGACCAGGGACAGGACCAGGGAAGACTGAGCAGGAATGATCCAGAGAGCGGGAGCCAGAGCAGGAGACGGGAAGCAAGCCGGAGG